>NC_139812.1:13508221-14108221 GCF_963457635.1 Microchirus variegatus
AGTTGCTGTGTCCCTTTTCTTTTACCTGGATGGATAAAAGTAAAAAAAAAAAAAACATTTATGAAATGCATTACATTTTATAATGCTACCGAGCCACATCCACAAGGGTGTATTGATTCCCTGGGTGGTTTGATTGATGAATTGTCTTTGCTGCAGGGACACTACTGTCACTGGAGTGAAGGTATTTATTAATCACACCTTTTATAAGTAAAGGTTAATATCAGGAGCAGTGCCTCAAGGACATTATTTTGTTTTTTCTCTTGTTGTCCCTTTTGGTTGTCAAATTATAAATATGTGAAATTCAAATATCTGCATCTATTGATGTTACTGTTTTTGTGTTTTTTTTTACAGGTTTAACTGTAGCAGACCTTGTCATGCCATGGTAGGTTGTGTCGTCAGCTATTTATATAAATCTGCATAGTTATATGTTACAGCTGTTTATTGTTGTTTTTTTTTCTTCCAGGTTTGTGTTTATCATCGGGACTTCAGTGGTCTTAGCGTTCAGGTCCATGCAGAGGAAAGGTGTGAGTCGCCTCCAGGTGTTGCGCAAAATCACCTGGAGAACAATCGTCCTGCTGCTGCTCGGCTTCTGCTTCCTCAACTACTCTCCGAGAGATGGACCATGTAGGTGCACATATACTGTCGTTATTAATGGAACACACACATGTATATGGGTGTGTATGTTTGTTCTGACCCTGGCATGTCTAATAATAGGTCTACTTATGATGTGTGCGGTAGTTAAAATCATTATCATCAATCCTACAGCTGTACGTCTGAAACACCATTTGCTGGATTTTGTAACAACATTTTGGATTTTGAAACAACATTTCAACCTCTGTAAGGTGGCATTTTGGTATCCATTTTCATATTATATTGAACTATATTAGAAAAAATCCAATTCACTATCCATACTAATTACACCAGTGTATAATCACCGTATAATAATTATGGTATGATTTTCTTAGCCTTAGAACAAGCCATTTATATTAATAAAGTCACGGGCGAAGTCCTCCGCCATTGCGACGTGCCATGTTTCTAAAGGAGCCCATAAGAATGTTGCACTAGGAGGTTCCAGCTCCAGCAACGAAGAAGAAACCGTGTCATGTGACAGAGGTAGAAGTTGTGAGAGAGAGAGAAGTTAAAAAGAGGTGTAAAATAAATTTAAATTAAAATGAGAGAGGCATTGACATTAGGTTGAGTGCTAGGGAAATGTGATTGGCATTTTCTCTGACTTCTTGTTATATTATTATATAAATGAATAATGAATTATTTGAAAAATTATCAGCAGATACATTTATTATGAAAAACAAGGCTCTTTCTGTCATTATGAAGCAGGAGTTAGACTGTCATGCGGGTTAGTTTAACCCTACTGATAATTTGCTGTTGCAATAGTAATGATATAAAACAATTTTCTGGGTGTCATCTGGCTGTATGTACAGATTATATTGATTCTATTAATCCTACAAAGGATTTCTGCAGGTCTCTGTTGGGGTTTAAAGAAGGGAAGCAGGCTGAAAAATCCCTATTTCATTGTTCACCTGGGGATGCACAGAGTGCCCCTCACACATTAGTCATTCCCAGTGCTAATGGACTTTCATGGGTGGATGTCTGTGTAACTTGGTTAACAAAAATATTGTTATTGTATGTGTAGTCTAAAAATCCAGCACCAGGGGAAATTTAACCGAGGCAGATTGAGCAAAAACAACGGCTGTGGTAATGGACAATTATAAACAGATAGAGTTACACACTTCAGGCCCATGCAGCTGCTGTGGAAGCTCCTGCTGGATCTGCTCATAGCAACATGGTGACTTTTACCATAAACTGCAGCTTCGTCCTCTGTCTCCAAGGACGTCCTTGCCAGTTCTGTTGCAAGGTTTGATCTAATAAGAGAATGGAGACAGATATCAGCTCAATGTTAAACCATTTCAGTGTCAGATGAGACAGAAGAAGGTGTTAACCTTTAACATCAGCTATGAGTCATTTCAAATAAATCCCACGTCTAGGTACTCGTTAAAGCAGTGTGACGGGCCTTGAAACTCCAGTTTTAGCCATCCTAACTTCTATGCCGGTTTAAATATTGATAAAATAACAGCTTTAATTAGTTAAATTGAAATTCTATCTGGAGAAAAAGGTTCTTCAAGATTTTATCTCAGACCGTGTGACTGCTGTATACTTAAGAAAAGATCAGTCAGATGGCTTTGCTCACTTCCAGGAGAATCACCGTAATCAGTGTAAGTGAGATGCTTGTAATTGTAAATGATATTGAGCCTTAAAAGGTCTAATTTTCACACATACCAAGAGTGAAACACAAGGTGTTGCAGTTTCCTGCATTCTGGTTTACAACTATATCTTTCACAATAGGTTTTCTTTAAGTGACAGCTTTGTGGCGAGACAGGTAGTAAATTATCTTATATCCTGCATATTTAACAAATGTGTCATCAGTAAGAGCTTCCTCTTTCCTGTGAAAAGAGAGATTTCCGCCTTTTATTTGATTTGAGCAGATCAATGATTGGGACTGCATTGTTATTACGCCACATTGTGTGGCAAAGAGGTTTTCAATTAACTAATGTGTAGATAAAAATCAATCTCTCAGCTTGGGGGCCAAGCCGTATCCAACCCAGTTTGTCAAGACAAAGAGATAAGTGGGAATCTTTGACCAGCTTCCCACCTTCTTGACATGATCTAATTCCGAACACTGACACTTGTCTGTCCATCATCCTCTCACAGGACGTGGAAGTAGCATGGTCGAAAAGACACGTTTGTGTTCAATGTGATGGAATTCCTGATTTATAATTTGCTCTATTCAGCAGAAATTACATCTGTGAGTAACGAGTGATGTCTTGTGCGATTTTTAAGTTGTTTTTTACACTACCGTACAAAAGTTTGGGGTCATCTATATAATTGTTATGTGTTTTCCATTTAAACTCACACAACGAGTTGCAAAATGAATACAGAATATAGTGAAGAAATTGACAAGATTAGAAATAATGATTTTTATTCAAAATAATAATTTTGCTTTTGTCAAAGAACCAGCAAAACTGTTTACAGCTGTGCTAACATAATTGCACAAGGGTTTTCAAGGGTTTTCTAATCATCCATTAGCCTTCTAACACGATTAGCAAACACAATGTACCATTAAAACACTGGAAATGGGCCTCTATACACCTGTGTACATATTCCATTAAAATAGAATAGAATAGTCGTTTACCACATTAACAATGTATAGAGTGTATTTCTGATTCATTTAATGTTATATTCATTGAAAAAAAAGTGCTTTTCCCTCAAAAATAAGGACATTTCTAAGTGATCCAAAACATTTGAACTATGTATTATATATCATTACCAATGATCCAGTGTGTAAGAATGAGTGACATCTAATGGTGAGACAGCAGACGGTAACAAAAGGTGAAAATATGCAGATTTGGGAAAATTGGACACTCTAAATTGACCGTAGGTGTGAGGGTGAGATCTTCCTATCTAGTGGAGTTCTTTCCAGGACTGCTTCTAGGTTGCTTATTCCTCTTTTGTCAGTCGCTTTGGATAAAAGCGTCTGCCAAATGCTTAAATGTAAATGAATGATTGTTTGTCTCTATGTCCCTGCCATGGATTGGCACCAGCAACCCCCGTGACTCTCATGTGGAGGATAAAGTGGTAGTAGATTGATGGATGCTTCAAAACATGAATTACATGCCCTGGCTAGTGTTTCCATTCAGGTTGCGGTAAAAACATGGTGACGCAAGATGGTGGTCTGTGGAAAACAAGTAAAAAAAAAACCCACATGATTTCAAACAGTTTTTCAGTTTCTACAAATGAACCCCATCCTAAATGTTACACATTAAGCCTTTAAAGTGCACGGTGCTATTGGTTGCGTGTTTATCCGTGCTGTGTGTTTTTGACTTTGTTGCAGTGTCCTGGTCCTGGCTGCGGATCCCTGGAGTGCTGCAGCGTCTGGCCTTCACCTACTTTGTTCTGTCTCTCCTGCAGACTTTGTGGAGACAGAGAGAAATCCCACCGACATCAGTGAGCAGCTCTGTCATGTTCAATTTCATCATTACACACAAGGGGAAAAGAACAAAAACACTTAAGAATACTATATACTATACATTCGATCTGGTCTGTACTTTGACACAGAAGCACCAGCAAACGGGTTTCATCACACTCTCAAAGTTAACATGCTGTGGCAGGTCTAATGTTTATCTTTTTTATCTGTGCACGTTAACGTGTGAATTTATAACCAACAGAATGTGCAGCTAAAGTATTTCGCCATAAACCAAGTAACAGGACAAGTGGAAGCTTTAACACTGCCTGATGATTTGTAAGAGCAGTAATTCCAAAAATGTGGGCCAAGGTCTCTTAATGCACCATGAAGGTCGTAAAAACAAACAAATAGGAAGATTTTAATTTTGAGTTTTAAGCCATTGAGCTTCAATAATTGTAAAATATTGAGATTTAATTTATAAAACAAGTTGCTCTGCAAATATGTGCATTCATGTGGATGGTTTCATAGATAATAAATAAAGAGCTTTGTGTTTTAACCTTGACAAATTAATTGAGTTCACTATTTGTAATAAACAGCTTCACAAATTAAGCAAATTAAAATGTACTTTCTTTTTTTTAAAGGGAAACTCTACTGTTTAAGTAAAATTAACTTAAACTCATGCCTGAGTCAAGGTTCACATGTTTTTTTCTGACTGTTAATGAAATAATGAATTTAAAGCCCACTAAATTTAAAGATTTAGTGGGCTGTAAATCATTTAGAGAATTTAAAAATGGTCCGTTAGAATGGTCTGTTAGATTCAGAGGTTTGGGAATAAGGATCGATATGATCAGTAGCATCATTGACTGTAGAAAATCTTGTGGTAGTCCATCACATTCAATTTGAGAAATAGATCAGTGAAGGTTTATTAAAAGGACATCCAAGTCTTAGGATTCATCCTCTGGGTAACATGATTCATTATCTGTCCAATAACAGACTGGCAGACAGACTGACATTGCCATCCCTACAGAAGAGCTTTTTGAAGTGATTTGCTGTATATATATTTTGTCATTTCTGTTTAGCAGACTCACTGGTGGAGTCAAGTCCAGGATTTGGTCGTGTATTGGCCCCAGTGGCTGATTATCATCCTGCTGGAGACTCTGTGGCTGTGCCTCACCTTCCTCATGCCTGTACCTAACTGCCCCACGTACGTCCAAGCACATATTTCACTTATACTCACTGATACTTACTCTATGTAAAATATTTACTTTTCATTCACCTCTCAATTTTGATGTAATGTAATGTACAGTGGGTGCAGTTGGCGCTGCTGCAGCAGAGGTGTTAGTCTGCACATTGCGATGCTGCTGTTACGAGCCGCTGTGATTTATGGGCCTGTGGTGGAGGCTTCAGAGGGCATAATTAGCCAATCTCAGACTGTCATGTGCAATAAGAGGAGCGGAGGCAGAGGATCCATCTTCCTCGCTCCGTGTCTTCTGCTCACTGCAGCTTTTACTGTTTTCCCCACTTCTGTGACTCTGCATGGCACAGTGTGACTTCAAATTGTTGCATTTCCCCCCACAGCTTTTGTGTTGATATTTATCATCAGATATGATTTTCTTTTTTTCTTCTTTTATTTTTTTAATCCAGCTTTAGAGGTTCAAATTTTGTCACTTTATTATGTTACTTTTTTATGACTAATCACAGTTCTGCTCTGTTGTCAGAGGATATTTGGGAGCTGGTGGAATTGGTGATAATGGTCTTTACCCCAACTGCACTGGAGGCGCAGCAGGATACATTGATAGAGTCATGTTTGGTGATAACATGTATAGATACCCCACATGCAAAGTATGTTATTTTTCTTCTTTTACAGAGACTAGTCATTATTTTATCAAGCGTTACAAATTGAACCATTGAATTTTTTTCTTTTTGCAGGAAATGTATCAGACAACGCAGCCCTTTGACCCAGAGGGCGTTCTGGGTACAATCAATTCCATTGTCATGGGATTCCTGGGGATGCAGGTAGGAAAGATTACGTATTTCCCTTCTACAAATCAAATTAGTATTTTGATATCCTGAGTTTTTTAGAAGGGTTCATAGTTTTCTTTGTTTCGTGGTTGGTTCCAATTTTTTGTTTTATAGTCAGGCACTATATTCTTAAAATTCAGGTGTATAAGTAAGATTATTGTGAATAGTTTTCACACAAACTCTCCTAGTGCCTTGGTTTGAATGTATTTGTAGATATTTTATACAGTATATGCCTTTAATATACAAACTATTACACAATAAAACACAGACATCACTGTCTTCATAGGGACGTAGAGTTCAGATATGAGTAAGTTCCCACGACATCTGTGGCCAGCAGGGCTTCTGGAAATACATGATTTAGATGAATTGACCATTGACGGTAGCTCAGTGGTAGAGCGAGTCATCTTTCATCTTGAAGGTTGTGGGGTTGATTCCTGACTCCAGATGTGTCCTTGGGCAAGACATTTAACTCCATGTTGCCCCTGCCCGCAGCGTGTGAATGGGCTCGGAAGATGAGTGATAGATAAAGCGCTGCTCATAGATACGCTGTATGAAAGTGTGAGTGAATGGGTGAATGGGAAAACTGTATTGTAAAGCAGCTTTGAGTGGTCATGAAGACTAAAAAATCTCTATATAAAAACAGACCAATTTACCCTTTTAGTTCTTACAATTGTGGCACTTGATTGGCAGAAAAGCCATGAAGTAAATAAAACAAAAAAACAGCGATTATTAACCAAAAGGAATAGTGATGTTCTTTACCCATATCATCCTTTTAGTAGATTCATAAACACCGCTCATCGGCTGTAAAACTCTCTACTTAAATGAAGGTTATGTGAAAGACTCTTTCCCACCTAATTGTAAGTGCACAGCTGCCCTCCTTTATGGACACAATGATGTCAGAAAATGGGTGCGTGTGCTTCTGGTTGTTAGACCCGAGTCTGCGAAGGGGACAATGTCACTTATAACCATTTGTGTTGTGGGAAGTTGCCAGGCAAAAGCAGCCACATTGCTCAATTCCCAGTGGGCGGTTAGCGCTGAGCCCTTCAGTCAACGTGTCTTAGACAACACACCAGGTGCCTGCTGCCCTCCTCTGTGTTCACCCGTGCTAATGTCCTCAGCTGAAATGCATTCATCATCACCAAATTAATCAGAGGGTGCGGATGACTTAAAACCAACATCTGGTCCGACTGGATAGGAGAAATGTGATCACCACACCAGGGACACAATATTGACACCCACATCCCAGGCCTATTTTGTTACTGAAGAGCAAATACATGCACACAATATATGTTTATAAGGTATTTCTCATTAAACAAGTTCTGGTCTGTCTGCTTATCTCCGTCTCCTTCTCCACAGGCCGGGAAAATTATCATTTCCTATAAGGGAAGAAATGTCCATATCCTCAGTCGCTTCCTCGTGTGGGCTGTCCTCCTGGTAGGTTTCAGAATACGAACGTTTTAAACACAGCTGATAAAGAACACGAGTGTGTAAATGTGCAGCCAGGACAACAAAACACCATGGTCCCGCTTCTATGACTCACACACAGCTGAGCACTTAGATGGTCTTGCTGTTTTCACTTCGCCTCGCAGGTAAACTCTGCAATGTGTTTTCCAGCTCAGGTATTAGTCATAGCTGCCAAAGCCATTCATTAGCAGGACTTAGGAGAGCACGTATGTGTGATCTCAGTACAATTAAACAACATCCATGTGTGTGTGTAGCTGTGTTTCCGGACAGACATGGGTATCCAGCGCCTCGGGAGGATTACACTGTCTCTTATTGCCTGTCGGTATCACGTGTGGTTTTACATCAGGAGAGTTGTGCACACTACTTACACACATCTGCAGTCAGTATCATTAGCATGTAATAAATAATATATATTGCATAAGATTTCCACTTATATTTGTTTTGGATTTGTGCTCATTCTGGGTGGTCTCAAAGCACAAAGTGTAGCAAGCTGGCTCCTGTATTCATTCAGAAGGGGAATCTCTCCCACAGGGAGTACTATAGTGTCAGACGAGACGGCCCGTTTTGCATCTGTAAACCTGTGACAGAAGGCTGATGGTGTGCTCTCACAAGATTGAGATGTATCTGAAAAAGAAAAGACAGATTTTGCTGAACTGTGCCCGACCACTGTTTTTTTTTTTGTTACGGATCAAACTGCATGGATGTAGTTTGTTTGTAAAATGTGGTGAGTGCAGCAGAGGCAGACATCCTGAACTAGTGTTCAGTCCTGTGATCTGGAGCGATGATGGAGCTGCAGGAGCTGGCTGCATCATTTGGCCTTGGATATCAAACAGTTCAGCATGAAAGGAAAAGGCAAATTGACTCGGCCTGAGGAGAAAACTGCACAAAAACGGATATCCCATTAGTTTTAAGTTATATACGTACTATACTTATAGTAATGTTTTAGTTTAGATGTTAAGATTATTTGTACAGGGTTGTCAGGTTTATTCAAATTTTTACATGTTACTCACATACTATAATATCTAAATTCAATTTACAGTCACACAGTAATAATGTATCTTTGCCCAAATCATTCTTTCTACAATTATATTTTTTTAAAAGAATCCCTTGAAGCCTCAGTGTGTCTCAGCTAAATATTAAGATCAGCGTGTAAACACATTCACAATGAAAATGCCAACTGTTGTATAGAGGTTATCATCATTTTAAGCTTTATTGTTTTTATATTATTCATTTAAAGTTTAGACAAATAAGAATAAATGTCAATAATTATACAGTACATAAAAACAACAATCCGATTAATTAGAGGAAAACATAATAGGGGAAAAACAAAGAAATCTGCAGGATCAAAAATAAAAGAACCACCCTCCAAAATGCAAGACATAAATTAAAACACAAAATACATGAGAAGGCTCAAGAAAACATAAAACCTGACATTATATAAGCGACCAAGAAAGATAGAGGTGCAGGAGAACTTGTTAAATATCATCCTGTGGTGAATATTAATGTGATTTGGTTGAGATGTTTCAGTCTGGACCGATGATGTGAAACACCACCATCCTTAAATCAAACCAAGCAAAAAAAAAAAAAAAAGGAGAAGCAACCTCAGTGGAGTAAAAGGCAAAGTGGGAAAACACTTATAATCAGAAGGAGGGAACGATGCCAATAAAAATGAAGAGAAAGTTGTGAGAATTTATGTCATTAACCTCAATCCTTGAAAAATCTCCCCCATTTTATCTCCCGGTGTTGAATCTCATTGACTATTATTGTGCAGTGAGCAGCCGCAGGGAGGTGAAATAAATTAGATCCATTTGGTTTCTCCTAAAGGCAACGAGTGATAAAGTAACACATGACCAAATAAATAACCAGCAGACTTTTATGTATTTCCACTGTATGTTATGGTTCTCCAGCGAATGCTTTAGCAGATGCAGATGCTGCCCGAGAGTACAGTGTTGGAGACGACAGATCAAACCATGTTTAGCCAAAGATCAACGCTTAAAATCTTAGTAAACAGACTGAAAATAAATTAAATTGGTTTGACATTAAAAAGGTGCATTCCGTTTTAATAAAATTTGCGAGCAGCTACAGACACGTGTACAGCAGGTAGTCTTGAATTGGTTTCTTCCTTACTCCCAGTGGGTGAATCTAATTGTAGACCAACAAAGCAAAACTAGCTCCAGTGATTTAACCTGTTCTTAATTTGGACTTTTCTAACATGATTTGGGCTCAGACAGGAGGCAGCAAGCAGAGCTGAACTGCCTCTTGTTTCAGACATGTGCTCTTTACATTAGCAGATCTCCTCAGTGGAGGAGGAAGCACACAAGCACACGATTGATATTAACCCACAGTGGGTTCACAAAAAGCGCTACTACAGTTAACGATAAACCCAGGTTCTGCACTAGAGTTGACTGTATTTCTATGGTGCACTGATATTCAGGGCAGACCACGTATCTTCCTCCTAATAAACAACAATGCCTGCTAATTAAAGTCCAACGACCAGGCTCCAGAAGTGAGAGATTGAAATTGAGCGATTGCCCCACATACCAGCGCGATCCCACATCCCACTGCCTGGATGGCCCCGAGGCTTAATCCAGCCCAGCTAGGCTATTTCCACACCATCGATTCTGTCATCTATACACATGATGGATATCTACCTAACAAGGATTGGATTCTAATCCAGTGCACTGGGTTTCTCTCTTGAGCACAAATGCTTCTGCTATAAGTATCTACTGTAAATCATATGTAAATAGACGAGACAATAAAAGTGTTTATTGATATGAAGTTCATTACATCCTTTATATTGTGATTAAGAAGGCTGTGGAGTCAAGTCTAACTATGTACTGGAGATACATCTAGGAGTATCAAATTCTAGTGTAGATGATAAAATTGGCAAGTCTGGTGTGAGAATATTTTAAGAGGTCTCCAACTCGTGGCCGTGGGCCACATGTGGCCCTTCAATCCATTTCATGTGGCCCGCCACTTAAATGTTTGTTTGCGATATTGGTCATTCATTTTTGCATCATAAATGTGTTTGTGAATTATTGCTATGCATCAAAACAAGCACCTTTATTTTGAAAAAAAAAAAAAAAAGTCTATTCCTACATCATGATGGAATATCGTGATAAGCTAATATCACCCATTGATGGACTTGGACCAACTGTTGGACCAAAACTGAAGCTCATGTGGCCCCCAGGTCACTTGAGTTTGAGACTCTTGCTTCAGGAATTCTGAGGCTTAGTTTTAGGCACCCTAAAACTTAGTTTTAGGGTGAGGCTTAAATCTATGGCTAGGGTTAGGCTAAGGGAATAGGGAATGCATTATGTCTATGATTGTGCTTACGTCTGTAGAGGCTGATCAACTCTGTTTCTCTGACTCTCAGATGATCGGTTAATCCGCCTCCCTTGCGCGATTCTGTTGCTTCACGTTTTAGCTGCCCAATACGGCTCACTTTATCGCCCTCCATCGATTTGAAATCTGTTTCATTTCCACCCTTAGGGAATCTCTGCAGCCATCCTTTCTAAGTGCACGCGAGACGGAGGATTTATACCTGTCAATAAAAACCTTTGGTAAGTGCTTCCTGACCCTCTAAATCCAGCCACTTTTCCTCACAAAAGAAAGAATGGGTTTCCAACAGGCACAAATCAAGGCTGCTAAAACACACGTTTACTTACCTCTTACAACAGCTCCGACTGTAAATAAGCGCCGGGGCTGTTGGGAGTGTGAGGTGGAGTGGTTATACATCCTCCCAACATGATCACTCTTCCTTACGGCCGACAGACTTAAGGATGCTTTATCCTCTCTTCCCCAGAAGCACTCACTACACATCACTACAGGCTAGGCTGATGGCTCTGGGAAAAGCATCTATTTAATCATACAGCTCTCTAACTGCTCCCAAACTATCATATCCCCCCTTTTTTTGGGTGGGGTGTCTTGGTAAATGTTTTGTATGAAATACAGCACAATAACCACCACAGACACAGATGACTTAATGACCTGTGCAGTGGTTCCACTCCCACGGTCCCTTTAATATGATGTGAATCATTTTAATGTTTGTGTGCAGAAAGAATACCACTTCATCTGTGATGTGTAAGCAAATTCTTCGTGATGCTCCACAGGGCCCCTGGTACCACAGCGCTCATCCCCCGCCATTACCTGACTGGCTTTTATGGGCAGTTCATCATGCACAGGTTATTGAGCTCGAGAGTATGAGTCCCTGCCTGGATGTCTAGAAGTAATTAACTCTCAGCCAAGAGTCCTTTTTGGCCCCACTTCAGCTGAGATAAAAAATTAGAAGAAGAAAAAAAAAAGTCCAGTGAAAGCTCAGGGAGGCCGCCATTTTACATTAGATGATATTACATCAAACATTCTTGCACTTAGGAACAGACAGGGACATGGCTGGCTGGCACCAATCCATGTGGCACGTGCCAAGGATCCACGTTTGATGCTGGAGACAAATCCAACAAACTGTCCCACATTTTTGCCCGATTGCCTCGAAATCCCTGGGTGTTATTTATCTGAGTATTGATAGACTCTGTGTCTTTACACGCTTGTTGACACCACGCTACTAACATTTTAGTGATGCCCCAAATGTTAAAATACTGATGTTGTTTCTCCAGGTCGTTGTCCTATGTGACATGTATGGGCTGTTTCTCCTTCCTGCTGCTGGGAGCCATGTTCGTCGTCATTGACATCAAGGGCTGGTGGGGTGGACAGCCATTTATATACCCAGGTAATGTTAAATCACAAGTCACATGGCTCAAAGTGTATTAACAGTCTTTACTGCTCATTGTTTGGGCTTTCTGGCCTTTAACCTCACTCTCATCAAGGAGATTTCCGTACACAGACAGCTGTTTTCTCTTTCACCTGATCACTGCTCACCATCTGACCAGAACCAGATGGTCGGAGGATGCTGGTCCTGTGTTTCCAATTTCACAAAATGGAAACATTTTGGTTAATGCAGGATCAAATGAAAATGATGTTCCCTTTTTTGGACATATTGAAATTTGTGAAATTGTTCATTCCAGTTTATTGCGGCAAACTAATGTCAAAAATGACTTTGTATCACGTGTTCACAGTGAACACAGGAAATAGCCCCCTGGAGTGTAACGACTGGGGCTAATCAGCTCATCAAGCTGTGCATCTTCAGTTATATAATCTGTTAATTTAGTGCTTATATATATATGAATATATATATACACACAGTATATTGCAAGGTTACAGCCTGATGCTTTCTAGTGGTCATACTTTGTTTTTTACCCATGTCCACCAATGTGCGATTCTTCAAAGCTTCCGGACGTTCTCCCTGTTCCACCGATATCTTCTGTTTTGCTGTTATTTAAACAGTTGAATGATTTGACTAAGGCTAAAACACACTTATCTCTTCTCTCCACCTCAGGGATGAACTCCATTTTTGTCTATGTCGGCCACTCGCTCCTCGGTTTCTACTTCCCGTTCAGCTGGGAGATGCACTTCCAGCAGAGTCACTGGGAGTGGCTCTTCCAGAGTCTGTGGGGAACCTCGCTGTGGCTGCTCGTTGCCTTCTTCTTGTACAGGAAGAAGTTCTTCCTTAAAATATAAATGCCTGTTTAGAGAGACTGGAGAACCAGAATACAATAGCAAATAAAATTTGTTGTAACCTGGTTAAAAAAAAATCAAATATTATTCTAATGGTTTGCTATATTTGAAATACTTTTGAAATTACAACTTAACTCATTGGCTGCCAGCCATTTTCAGCATTTTGACTGATTTTCCAAGACCCACAAAACAGTGTGTTATGACTATGGAAACTACCAAAAGAAAGAGTAGATTCTCTTCTTCCGTCAGACGTCATTGGTAGTGAACGGTTGTATTTGAATTGACGTCTCTAGACGTCATTGGCAGCCAATGAGTTAAACTGCATCATAATACACTGTTGCACTTATGTGTTAAGAAAATATGGTGCCTAAGAAAAGGAATGCCTCACAGCAGGGTAAACATCTGAAAACCTCCCTCTCCAGACAGGCAACACACTGATTCTAAGTACCTCATACACTCAAAAAAAAAAAAAGACCTGAACCATCAAGGCCTGTCCATTTTAACACTTTTTAAAATCAGCCTCAAACTGTAGCTCAGTGGAAAGTTATGACGATGAATCATCAGTCAGGCTCAGTAAAACAAGTCTCCCTGTCACTCTGAGCAGCTGAGGTTTCATTTAATGCCACTTGTTTTATACTGAAGACACTGATTAATTCAAATATACTGAGGTGGTACTTAACAAATTAGACAGAGTGATTCCACGACACACCAGGCCAGCCATTATTAGTCTGTTGCCATGGCCACTTCTCCTGTGTGTGTGTGTGTGTGTGTGTGTGTGTGTGTGTGTGTGTGTGTGTGTGTGTGTGTGTGTGTGTGTGTGTGTGTGTGTGTGTGTGTTAAGGGGGTACCATCTGCTGTTGAAGTGACAGTACTTTAGCAGGGGTCAAGATGCACAAATCACAAAGGAGGGTCATTAATGGGACTAAAATCCCTCACATTCATTGTATTAGAAAATCAGTTAAATTACATGCGTCCAATTGATTAGAAGACGAGTCCTCACACACACGCTCACAGCCAAACACATTTATGTGTTGTTTTTAATGATTTGATGCACAAAACAGCTCTGATTATAGTTGAAACTATAGACTTCACCTTCAGACTCAAACTAACATCTCATGGCTGACAGTCTCGATGAGAATAAAATCTATATGACAGTGTAGAAGTGGGCCCTCAGCTCCAGGTCAGGTGGTGTGTACATCATGAAATGACCATCTAGCTAATGAAATGACGCAGCCCCATGCTTCTCTTCCACAGTGAAATCAAATTACATGCCCCTCAGAAGCTGTCAGAATGTTGCGTAATATGGCAGTGTGGTTTCGGTAACGGTGATCAGAGGATGTTTTTGGATTCCCACCAGGTGCATCCTTCCGTCTTGAGCAGGACTCGTGTCCATTACTGCTCTCCAAAACTACTTCGTGCCGGCAAAGGAAACATAAATGCTTCTCTGTGGGTTGAAAACAACATCGATCCAGATTCACCACGGAGGTTCTAAACATATCTTTTGTTGTATTTGTATGCAATTATGAAGTTCTTGTTTTTTTACTTGGATAGCTGACTCACTCAAAATCCTGTGCAGGAACTGCAGCCACGTGATGAGCACATAGCCGATGAAGATCATCAAGGTCAGAATGAGAGTGTCTAGACTGTGGAGGTGATGCATATTTTGCTTACATTTCAGATTGAATTTCCGCTAATGTCATCCCGCAGTGCCGTAAACATTCATGTCGCTCTGTAACGTTGTCAGAAAGAGCCCATAAGACGCCGCTGTGGTCCCACATATTACACTTCCTTGCATTTATTGATTCCCGCTGAGCATACAGTACGTCTCAGGATACCTATATAGTCTGTCATATGGAAACTTTATACCAGATAAAATGTTCTCATGCAAACCACTCGCCTTCTTATATTCACATAATGATCCCCACGTTCTCCCTTGATACCACAATCAGCGTTACATTTACCCCCCTCCATGGAGAAGGAGAACATTTGAGCTCAGAATCTGCTTAGCAGATTGTTTCTTCAAAATGCATTAACGTGTTTTTTGGTTTACAAATGAATACACTATATTATATATTGAGGCAAATACCTTTCTCTGATCATTTTAAGCAACCAATTCATTTGAAATAGATACATGGTTTTTATGTGGAAACTTGCTGAACACAGCTGACAGATAAATCTGTTTTCAGGGTAATGTTGTATCGGATATTAATCATGAATGTAGGGGCACAACCTTTCTAAGAGATATGTATAAAATCAAAGACTTATAAAAAATAAATGTATATGCAAGAAGTTACTGGAAATGCAGATTGTAAAACCTGATACAGTAATTCAGCTCAAACTTTTTGAGGAAACTTATTGCCTTGCATCTCACTTTATGAACTCAAACAATTTGAACATGATAATAATGGTTGGTTAAAGATTTACAATTTTACTACCTTCATGGGAGCATAAACCCTCTTTATAGGAGCTCAGCTCCCATTGGCTCCCATGAACCCAGCTGTCTGGACAAGTAATGCTACGTTAAATGGCAGATTTACAACACATAACTTATACTGGTGCACACATGCAAAAATGTAATGACTTACACAGAAGATTCTCTCGAAATTCACTTGATGCTGGGTCACTGGAATCCTGTTCTCATGTGCAGTGTTGTTTTGTACTTTTACTCCACTGCATTTCCTACTTTAACTATCGTTATTACTCATTACTTCACAAGAAAATCAGAAGAAGATGGAGAGTTGGTAATGGTCTGTATTTATATAGAGCTTTTCTACATATACAGTGAAGTAATATTACAAAAGATGACTTCAACTTCTACCAAAGTCATTTCTGGTAAGAATTTTGTAATATTTTATTTGTTTTTCTCTGATGTACAGCACTTTGTTTCAGCTGTTTTTAAAGTGCTTTATAAATAAAGTTGGACTGGATTGGATTGGATACTTTTATTTAAATATCCATTTTTAGGATATCCCTTTATGCAAGACTGTTTAAAGGGGACACTTTTGTGTCTCTAAATTTGAAAACACCAAAGTAAATATTTTAATAAAATTACCCACGTTGATGCCCTTTAAAACCCAGTGTATGCGCCTTTAAAGTAAAGTGCGCCATTACGCATTTAATTATTATGATAATAATAATAATACTTTTCCTCTGCGTGTGTTAATGAGATGACTGACCTGCTGTTAAATGATGCTCTTAAATTTCCTGTAAACGCCTGCTGCTGCTGCGGAAGCAGCGGAGCAGTGAGTGAGTGCAGAGGTGGTGAATGGATCTCCTCTTCCTCCTCCTCCTCCTCCTCCTCCTGGTCATTTAGTCTGTGAGCAGCCAGTGGAGGAGCCGCGCGCGCACACACACACACACACACACACACGCTCCTGATACTGAGGAGGACTTCATCTCAGTGTCTACCCAGAGAAAGAACCGCGCAGTCGGGACGAACACTGGTTTATACATCGCCCCTTTTTTTGATTATTGTGGCTTGATTTTTCTTCTTCCTTTTTTCAACTATTTAATTTTTCTTTTTTTGTATTCTTTTTTGCCAAAGGAACTTTTTTTTTTTAAAGTCACGTTTCATTCACAAACTTTTACTTATGGTGCGCGAAAATGGGGTTAAGTTCTGGTTTCTCTCGTGGAAACATCGCCGCGTTGATGCTGATGCTGCTGCTGCTTGAAGGTAAGATTACAGACGCTCATCAGTTTGCATGAGAGACGCGAGGAGCGAACGATGGAGCTGCAACACTCAAACACACACACACACACACACACACACACACACACTGTGATCCACAGTGTTTCCCAATGTAGAGCAGGTTATTTCAATGTGTTTATGCAAATAAGGCAACAATTGCATTAAATGCACTGCTTAATTTATCATTTGAAAAAAAAAAGTGAACAGTTGAGTTTCTCTGTTTTGAAGCATTTATTTTTTATTTTCCCTTTCCTTCCTCTCAGTCAGAAAAGCTATTTGTTGTTAAACCTAAACAAAAACATGTTTGGTTTGAGTTTCACTTTAATGAACTCCACATAGTTCTGTGTTTAAATGACTGTGATGGTTATAAGATATATATGTGTGAAGTAACTGGTGGTGACTGATAGACCCACTTGAGAGAAACTTAACTGCAACATTTCAGGAGGCGAAGTGACTTTTTCCAAAATGGCAACACAGTGTTTCATGCTCTCATTGAGCTGCTGGCTGTTATGCATGGCACGGCGCGCTGAGACCTACAGTCAAATAAATACAGCCATATATCATAATATTCTAATCCCAGTCACAATCCCTCAGCCCAACTGTACCAACATTGCCGATCCCATGCAGGCTATATTTAAAGTGTCTCTCATAGCTGAGCAGTGTGCAAATCTCTGTGTGCTGCGAGGACGTCAAAATGTGACGCTGGGACAAATATAGGCCGTTGTGTGGAATTTCTGAGTTTGTTTTTGGACTTAAAAGCATCCTTAGCAGAGGTCACTGTCAGGGCTTTTATCAGGAATGTAGACTTTAAATGAAACGACTAGCCGCACAGTGTTTTTTAGTGGAATTGAGATATGGAAAATGTGGTTATCGTGCTGTTTCATGTGTGCATGAGTGTGAACTTACCAGGGAGGGAACTATACAGGCTTAGACCAAAGGGAGCAGTTTCCTGCAGAGTTGTTAAAATGATTAATTCTTAAGGTGCCACAGTTGCACATAATGCTCTCTGATTATTTATCTTCATGACAGAGAGTGGAATTCACAACACAAAGAGGCTGAGGGTCATAAATGTATATCACAGATACATTATCACACATCCAACATGCATTCACTTTGCATTCCTGTTTTTTTTTCCTCCCCTACACGATGGTCAGCAGGCTTTCCTCGTGATATTTATAGGTAAATGGTTGGTCTAGTTCGATTTCATATGTCAATGCCGACATGGTAATTAAACGGGTGCTGAAATGTACACCCTACATTAAAGGCAGTGCCCATCACCTGCCTGTTTGATGGAACAAAAGAGCGAGACTTGCTCAGAGAGGTGAAGAAGCGAGCCATGGGCAGGTGTGCAGCAGCTGCTCCTATCTCTGGGCAAACACTGGCTGTTTGTTTTCTTTAGAGAAATATCGCTTGTTATACCAGCGCACACACACAGTGTTCAGATTGCACGTCGGACGCTAACTTGCCTCAGAATGACACATCAGATTGATTTTGCTGTTTGGTATCGGTGTCACTTTTAGGAGGATGTTCTGCTTGTTGTTGACGTCATTTACAGTAAAAAAACCATTTCCTGCTCTGTGTTTACAGCTCTACACACAAATCCTTTTTCAGGAGTTCCCAGCGCTCACATTTTAATTAATTTAACTATATGCTTTGATGCTTTTTTTTGTGTGCCCTCCAAAGCAAACAATTTAATCTGAGAAATGGTTTTAGTACAGAATGTGCCCAGGCCGGTGAAAGTAGAAGTTATAATAATGATTGTATGGTATAGTTTTCAGGTTACTGATGAGTTTAGTTTTTTCTTGCTGGGATAATCAAACTGGCAATCAGAGTAATCAGCATTCTTAAATGGGGCTACAATGTTAACCTGTATTTAGGAGAGGCACCAAGTCCCATACATAGATTACACTTAATTGGAAGCTTTTTTTTTTTTGGTTGTAGTTTGGCTGTAAAGATGTTTTCTTGTAGTTATTCAGTGAAGAGCAGCAGCGCTTCAGTCTCCTGGACTGTCACGGTGGTTTTGACTGCTGGTGCCTCTGGGTGTGTGGACTCGCTCGATGACCTTTGCTTCATTTGATTAATTTAAATTCAAACCAGCTAATGATGTGAGTAGTTTGATGTCGGCCTAAGCAAGCACTGAAGAGCAGCTTTTATGATGAAAACCTGGTAAAAGCCTTTATCTAAATGAACCGAGTGAATGAATCGTCTTGACAAATGCGTCAGCGTAATCCATCACTTCCACGAGAAGAGTCGCAGATGTTTTCACATAAAAGCATTGATTGGTTTATCTCCCACCGTGACCTTGTTACTGTATCTTTGACCCCACCTCGCCCTCTGACCTTTGAAACCTTAACCAAACGGTAATCCTCAGTGATGACCCCCCCCACCCCATCCCAGAGGGGGGAGAGCCTCTTTAGCTGCTTCTCCTTGTCCTTGCATTACAATTCTGATTTTCATCAGTATCTTTGCTTTGAGAAGAACCAGGTCAATAAATCTCATTTCGTACATGCTGATATTTGATTTAGCTCCTAATTACATATGAGTTAGTGAAGCTTCTGTTTCATGTCGCCTGCAGATGCATTGTAAATCCTGTCAATTCTACTCTTCTGTTGTCACCACCTCTCACTCAGTACAGTTGAAAACATCTCAACACAATCTCTGTGCTGTGAAGTTTGTCTTTCACATAAAATGATGTAAACAGCAGGGATTTTCTTTGGGTCTTATGAAGAAAAACTCCCTCGGAGATGCAGCAGAAAGAAACACAATTCTTTGTTTGTGGCTCTTTATTTTTATTTTTTTAAATTATTCACTTAAAATAACAATTTTGGCATACAACGTACACCTCACCCTGTGATATAAAACCACAACCATCTGGCCTCAGCTGCACTCCAATCATTAAATCTTAACCTTACCCAGGAAATGAAAGGGCACTCAGCCACACATGCTGAGAAAATCTGAGAAAAAAATCGGTTTTCTTTTAAAGATGGAGATGTTGTTTCCCGCAAATGCAGTTTTAACATTTGGAACGGTCAGTAAAATCAAGATTTTATTAGAATCAGAACAATGATGCAGCAGTTTCAACCGTTCAGTTTTCACTCCTTTTGCCACTTCATCAGTTTTTCACCAAAACTTTATTGAAAACTCCATGTTGGTTTGTGATCAAACTGAGTGAACGGTTATTTTGTGTGGGGCGCCCCCCGCTTCGTTACTCCACTATCCCGACCTCTGACTCTGACTCTGTTGTTGCTCCTGGTGCTCGATGGCATGCGCGGATGTTGCTCCATACCTGTCAAAGCTCTCGCCCTGATCCTGTAGTCAGTTCAGGGTCACACTTCCCTCTCATGCATGGCTAGAATCTAATTTTCTGTGGTGAAAGGACAAGGAGACATTGATTGAAATTCTGTCCTCGGGGCATTTATTCCCCTTGTATCACATGAGTCTTGACAAGTTATTTTCTGGTCGCCTAGCGGTGCGCGCTGTGTTTGACCCGTCATTTACAACCGTCAACATAACAAAGCACAGGTTGTGCTCATTTGAATCTGCACGTGTGATACTATAGAGCTGGATGTTAGTTTGTATGGGTTGTTATTTAAAGGTGCATTATGTAATAAATCTAAAGCAACTGGCCATAAAATCCTCCTAATATGTCACAGAGACTCAGGAATAATATTCATATAACAAACTGAACTCACCAACAACCACAGTTGTTTGCAGACTGCAGACTGCAAATCATGTTTATGTTTTGAAATCATGTTTTGGCATGTGGCGCCACCTACTGCCGTCTACCAATCATTGCAGTCAGTAGAGTCTTAGCTACCGAGTAACCACGGGTTGCCAGTTACGTCAGATAACGAAACCTAAAAGACCTAGGTATTTTGAATTTGAATGTAGTAACCGTTTTTGGCCACATTCTTACATATGGCACCTTTAAATAGGATGAGCAAATGTTGACATTTTAATTTCCAAGTAAATTGGTCCGAAAAGGTTCCAGTCAGTTTCCCACAAACCCTGTTACTTCTTATCAGACAGAGAATACTCCTGCTTGCCCCTCCTCCACCTGCCACACCCTGCTGCTACCACTCTGTCCATTTGTTTCGTCCTTCACTCTAGAGACGTGGGTAAATATGTTGGAAATTATTTTTCGATCACGTTCCTCCACCTGCCAGTGAGAGAGAGAGAAAGCTCTGAAAGCCTTACTTCCGTTTATGCTGAAAGATCAGTGCCCTCCATTCTCTGCCATAAATTATGGCCCCTCCCTTCCCAGAATGTAATCCATCATCCACCATTAAACATGATGTGGTGACACACAGTACAACAAGCATTTAGACACTGGTACAACCGATAGTTACCCCTCATCTGTCTGTGTTTTAATCCCACATTAACAGGACAAATGTGGGATTAATGATGTTAAAATGTTACACACACTACTACTGTAATCCCTGCTTAAGCTGCATGGAGATGCCTACTAACAAGTTATATTTGATTCATCAGAACATTACAGACCTCAAATAATGACACATTTTTTAGCCCTAGTGACACCAGGGATGATCAGGGATCCTTTCTCAAATATCTGACTAGATTTCTATACCTTTTGTCCAGACTAGAGCTGCACAATTACTTGCAAAAGCAGTCGAAATTGCAATAAAATCTACATGCAATACCCAAAACAGCATTATGATAAAATTCTGCAGTGGTGGAAGAATTCAATGTCTAAAAAATCTTGCTCTTCAGATGAGAAAGTGCGCTCTGTTTGTGGATAGACTTCAAAAAATGTCAAATCTTTATGATTTTAGTAAAAATACAACCAAGTTGTCACAGTAATGAATCCTGTTGCAACCACAATATCCGCTAAAATGATTTTTTTGGCCATCTTTAGTTCCCTAACATTCTCCTTACCTTCGTCATGCATCTTAATTATGCCAGTTTGTTAACCTGTCCAGTTTATATTTTACACTTTCCTTTGACACAGTGAGTGAACACACGGATGTGATTAGTTTTTGACCTGTGAGGAGTCAGTATTCTTGCTTTTTATTTGGAAACTTGGAGTCGTAGCAGAAAACATTGCTCATAAATAAATCATCTGTTCATGACAATTGTGACAGAATGACATTTTCAACATTTGCCCTCGTCTCTGTACATGAGATTTTTTTTAATAAAAGTAGACTAATGACTCTTCCATCAGTCTGGAGCTCTGCGAAGTACCACATGTTCCATTTTGATGCCACTGTCACCCCCAGAGGAATTCTCAAACTGAATTTATACTTGTAGCAAACCCCCAAGGAGATGTTCTATTGGATTTATTTATGACTGATGAACATGGCTCATTGGATCTCAGGTCTTGTATTCTCTGAGGGCTAATTGCATTACATTATTGGGTAATTGATTATTATGTTACGGTATGCATCTCGGTAAACTGAGTAATTACCTGGAGCCTGACTGCCCCCTCCGAACTGAGATCAGGTATCATATTACTCTGATGAAAACTTTGATGGCTGTGTGATCATGACAGGAAATGACCTTCTCTGCTCGTTACACCTCACTGTTTTGAGACTGAAAGCTTCACGGTCGGGACTATATTAAATCCAGGTTCTGGATGCATTGTGATATGGCCAAAGCGGAAACCAGAGAGCGATTTCAAAACATTATAATCAATAATAGCCTTCATAAATGGAATTATAGCCCAATGTGCAGCTTTTTAGTTAATTGAATCTTTGAAGAGAACCAGTCCCATAACTGTTAAATCTTTGGAAGCGCAGTAATCACGATAGGTTTCAGAGTGATTATAATATTTATTGTCTTTACATCACCATATAACCGGGTGATGTGCCCCCTTCATGCTTCTCGCTGCAGGTTCTCTGTAATAGATGATGGATTCTTCAGAAAAATACGGATATTGATGGAGCAAATTAGGGAGCTGGCTGTGAAATGAAACCCATACTGTTGATGTGATATTTCTGCACCCATGCTGCCAAAGAAGTGGGTTCACATTACGTGCGGCACAGATGATTACACACATGCAGGCCTCAACCGTTCCCCTCGTCTGTCTCATCAGTGGAAAACAATCAGCATCACTGTTGATTACTACTGTTATTGATTGGTCTGCTGCCAGATACACGGCCTGGCCGATGGGTCGTTACAAAGGACTGATGTAGCACATGTTGACCTTGGGAATCAGAGGGCATGGGGCTGAGCTCTCACCGCGGGAGCTCCAGTCCATGAACAAGATTAGTGAGGGACCGAATCATACAGCAGCTTGACTGGGTCACTTCTCCTTAACCGCCATGTCTTTGATGAGGACACTCAGTGAGGGTGGGAGATCCATGTTTTGTTTCATAGAGGTAGATCAGTAAGCTTGTGGGTTAGTCCAGCCCATGAGCTCATAGCTGGTAAATCTATCAACCGAAGCACGCATTGAGCTAATTGAGTTCCTGTCTTTGTCTGGGACGACGGAGAGGGCGTTCCACCCTATCAGCTCTGACCAGTCCCAGACACACTGTGGTCTGTGGCTGACTGAGCACGTGGTCACCGATTTTGTGATGAGGTTTTGTCCTCTTTGTCCTTCCACTGTTAAAAAAAAAAAAAATATGACACAAAAACAAGACACTGACCGTTTAAACTCAACAGCAAAAATCAGAGACAGACAGGGACAGGGAGAGCATGCACAGGTGTAGGTGACTGAGAGTGTTTCACACTGTTGTTTTTCAGTCCAGTTTCACTATCCACTCAGCAGTACATGATATCTATTGTCAACACGGATTGCTACAAGAGTCCTCCTGTTCAAACACTGGCTTTGTTTGCGAAATTACTTATTCTAGCTTTTGAAGAAATGACACTATATGTTGCGGCTGAGCATCAGTTTTATGGGTGTTTGAGGGCCGTAAAAGGTCGGACTATGAAGCGAATGTTTACTCACTTTGATTTATGGCACATCAAGCTGGTTCAAAAACAGCATTATGTCATTCCCTGCGTTTCAACCTCAAATGATTATTTGTATCTTGCTGTCCTCGAGACATAGAACGATGTGCTGCTGTGTTTTATTTAAATAAAAATATATATATATATAATATTCCATGTGTGGTGTTAAGACGTGAGTTGTCATTACTTTCTATTTTCCCGTCATTCTTGTGCATCGTTTGCAGAAGGTAATGAGTCACGCTGAAATTTGTCATCATGGCTTCACCGACAAAAGATGCCATTTGCTAAGAGAGGCCTGCTTGATCCATTCAATTAATTAGTTTTCATATAAACTGCTTGCTTTCTGTTGGCCTCTGTCCTGGAAAGAAATTGAATTTTGAATGATATAAACGAATTGTGTTGCATGCAGTCCAATCACCATGGCTGTGTGCCAGCGTTCATAAATGCATACGGCTCTTATTGGTTAATATGTTGCTCCGTCTAGTTTTATTTGTGTAAGATTTGTGTGGATTAATTGTCTGTATTTATTTAATGAAGCGATGCAGAGTGATGGATGTTATAGCGTGTTAAAACGGCAAATAAATCAGGGATCTTTAGCGTTTCATCAAATTAGTACAGACCAATGTGTACTTTGATGAATATTGAGGAACAGTTTTCCTTTCTGTCAGCTTTAGGCTCGTGTCACTATGATAACAGCTCCCTCTAATGGCCGATGTATGTCCAGAGATGAAGGCCAGATGAAGATTGTATTGATTGCATTTACTGTGTGTTACTTCCCATAATTTTTCACAACAAAGTCTGTCATGTTTTCATGTAATACACTTATTTTAGACATATTAAAATGTATTATTACTTATTATTTATTCCAATAAATCATCATCTTTTCCACCTTGTTGTTAAAAATAGTTAATTTGTTATATTCTGTATTGATTTTTCGGGTAAAAATATAAGAACTGATTTGTGATTTAGGAAATATAATATGTATATATAGCATCTTTTTTTTTTTTTTTTACGTAAATGTATTGTTTCGTTGTATAGAAATGTTACAGAACAAAACCAAAAAGACTACAGAACGTCTACTTCTTTAAGTTTATCTGACAGATCTATATATCTTACTGTTGTTGATGCATTACCCTCACAACACTCAGTATATTAGCACAGTGATAGGATTAAAAAACCAAAAGTCATCCCTGAAATGTCAGTAGTCATGAAAGTGACTCCTGCCATCCCAGCAGGATTTACAATCAAGTGGCCTGCTGTTTGTGTTTGTCCCAGGGACACTTAATAAAAAGGGCTGTGGCCTCTGTTTGTGTATCTCCATCTTTATCCTTCAGGAAGGACGGCCACATTTTATCCATCAGCTCAGCCTCCTGTCATCCAAGCCTCATGAAATTAAATCAATGTCTGAAACCAGAGCTGAAGCCTCAACTGCACCAACAGAAATAGAAAATCTAGTTTTGCTGTCTGCTAATGACATTAGTGCGTTCCCTAAATGGTCGCCGACTGTCGTCAAAGAGGAACATAACAGGGGTATAATTACAGGAGGAACACTCACATCTCCATTTTCCTGTAAAACACACGGCCTGCTTTAGCTCTTTATGGATTACCCCCCACTCCAAACACATACATGCGTGCATACATCCGCACCCCCACACGGCAACAGGGCAGTGATTCATTTATCCTACATATCATGTTTTCCCTTGTAATTAAGCTCCTCAAGGTGAACGCAAGGAGAATCGGAAACCGCACGTTATTGACCAGATGAGAAATTCATTAAAAGAGCTGCATAAGTGTCATTTGAACCCTCCTTTCAATTTCCGCTGCAGTGGAGGTGGAGATGAAAAAGGCATCAGAGGAGAACGAAAAAAAACCTGAACCTGTCATACTCCATGTATGTCTTAATTTCCACTCACTGCCCAGACAGGTTTGACAGTGTGCATTGTTGTCGCTATCAAATATCCAGGAAGAGATGTCTGAGCGGGATAACGGCTGTTATCCTGCTCTGTAATAAGACGGTAATGCACGGCCTTATTTTCCAGTTATCAGGGCTGCTGCTGTGGAACAGGAGGCAGGATAGGTCATCTGCTAATAAGAGGGCTGGTGGTTCTGTCCACGTCCGAATGTGTCCTCTTTGGGCGTGAAGTGTGAGCAGCGTGGGATAGAAAAGTGTGTGAATGAGTGAATGAACAAAACTGTAATAGTGCAATATAAAATACAAACTATTTACAATGAGTAGAACTCGGGCTGTACGATAAATAATGTTTAAATCCAAATCACATTTTAAAACAAACATCTTTAAGTTTTCATCCTCACATTAGACCACAGAGTCGGTAATCAAGTGTAATTTTTTCATCACTTTTTAAATCTATTTTACAGTGAATATTGAACTTGACTTGGAAAATGATATTGCAAATCACAAATACAGCTGATTATTTTGGATTTTGAATTATTTTTTATTAAGGTGCATTATGTAATAAATCTAAAGCAACTGGCCATAAAATCCTCCTAATATGTCACAGAGACTCAGGAATAATGTTCATATAACAAACTGAACTCACCAACAACAACAGTACAGCCAAAATATATGCATAACATATAAGACTGCAAATCATGTTTATGTTTTGAAATCATGTTTTGGCATGTGGCGCCACCAACCACCATTTACCAATCATTGCAGTCAGTAGAGTCTCCGCTGCCGCGCAACCACAGGTTGCCAGTTACGTCAGAAAACGAAACCTAAAAGACCTTGGTATTTTGAATTTGAATGTAGTTACTGTTTTTGGCCACATTCTTACATATGGCACCTTTAATTCTGCAGGAGTGACCGGGTTGTACTTCCCTCAGAAGGAGTACATAGAGACGGTATACGTTGGCCAGCCTGCAGGTACGCCGATCCTCCAGGTGCACGCTATGCTGGACAACGATTCCGAGCGGCCGCACTTCTACCTGTGCTGGAGCGTGCTCAAACGTCCGCCCCACAACTCCTGGTTCCACATGGACATCAACACTGGAATATTGTCCTTAAACAAAACCCTCGAGGAGAGCGACTTCACCTTCCCAAGTGAGTTGGGCACGCGCATT
Organism: Microchirus variegatus; assembly: GCF_963457635.1. Taxonomy (NCBI): domain Eukaryota; kingdom Metazoa; phylum Chordata; class Actinopteri; order Pleuronectiformes; family Soleidae; genus Microchirus; species Microchirus variegatus. The sequence continues at coordinate 13,534,942 of NC_139812.1, forward strand.
TTCATGGAGTTGCGCAGTAATATACAAAAGTATATAAAAATAGTAAAATGGTCTCTGTATATTCCTGTTTCAGTGCTGCATGCGTGATAGTGAATGATTTTCCTGATGTTTGCGCTCTTTGCATACTAATAATGCTTTGGCTTCGTGTTCAGGTTGTAAAAATAGAAAAATCCATTCAACAAAAAGAGCACTGTCTGAGATTAAAATGCCTCCTGTTTTTCTTTTGGCTGTGAATCCCTTCAGATCAACATTCGTTGTCTGTGAAGAAGTTGGTCCTTCATGCCACGGTTCTACCCAACGTCTCCAGGAAACCTCACTGCATGAACAGAAACTCCCCTCGGATCACTCTGGACTTTGTCAACGCCTCATTGCCACAGTGTGCTCAAACAGATATGAAGGAACTCTGCTTCCCACACAGAGACACTGCCAACCCTCACATAATGGAGAACAGGTTCCCCGGGGCCATCAGGCAACTCCGACGTCTTACCAGACTCAATGTTTGTCCTAACTACACCATCTCTTATAATGTGGAATCAGGTCAGAAACAAATACATTATGTGAACGCTCACACCTGTGTATAATACCGTTCAAAAGTTTGGGGTCACCTATACAATTTTTACAAGTTTTCCATTAAAAGCTCACATTTTATTCATCAAAAGAGTTGCAAAATTAATAGAAAATATAGTCAAGACATTGACAAGATTAGAAATAATGATTTTTATTCAAGATAATAATTTTGCCCAGCAAAACTGTTTTCAGCTGTGCTAACATAATTGCACAAGGGTTTTCTAATCATCCAATAGCCTTCTAACGCAATTAGCAAAAACAATGTACCATTAGAACACTGGAGAGATGGTTGCTGTAAATGGGCCTCTATACACCTATGTACATATTCCATTAAAAACCAGATGTTTGCAGCTAGAATAGTCGTTTACCACATCAACGATGTATAGAGTGTATTTCTGATTCATTTAATGTTATATTCATTGAAAAAAAAGTGATTTTCCTTCAAAAATAAGGGCATTTAAGTGACCCCAAACTTTTGAACGGTCGTGTACAGTTAGAATAGTTTGACATTTTAGCAAAATGCTTATTTTATTGTTGCAAAGGTCATGTCAGACCTTTTTCTGACTCACTATATTTCAGTCAAAGACTGAAACACTCTTAACACACACTTTTTCCCCTCTTCCTCTTCTTCACAGAAACCCCAGCGCCCTTTGCTGTGAACGACAACTCCACAGAGCTGGTGGTGACCGCTCCGTTAGACCGCGAGGAGAGCGAATGCTACAGACTCCTGCTGGTCTGCACAGTCCGAACAGAAACAGTCATCACCAAGGTGGAGACGTCCCTGGACGTGTTTGTCATGGACGAGGATGATAACGCGCCGTATGTAAATGGGACAGACACAACAGATATTATCATCAGCTTCAATCGTACAAAGGTGAGAGGGAGAGTTAGTACTCGTCTGGTCAGGTTTGCTTTTCCAGACACAATGTCAGACAATGTCTCACTGTCTTGTTCTTTTTACCCTTAGGGTGGCTCCTTTGGAACCTTGTTTGTCTTTGACAGGGATTTAACACCCTTATTTCACATTGACAAGAGTCACAGTAAGTACAGGGGGACCTTGCTCAATGGTGATGCATGGATAAATAAAACGTTTGACATAAAAGGCACCTTCAGTGAAAAGAAAGCTGCTCATGGAGGCATTCGAGAGACCATTCATGACTACCGTAAGTAAATCCAGCTCACCTGTTTTTATCATCAATGTAGTTGAAAGAAACAATTTTACATGTATACCTGTTTTTCTACTCGTTGATTTTAGAGCTTGTCCTGAAGAGGAACCTGTATGTGAACGAGAGTCGCTCGGTGCAGCTGGACTACCTGGTCAATGACACGACCTACCCCGGTCTGGAGGGAACAGTGTCGCTGCACTTCAACATCACCATCTTACCAGTGCACATCCGCTTCGCAAACGTCACGCACACGTTCACACTGAGGCGCAGAGCTTCCGTGTATGCTCAGGTAAAACTTACCGAACGCAAAGTCGAAATGTGTAACAAGTCAGTCATAAACTGAATTTATAGGCCATTACAAAATGTGTTAGCCACTGCAATTATTTCTCCTTAATATATTGGCCAATATAAGTCTACTCTTAATGTGATTGCAGTGGCATTTAACCAACTGAAGTTATTGTGTCTAAGGTCTGGTCATAGATTTACCAGCACAATTCTTTAGCAGCAGCAGATAGAGCTAAAACAATTAATAGATGAATCGATTATGAATCGATTACTAAATTAATCTATTTTGATAATCGATTAATCGGTTTGAAGTTTTTTTTCATGATTAAAACAAGATTTAATTTGATTGTTTTAGCTTCTTGAATGTGGACATGTTCTGGTTTCTTTGCTCCACATAACAAAGAAATCATTCAAACTGAATCATTTTGGTCTCTGGACAAAACAAGACATTCAAGAACATCAACATTTACAGGTTTGAAAAACACTGATCAACATTTTCTTTCCGCATTTTCTGACATTTTGTGGACCAATCGATAAATCGTGGAAATAATCTCCATAAATAAAACTCCAACATTTCTGTGTTGTAGGAAATGTTTTTGAGGATTTGTTGATTTTGGAAGAAATTGTCACAAAACAAATCAATCTTGTAGTGTTTGACCAGAATCATGTCTGTGTTTTAGTGGATATATCATGTTGTAAGATGGAAATAGTCAGAGGTTACACATTTCTATTGGTGCTCATATGGTTTATAAAATGTTTATGAAGGTTATTTAATTTTATTTTGAAATGTTCATTCCACAGAAGTGCTGACTCACTGACAGACATTACTGCCACCTGCTGGAAGTCTCAATCTTTTTAATGACCCATAATGATGTGGAGTTTTTATTCCCTTGTTTTTCTCTCGTCTCAGGTTGGCAGAGTGTGCGTGGAAAACTGCCACCAGTTTGATGGCTTCAGTGTCACGTACCGCCTCGAGGTGCCAGATAAGAACTCGTCTGCTGACTTGCAGTTCTGCTACGGAGCCATTAGCATTACCCAGTCTCCTGGCGAGATGTGGGGACTGCTCTATGTGAACGACTCGGAGGCTTTGCGCAAGCCCGAGTGCCAGGACCTGCAGTATTTCGTTGTCGCCCGGGAGGAGCACACACAGCAGGAGGCCACCACACAGATCCACATCCAACTGGATAGTGAAGGTGAGACGGCAACAGCCAGGTTAGATTTCATCAAGTGAAGTCTCAAGATTTACTTTTGCTTGCACCATATTGAGGTTTTGCTACCTGAGATGTCATCTGTAAACCAGGCATCTATTGAATGGAGCCCCCTGGTGGCTATTCATTATATTCTTACATCCAGATTAGCTTCAACCAGCAAACTGGAAGACTATTCCCACTTCGTTATAGCCAGGCTATGCCTTCATATCTTAAATCTAACCTTTAATCTGCAGCCTCATATTTAGAGATTAGAGCCAGAGTTCTCTTTCAACTTTGCAACTCCTTACAATTTAACACCACCAAAGGCACACATGAGGCATCCTTTTAAAAGTGTTTCCCCTTTCCCTAAATGCCTGTTACAGATTGGTTATGTGTGTTGTGTGGCTCTGTTGAAAATAGTTAACAAAGGCAGCCAGGAGAGCCAGCAGTTCATGTCCTGTGCCGAAAACAGGCGACGGGGAGACTGCGAGCCTGTCCGAGGCCTGGGGGCAACCACAGGGAGATGTCAGTGGAGGCAAGGCACAGAGAAAGGTACTATTTCATTCATTACTACTTACCATCATCAAATAGACCTTGAACCCAATGAGACTATGTAGGAAAACGTGTTTCTCACAGTGGTGGCAATGGAACAAATTAAAGCCCGGATCCAGCACTTGTATCCATTTCAGTTACATGCTTTTTTTTTGCAACAGGATGCAAGTCATGGAAAATGTGGTTTTAATTATGATAAATCCAAGCACTAGCAACATTTAGTCTGGTGCCCACAGTGGTGCCTTGTTGTTTAAACACCTAAACCCTTCATTTTTAGGCCACGTGAACTAAAACTCAGAATTTGTTTCCTTGGCAATGAAATGCATGCATCGATGTTAGTCAAGTGCACATTGTTTGTCATCTGTTGTTTCAGGAATATCTGAAAATTACTCAACCTGCTCGCCCGATCTGCGGACATGCCCAGATAGCTTTTGTGATGCAGTGGAAAGCAAAGACCCATTAATATGCCCACAAGACTGTACAAGTATGAAACATGTCTTTCCCTGCAAATGCTACATGATTATGAAATGTAGACGTGTAACTAAAAGCATTTCTCTTGTCTCTGAAGAGGAAACCGTGATCGGAGGTCACGAACGAGGTTTAGGGAACGGGATTAAAGCTGGATATGGGACCTGCTACTGCTACTCTGAAAGATGCTTCTGTGAGAAGGAAGACATTGAGGGTGAGTTGTCATAAATCACACGATAAATCACACTTGGTGATAAAATGTCATGTCATCTGGAGAATGAACCAGCAATTGATAGCTGCTTTCTTCAAAAATGACACTTGTGCAATATCCTCCTCCTCCAGAGGCAATATGTGACGACATGTGCAAGACTATCATCGCCACGTCTCTGCTGCTATCCTTTGTCGCCTCCATCCTCCTGTCCTCATACTGCATTCACCGGTATCACAAGAACTCACCCAAACCACCGATAGCCTCTGCAGAAATGACGTTCCGTCGGCCAGCTCAGGCTTATCCCATCAGCTTCCCCGCTAACAACCTACGGCGTGGCTCACAGGAATCTATTGAGACTGATACCTTTAAAATACCTGTAAGCTTCTTCTTTTCTCCTCCTTCTTCTTCTTCTTCTGTGTTGTTGTAACATTTGAGAAACCAGAGATATCACACTGTTTCAACAGGAAGATCCAAAGTGGGAGTTTCCTCGTAAAAACCTTGTACTTGGCAAGACTTTAGGAGAAGGAGAGTTTGGAAAAGTTGTCAAGGCGACAGCGTTCAGGCTGAAAGGAAAAGCAGGTTACACCACTGTGGCTGTGAAAATGCTTAAAGGTAAAACGAGCCAGGCAAAGATCAGACAAGTCATGATGATATATGAGGAATTAGTGTCTGGAGAGATGAATGTTTTTTTCATTACAATCCCTGCTTCTCCTCCATATAACAGAGAACGCCTCGCACAGTGAGCTGCGTGACCTGCTGTCAGAATTCACTTTACTGAAGCAAGTCAACCATCCGCATGTCATAAAGATGTATGGAGCGTGCAGTCAGGAAGGTAAGGCCTCGCTCCCTCCACCTGTCGTTCACACACCGGGGCATGTGTGCGGCACATGGGGTCTTAGTGCTGCTCTGTTTCTCTCAATAGGTCCATTGTATCTGATTGTGGAGTACGCCAAGTATGGGTCGCTCCGCAACTTCCTGCGCGAGAGTCGGAAAGTTGGCCCAAGCTACATGGGCAGGGACGCTAACCGAAACTCCAGCTACCTGGAGAACCCAGACGACAGGGCGCTCACCATGGGCGACCTGATCTCCTTTGCGTGGCAGATCTCCAGAGGCATGCAGTACCTGGCTGAAATGAAGGTACTTTGTCAAAGAGGTTTACATTCAAATGTTTTGATTGCAACCTAAATACAAAAACCAGAGGAGCTGAAGTCCTGAGTTCAAACTGAGCATGTTTCAGCATATGTTTTTCCAAGTTTAAAGCTGCAGTGTGTAACTTCTGTCGCCAAAACATTGTTAGCGTCACGGAATGAGCAGACAATGATTTAAAGACAGTAAAGTTATTTTTCTAATAGTTTTTCAGCGATTAGTTCGAAAACAAGCTGCTGGAAATAAAAAAAGATTTGAACTGAGCTTCTGCAGTGAGAGAGGCAGAGTCAGTCTGCAAGAGTCAGAACTATGAGGATAAGGAGAATTCTCCTGGCATTTTTAGCCATGGAGGCGAGCAGAGACATCAGACTTTCCTCACTCCTCAGATGAGCCTGCAGAACTTTCAGAAAGGATGACTCTTAGTCTGTATTCCAACCATGTGCCGCTGTCTCTTCAGCCTTCACTCCATCATTTGTGATGTAAAATGCATCACGAAAACACACCATTGCTGTACTGAGATTCACAGAGGGCGTCATGTGGAGAGGAAAGGTTTAATCAGCAACTCATTTTACAATGATTTAAGCCTAACATACATTTTTTAATGTTTAAAAGTTATGCATTACATCTTTAAATATAATTTCAAGTCTTAAGTGTTGAGGACAGTTTAAATATCGGTCTAAATGAAGCTGAATTATCGGTATTAAACTGTCAGTTGAAAGCAGAGAGATGAATGAAGCTGAACTGAGCATCTTGGTCTGACAGCTCGTTCACAGGGACCTTGCAGCACGAAACGTCCTCGTCGCTGAGGGAAGGAAGATGAAGATCTCAGACTTTGGCCTCTCCAGAGACGTGTACGAAGAGGACTCGTATGTTAAGAGGAGCAAGGTAAAAAAAAAGAAGGCAGTAGAAAAGTACAAACGTTTTTAGAAAACAATTTATACAAAAAATTAACCATGTCTCTCTTTGTTTTCCAGGGCCGTATTCCTGTTAAATGGATGGCAATAGAGTCCTTGTTTGATCACATATACACAACGCAAAGTGATGTGTGAGTGCAATAAGTATTTAAAATATGACTGATAAAATGTCATATCTGTACAGTTAATATGAAGATAATAAGCCAAGCTGTACTGCATGAAGACCAAGATTAGCCTTTGCTAAAAAAAACCACAAAAAACCCCCACAAAAAAGGTTTAATTTAATTTCTTTTTTGATCTTCTTCCAAGCTGGTCCTTTGGTGTGCTGCTGTGGGAAATAGTGACACTGGGAGGAAATCCATACCCAGGCATCGCTCCTGAACGCCTCTTTAACCTCCTCAAAACTGGCTACAGAATGGAAAGACCAGAGAACTGCTCAGAGGAAATGTGAGCTCCTCTCTATTACTGCACAGCATCTTCTCATATTTGCCGAGACGCCGTTCCACAGCACATGCAGATGTGGAAAGTAACTCATCTGGGAGAATAGCATTACACTTACACTTCTCCCAATGTGCAACTTTTTCCCCTCTACAGGTATAACCTCATGCTTCGGTGCTGGAAACAAGAACCAGACAAGAGGCAGACATTCTCAGACATCAGCAAAGAGCTCGAAAAGATGATGGTGAAAAGTCGGGTATGATGACGCTGTACAATACATCATAATAAGTTATTCATAATCTTCCACAGGAAAGAAGTGAGGCGGAGGAATTAATCATCTTCTTTCCATGCATTACAGGCATCACATTAAGTGATTCATCAGTGTGATCTTAAGCTGCATTTCCATCAAGTGGTACAGAGAAGTTCAGCTCATTACTGTGTACAGTTTAGAGACAGTAATCCTGGATCTGGATTGCATTTAACCCTTAGAACATAGAGCATTTTGGCTGTTTTTTTCATTACTATGTTAAAATGTACAGTATATACAGAGGCCATAGGACTGTGCAATATAGAGTGTCTTGTATTCTTTTTCTCAGCACAACCTAGACAATCTGATCTGAAATTTGACAATATGTCACAGATCAAAGTTCACTTGGCTCGTTTTTATGAACAAAAATGAAATAAAAACTGTCGAATTTTGTGACTTCTGCACAATTATTGCTACTTTATATCACTACTAAAAATGTGATATAAAATGAATCGTAAGTTGGACTCAACACATTTTTTTTAAAATCCTGAATATGTGACACACCAGGATGACCATATAAGGACATCCTGGGGGTATATTATTCCCACGGCAATTTGCCATAGGTGCACCTGTGAGCAAGTGAGCCAAGTGAGCACTAAGGGTTAATAACATCATACCAACATGACACAGTATAGCATGTCAAAAAATACTACAAAGAAGAAGATGAACATGACATAGTAAACACTGTTGTGACTGAACATTGTTCTCCCTGTGTGTGCGTGGGTTTTCTCCAGGTTCTCCGGTCTCCTCCCACAGTCCAAAAACATGCAGATTTGGGGATTCGGCAAATTGGACACTCTAAATTGACCGTAGGTGTGAGTGTGAGAGTGACTGGTTGTTTGTGTCTATGTGTCCCTGTGATGGACTGGCGTCCTGTCCAGGGTGTGACCCCGCCTTTCACCCTATGTCAGCTGGGATTGGCACAAGCGGTAGAAGATGACTTGATTGAACGTTGTGCCATTTTTGCTGGACATAATAACACACCGCTGCCTCTTTAAATTCACGTACATAGACACAAGTTGGGCCTGCTTCACTGAATGATCTGTCCCTCTTCCCAAAATGCTTCAGATACCATAATTAGTGCCTGAATCCTAAAATGTGGCCTTGGCCCGTGTAATCATAGAGCATTCCAGTCTGGGTCCTGCTGCTGATGTGAGGCAGCTAAATATAGAGCATTTAAGGACAAGGGAATGCAGACATCCCATAATACTGCAGGCGAGATCACGTCGTCTCTGTTATCAACAACAACAACAAAAAAAGAGGCCGCGGTTAAATCATTGTAGGTGGTAAAGGAGAAGTTTTTTTTGAACAGACCTCACAGTCAGTGAACGCCTCTGACCTTTAACATGAGCTGTGCCTCCGCTCCTCTTAAGCAGCCTAAAAACACCTCTATCTGCTCTTGTCAGGATTACCTGGACCTTGCAGCTTCCACGCCCGCCGATGCTCTGCTGTACGATGACGCCCTCTCTGAAGAGGACACTCCACTAGTGGACTGTAATAACGCCCCTCTCCCTCGAACCCTCCCTTCCACATGGATTGAAAACAAGCTCTATGGTAGAATCTCCCATGCATTTACTAGATTTTAGAAACAGGACACACAACACAATCTCTCTCTCTTTTTTGGCAAGTTGTGATTGGCTTTTCCATAGTCCAGTGTGTGTGACTGTGATGTAGGCATGCCTTTTTTGCTGATTAATTCTGACATATCTCCCATTTCATTATAAATGTGAGGTTCAGTAGAGAAAAAAAAAAAGATCTTGTGTCTTGACTTTTTTGGTTTCTTTGGACCTGCTTCTAATGTACATAATGCTGACCCCCAAAATTTGTAAATACTGAATAAACCCTTCATTTTAGTTCATATGCTCATATTCACCCGCATTTTATTTGTACATTTACCATTTCACCACATTCCATTGTCACCATTTTCTTTGCATTTGGAAGGAACAGCGTGTCACATTTGAAACAGGTCCTCTGCTGAATCAATCACTCTCTGTGGTTTGAATTCCAGATTGTCTTACATTTCCTGACTTTTTAAAATGTATATTAGCCATACGTAAATAGTACTGCCACAATGCTGAACAGAGAAACAGTAAGGCTTTTGAACGCAGCTCTAAAGTGACTCACAGAGGAAGAACACACTCATTACTGTCCATCGTCATTGCTCGACAGCTACAGGGCGACAACCACAGATCATATTATTGCTTTTCACGTTACAAAAGCACCCAAATAATTCATACATGATCTTTTTATTTAAAAGAATGCAAATTTAGAGTTGCAACTTTACACACCTGAGAGTCAAATTCAGGAGCCATTTCAGTGACGGGCACTGCAGAGTTTTGATTTGAGAGCCTTACTGTCTGCACGATGTTTGTGTTTCACTGAGTGCAGAAAAATGATATGTTCTCGTTTTTAGGCATGTCATACCCGAACTGGCCTGAGAAGAGCCCGGTACCGCTCAACAGACATGATGCCACTAATCCAGTCTTTACAAGATATGCCAATGATAGTGTTTATGCAAACTGGATGGCTTTGCCTTCACCCGCAAAAGCTGTGGACAAGCTCGATAGCTAAAGACAAACCAACACTGTAGAAAAGATGACTAATTGGTAGATGTATATATTTCTATAAGACTGTGTATATATATACGATCTGATGCTAAAGTTGGTTCCCTTTTATTTCTGTTGCATGGGTTGCATTCAAGGTTTAAAGCAAACTGGCTGGATCAACGTAGACCATGCTTCATTCTGCTCTTCAGTATGTTAATTATTACCTCATGGGTCATGTTGGCCGAGTTGTATCACTGCATGACTAGTGTACCAGATTGTATGTCAGTGTCAATGTCTTTAAGTGCCTGTGCCGCTTCTACAATACCCTCCAATTGTTAATGTGCGACTGTGAAGATCTTGTTCCAGCCCAGGAATTAAAGGGGACGTCTTTACCATCACTGTTGTAGACAGCTGGGATTGAGTGGACAGAAAATGCTGAACTTTGTTCCGCAAATGTAAAGTTTCTACTGTTGGAGAATCCAGCTCCTCCAAATGTCAAAGACCCATTTTGTGTTTCTCACACAAAGATGTTTCAAAGCTGTTGTTGCCAAAGAAAAAAAGTAACACAGACATGTTCAGTGAACGAGTTCATTCTCTTTTTTTGTTGTTTTTTTTTTACATGAAAAATATCAACGAGTGAGCTCTACTGCAGTGTGAGGACATGAGATTTAATGTAGATCGTAACAATGTTCTTTCGTCAGACTGTGGTTCACTTTGTTTTTTTGGATTCACTGTAATTGCAATCTTTGTGGAAATAACCGTACGGTGATGTAAAGTAAGGAGTGTCAATCATTGTCCTGTTATTATTTGATTATGTTACAATTAATAATAAACATTCAAAATGTGCAGTTTGTCTGAACATGGACACGTTTCTGCATGATAGCCTTTTTCACAATTGAGAAAAAAAAAAAAAAAGATTCTCATTTCAATAACATTTCAATATCATGTTACGCTTCTGTTTACCTCCAGCCTTGATTTTTTTTTAAAGGTATTTAACTACTCTAGTTGCAGGAATATTAATTAATAGTAGAATTATCAGCCATTTATGCTCATTTTTAATTTTTCGGATCTGGAAAACTATTTATTTATTTATTTATGTATGCATATTTTAAACTTTATTTTGTGTCAGTTTAGCATAAAATTTAAGTAAATAAAATTAACTTTTTTTATGATGTAAAATATGTCTGGTTTTTTTCATATAAAAAATAAAAAATATCTCTCAGAGAAGTGTAGAATTCCTCTAGTATTAAAATATACATGATAGTTGCTCCCATGACCCCCGGTGTAATATGTAATACTTACATTCCAACAACAGGAAACATTTTATAGTGTTAATAAAAAAGCATTCAGTAAAATGGCTGTGTGTGTGTGTGACCGTGTGACAGTCGTCTGTGTGCTTTCCACCTCACAGAGGCTCCAGACTCCTGACATCCTTAATGGAAATTAATAGACAAATTAACAGAATAAGGACTAAAATAGAATCTCACCGGGAACATTTCCTGGTTTAGTCACAGCACCGTTGTGATAATAGAGGCTATGTTTGCACATTAAACAAGTGATCTGTCTCCAGTTTCTGTCCAATTCAGCGGTAATGCAATTCAAAGTTGTCAGCGTATATTTCATCACAGATAAGAGGAAAACAAAACAGGGCGAAAACAAAACAGTTAAGTAAGAGATTGAACATGTCAGGTCAAGAAGTTAATACATGTGTTTACTGCTATTACTACCACAGTAGTAATGTTGATATTGATATTATTATTATATTTAATATTTATTTGTACAATATCATTTTATATTTTATATCTTTTTTTATTCAGCATTTATGAAAATGTCACCTTCTTAAGAGTGCATATCATGAAAAGAAAAACAAATAAACTGACAATAAAACAGAATTTACATTTATGTTTACATTCAAAATGGGTTACACAGGAGAATGTTCCACACCAGATTGTTAAATAATTGTTATCGCATATGAAAATGCACTGTGTCACTTTTTGGCAAATTAAACTTACTCCACATAATACAATATTTCACATTAATCCAGAATATTACAGAAGAAAGAAAGAAAGAAAAAGACTCATCATGAAAAGAGGAATACTGTAGCTGTAAATGCTGACTCAGGATAATAATCATGACAACAATCATGGATCGCTGCCGTGTTTGATGACGACATCGCCTCCCAATCTCCCATTGGTTACTCGTTGACCGGAAGTAGACTTCGACCCACTCTTTTCTCTTTGCTCCGTGGCATTTTGCTGCTCAAGCCGCTGCTGCTCTTCGTTCATCACTAACTCATGGCTCTAAACGCGGACAGGGATGGAAACCGACAGGAGTAGGTGAGTAAATGTCTGTGAACAGTATATATCATTTGTTGGCCGCCGAACAGCCTTTAAATATCATGAAAGCGTAGTGGGGGTCCGAACATCGCGAAGCTAGCTGAAGAACCATGTCAATATCCGGTTCAGACTCTTTCAAAATAAGTGTCAAATTAATGTTTGGAAAGTGTAGAAAGATTGCATGTGAAATAGTAGCAATAAAACGTTTTTTAGAAGAAAACAATTATGTCTTTCTTAGCTTTCCTGTCGCGTCATTCGTATGTGCTTTAATGTGCTAGTGTGTTTTTGTTTTTTTCTCACTTTTTTAAAATAATTTTGTGTTCTTAATTGTGTGGCTTAGAAACAATAGAAACACAAAGGTTTCTGATGTTTTGCTCTCATTTTTACTTTGCCTATCACACTGCTTTGTAAACGTGTGTTTATAATCGTGCAGCTAGTAGTAGAAGTATTAGTAATAGTTAGTAGTTTGTTAGAGAAATATAGCATATAAGAAATATGTTATTTAAGCATACTCTTTTGACATCCTTATACTTGCACAGATTAATATTTTAGTGAAGGATCTGTAATATATAACTTCCCTTTTGAGTCTGTGAAGGGACTGTTAAGGTCTGCATTAACACAGCCAAATAAACATTTCTTAAAGTACAGGTTTAGTTATTGCTTCAAACTGGTTCAAACTTAAATATGTTGCACAATGGTAAATAGATGTTACGCAGTTAATGTCGTCACCAAAAAAGTCCAAAGTCATGTTTAATTAATATTGTCTTTATATTTGCTTTGCATCACTGAAATTCCTTTGCATGTTGTTTACATTTAGTTGTGCTGTCAAGATACAAAGAAAAGGTTTGATAAACACTGTGCTTGGAAATTGAAATATTGGAGCTATTGTTCTCTCAATGTGGTACTTTGGACATCCTTGCTGGTTTATATTAGAGCTGTCTGAAGTCAAATTTATACCTGCAAGCCCAGGTAAACAAACAGCAGCAGTCAATGTGCTAAAGGTTGAAGCTGTTGAGGTGAAGAGGTGAAGTATTACAGCTTCAAGGTATGGAGAAAACCAGAGAACAAAAAATATTTACGGGTTTTATTTATGTTAATATCAGAATCGCTCTGGTTTATTGCCATGTACGTTTTTCGTATGGTGTCAGGTTAAGTGTCAGTGCACTCAAAATCTAAACATTTCTTCCTTGTGACATACATGTCCATAAAATGTTGTCAAAATCCACAAAAATGTGTTTAAAACGTTAAAAAATGTTTGGGATTAAAAAAAAAAAAAAAAAAAAGCACATTCAATGATTATTATTATCATCATTATTAGTTGCCTCGTAAATTTACTGAGACTCCCTTTTATTTTGAAGTGGAAACCGGAAGTCAGGCGTTAGTCGCTTGTTGTCACAAATTTTCCTCTGTACTGTTGTTTAGCTCAGAGCTAGTCTCCGTGTGCTAGCGAGGACAGTTAGGTGAAGGTATTTATTCGTGTCTCTTTCTTTAAACTTTAAACTGAATCTTTTTTGTTGTTGCTGTGCTTCACATTGAACGTGTTGTTATATGTTCTATTCATTGACTAAAAATGTCAAAGACAGTGAGTTTAATCACAGAGGTTGAATGGATGGTAACACACATTTGCCTTTTCCAGGTGATCATCACAAGGATTTGCACAGGAGCAAAGTATGAAAACACTGATTCTTTTGAGACCAGAACCAAGACCTTCACATTAAAATGACACAAATGGCACTTTGAATCACTAAGATGATGTACACACGTGTATCATAACAAGTCATGTGATCAGAGGGGAAAGGGAATGCAGACTTGTCGGCTATAGCTTGCATGTGAGTGTGATGCCCAGGCGGGGGTTGCCGCTCCAGGGCCGGGTCCGCTGGATCTTCCTGGGGCTCTTCCTGCTGCTGGTGCTGCTGCTGTTTGCATATCTGCTGGAGTGCACCCCACCAGCAGATGTCAACCTGGTCCTGCCGGGTCCAGCAGGAGAAACCTACGGTAAGGAGTATTACCAGGCCCTACTGCAGGAACAGGAAGAGCGCCACCTGAGCCGTGCCACCAGCCTCAAACGCCAGATTGCCCAGCTCAAGCAGGAGCTGCAGGAAATGAGCGAGAAGCTGAAGCTGCTGCAGGACAAGAAAGAGCTCCCAGGGGTGCAGGGCCTGGCAGAGACTAAAGACCAAGAGCCGGGAGATCTGCTGGAGTATCTGCACTCTCAGATCGACAAAGCTGAGGTCAGCACCGGCGCACGCCTGCCGAGCGAGTACGCCCTGGTTCCCTTCGAGAGTTTCACCACATCTAAGGTGTATCAGCTGGAGATGGGGCTGACGCGGCACCCAGAGGAGAAACCTGTACGCAAAGACCGCAGAGACGAGCTGGTGGAGGTCATCGAGGCCGCACTGGACATTATAAACAACCCTGATGAGGAGGACGGTGTGGAAGACGACGTGCCGATGCAGAGACAAACCTACACAGAGGTCCACTTTACTGAAGGTAAGACTCGCACTCTCTGACACTAGCAAATAATGAATGAATGACTGAAGCCGATGTTTTTGACAGGACTGTACAGGACAGAGCGGGACAAAGGGACACTTTATGAGCTCTTCTTTGCCAAAGAGGAATCCAGCAGCTTCCGTCATGTCACGCTCTTCAGGCCGTTTGGTCCTCTAATGAAAGTCAGGAGCACCTCTGTCGAAACATCGGGAATGATTATTAACATCATCGTTCCGCTGGCAGGCAGAGTGGAAACTTTCTCACAGTTCTTACACAACTTCAGGTGGGAGGAAATCGGACACGCTTCAACATGTTCACTTCAAATTTTGTATTCATACTGTTTTTCCTTTATCGCTGCAGCCGTACAGTACGCTCATTACAATGTGTATGGTTTATGTTACTGTTTTCAGGGAAGTGTGCATACAGCAGGACAGACGTGTGCACCTCACAGTGGTTTATTTTGGGCATGACGGTCTTCAGGAGGCAAAGTCATCTTTGGAAAAAATGTCAAGGTTTGCCCTCTCATTAAAAAAAAAAGAACCTTTGATTTGCTTTTTTTAAATGAGTATATTTGTTAATGGGAATGTATATATTTCAGGGAAGAGAACTTCTCCAATTACACCTTGATCCCAGTGGATGAAGAGTTTTCTCGAGGTCGGGGTCTTGATATTGGAGCCCATGCCTGGAAGCGAGGCGACGTATTAATGTTTTTTTGTGACGTTGACATCCATTTTACACTGGAGTTCCTTAACACCTGTCGCCTGAATGCTGCCCCAAGTAGGTGTTTATATAATTTCTCTGATTTGAGTTTTTGTTTCAGGCAGAATGAGGCTAAATGTTGTGTTCTTGGACTATTTCTGTGTTTCTAGACAAGAAAGTCTTCTATCCAGTGGTGTTTAGTCTGTACAACCCTGCCATAGTCTATGGAAATATGGAGCTGGCTCCACCAATTGAACTCCAACTGGTAAGAATTTTTAAATTTCACATTTCGTTTATATAGCTGTCATTATTTTTATTTGCTTAAAACTTATTCTGTGGTGCTGATTGGTTTAAAATAATAAGTGATCATCTGTGTTTGGATAGATTCACAAAAAAGATGCTGGATTCTGGAGAGATTTTGGGTTTGGAATGACATGTCAGTTTCGCTCTGATTTTCTAAATATCGGTAAGCACTGATCATTTGTTTTTATCAAAATTCAACAGTAGAATCATGAATTTTGCAAGTTAAGGCAAATGGACCTCATTCCTGCAGGAGGGTTTGACCTTGAAGTGAAAGGCTGGGGCGTGGAGGACGTCCACTTGTACAGGAAGTATCTACGGAGCGACACGATAGTGATCCGGACGCCGGTGTCCAGTCTCTTCCACATGTGGCACGAGAAGCAGTGCGCAGATGAGCTGACGCCCGAGCAGTACCGCATGTGCATCCAGTCCAAAGCCATGAACGAGGCCTCGCACTCTCACCTGGGCATGTTGGTTTTCCGCGAGGAGATCGAATCTCACCTCCGCAAGCAGGCGTTTAAGACTCAGAGCAAAACTGAGGCCTAAACAAACAACAACTTCATTCCAACGTTTCGACTGCGAGTCGTTGACCGCATGAACACATCGCGGCAAAGACGCGTTAACTCGGATCCTTTTGCATTTCACCGCGCAGTTGCAGACAAATGAATGTAGATAAATGAGCTTTGATCTACGGCAGGCTTTAGCGTGGCATGGCTCTTTAATAAAGAACATCAGCAGGAGAACAGGTTTCGTTATCTATCATCAGACAAATATTTAACAGGGATGGCTCAATATCACTTTTTTCATGTTTGATACTGATATTGCGGCCAAAATAACAAAGTGACACTTGTCTGTTTGACTTTTTTTTAGCACATCTTTAATATTTAACATGCAGGAAGAACCTTACACTTTATTTCAGGTAATATATTTGTTTGGATTTAGTTTGACTTGGTCATCGTTCTCTTGCAGCCGTCGAGCCTGCATCAAGCACACCCGACCTGCAACCACATCCTTAACTACATTTGCTTTCTTTCTCTGTTGCTAACTGCTGAATGTGACGTCAGCCACAAGGTCTCGGCTCCTTCACATGATTTGTTTTCCCCTTAAAGTTTTCAAAAGTGGTACATACATGTAAATGTCTTCATTTTTCAAGAAGAAATAGTAAAAAGTTGCACAAATGAAAGTTAAAAAGTCGACCTGATGAGAACCGCTGAATATCCATTGATTCCCAACTGTGTCTGTCAATATTAATCTTTGACTTGACACAGTTCAGTATTAACAGTCAGTCGTTTGTTGAGCATATAGTTTGTGTTACTATGGTACAAATATGCAGTGTGTACAGGTTTCAGTTTAGCATTGTGGTTACAAAAAGAGACCTTTTTTTACATGTTTTTTTCCATTAAGGCACTATCTTCCTTTTTTTTTTTTTACTGATGACACTCGGTTTATCAAAGTTGCATGTTGATGAAATGGTTAAAAGAGCCGGGAGAACAGATATGCTTATAGCATTAAGCGCTATAATATCAGGACTGGATCGTCTGTTTTGTCACACACACACATACAGAGACACTGTTTCCTAATTATGGACTGAGATTGAATGTTACAGCCATTCTTGTAAATACTTTTCTACTATGGTATTTCTTTATGTCATACATGTGACTTGAATACTCGTCATATGTGCCTACATGCTTCCAGTGAATTGTCGAGATTGTTCTGAACGGTGTTTGAGGCCGTGTCGATGGCTGTAGGCCTGTTCCGTTTTATTTTTAAATTCCATTTCATATTTGACAAAGAATGTTTACAGCTGAAGAGTTCAGTCACAGGTTTAAGTACAACTGTCAAAACGTGAGGTACAACAGAGGAGAAATGTTTTATTTTTCCCCACCAACTGTACTGGGCAATTAACTTTCAGCCAACATTTTTGCAGCTACTCCAGCTTTTTGTAGATAGTCTTCGAGTCTCCTCGTTCCTCTCAGAAATACACAACACTTCAACCAGCAAGAATCCGTGCAAGGAAATGATTTATTTTGACATTTTGTCCATAGAATAAAACAGAAGGCTGCATTGACTGCTGCTTGTCATTTCTGGTGTTGGCATTTGATTTAATTGTCTTTATTCTCAGTAAACCGGACCCATTACATAATTTATTCTATAAAAACATAATATCAAACTTGTCAAGTGTCTGTAAATCATCTAGCTTAAGCATAATGTTTCTTAATTTAAGACAAATGGCATAATACAGTTGTATTATTCATCTGTATACAGTAATCTACATTAACAATGAATAGGAAGAAGAAGAAGAAAATTAAAATCCTGATGTGAAATAAAGAGGAAAGTTTTTAGCCGGCCTTCTTTTCATCTCAGGTACTTCACTGAATTTAATGTGCGAAGTGTTCTGGGTGGATCCCCATGTCATTGTAGAGCTCTTTGAGAATGAGCAGAGCAGTGTCTTCAGATTGCCTAGAAAATAAAAGAAAACAAACAAAAATATTAACATCAAAACGTATACTATTAACGAGTAAAGTGGTTAAGTGACAGATGTGATTGTGTAAGTTCATGTGAAGGCTCTTAATCTGAAAACCACCTTCCTCAGAGTAATGAAATAACACATTGAGAAATTATTTAAAGCACAGCCACAGCTAAACTTTGATTATTGGCAAATATAATCTATATATTTGGTCTGATTGCATGTGGATGAAATGGAAGAGACGAGCAGATCTCTGTACCAGTAGCAGAGGTGACTCTGGAGGGCAAACAGGTATTCATTGAAGCTCTCGATGGGCTTCTCCTGCAGCACGTAGTCGATGCGATTCCCTCCATTCAGCATCCCGATCTTCACCTGAGGCTCCTCCTCTTTCGGTGGCTCCGGGATGTCAGGGATTTTATGCTCTGTGGCAAATCAGGATCGAGTCATTAATCTCACACAAAAAAAACAGTTACAATTTACAGCATATAGTCAAAGGTCTTAGAGAAACTCACCTTCCTCTGCTTGCTTCTCCTCTTCTGCAATCTGATTGGCCACGATGGCCAGCTGGGCCTGGAGCTGGTCAGATGAGGTGTGAGCGCGAGCGAACTCGTTGATGGTCTGCCAGGCGGTTCTCAGAGAGCTGATGAAACCATGTTTCAGGTCTGAGCCCATCCTGGAGAGACTCTCCTTCAGCTCTGAAAACACAAGAAAACAGTTTTCACTCAAAATGAAGCAATTTTGACCTTAAGCTGCTAGTTTTCCATTTTTTATTTTTAGAAAATCACACATGCAGCAAATTTAGTGCAAATTATGTCATAAGTAAATGACACAACTAAGTATTTCAAAAATAGCTATTTTAAAAGTTCTAAGCTTTTGTGGTAATCGAGTTCTATGTTCTACAGGGGTTACAAAATGCAATTCACAATGTTCTCCAAGTCAGATTTTTTTTCTTTTAGTTCTTTTTAATGTTGTTTCCTGTGACAACGCTCCATTGTGTTTTGAATCTATTGACATAATGAATATTGAACAGAAACTTGACTCGTGCCATCTTCGATTACAATCACAAGTTTAAGAGAGATGAGAGAAAGTACCGAGATGAAGCCTCTTCCTTCCTTTGTGATGAGGGATCAGAACAGGCTTCAGCTCCACCTCTGGCATGATCATGGGCTCGATCCTGTACGCGACAGGGTCCAACTAAAAGACAGGGATGAAACTGTTACGAGTGAAGAGCATGAAATCTATGCTTTCTATAAATACACATGTAACAAACTAATGTGTAAAGTTATGTACAAATATGTGCAGTTGTACTATCATGAGTCAAGAGGCTGAGTAACTTCTAAAAATCTATGCTTTCAGTGACAGTAGTTCATTCAGGATGCACAGGTAGGAGGAGCAGCACATTTACCGGATGGTAAATATTGAAGAATCCCTTGCACGTGGGCAGCTGGTACGTCTCCTCGATCTTCTCCACTCCACGCACCGTGAGGAACATGCCAATCGGAGAACCCAACGCAAAGAAATTCACAGGCTCAAAGTCCAGAGAGTGGTAGACCACTGACACCTAGAGGACAAAACATGAGAGAGGTTCAGACACACTCTTAATGGATCCATGATCCATGGCTGAGTTCTTGAGTCCCATTCACCTGCCCGGTGCCAACTTCAAAGTAATTGTAGTCGACATGGATGGAGGAGACGGTGTTGCCCACGGGAAGCTTCTTTACAACAGGACCAGGGAGAGGTTCAGCAGGTGGAGGTGGCGCAGTGACCTGGCTCGTCTCTTGGATCTCTGGTTTCTTCTGCTGGGCTGCCTGATGTGCAGCCTAGATGGATGACGAACACAAGCATGTTAGTCATCACCTCTTTTCCACCAGTTGTAAGTTAGTCACACCTGTACTAACAGCTGTTAGAAAGGATGATGATAGCGGGTCTATGCATGGTCTTACCTGCTTATTCACTCGTTCCTTCACAAACTTGGCAATCTTTTTTCTGGGACCAAGTGGGATTCCCATCTCCTTCAAGTCCTCAATCGTGCACATGAGCTGAAAGAACATGAAAAAGGGACAAACTTTAACAGCCACCCTTATCTTCCATGAACACTGAGAAGAAGAATATGAGATAAAACAACAGAAACATTTATTTTATTCTTACAAAAGATTCATTGTCAATCTTCTCCTCATCAAATGTGCTCTTGTACTCAGACAGGCCCAGATTTTCAAGCATCGTAGAAAGATCTTCAAGCTCCTCTGTGTCTTTGGCCTCCTCTTCTACAGCCGGAGGAGCAACTGTGATATTTTCCTGTGGAACGGGGGCTGCCACCTAACACAGGAAGCAGTAATGACAGTGAGGTATTACGACATAAGGTAAGACACATTATTATTTACACAGAGCAAAGACTTCAAATGTTTATGGTCAATTCATCACATTCAGTGTTTTTTTTTTTTTTATTACATCTTGTGATTAGCTGAATATTAGATGATATGATACTGTGTTTATTTGAATTAATTTAACTGATGTGTAACCTGATTGGTTTCTCCATTCAAAGTGTGCACATCGGACGTGGCCATCGCAAAAGACTCATCCTTCTGATTTGAAAGCAGGTCAAAGAGAATCAGGGATCCTGAACAATTAAAAGAGAGGAAACAACACGTTCTATGTGGGGGACAACAAACAAACAAACAAACAAACAAACAAACAAACAAACAAACAGCAACCGATGAGATGTAAGTGAATGATTTAGTACCTAAACTGTGTCCAGCCACTGATATGCCTCCTCTGAAGTCTGGGTTCCTCTTCATGAACAGGGCATACAGTCTGTTAATCTCAAGGGCAACTGTGTCCATGATGGTCTGGCAGTAAGTGGGACTGTTGTAGAAGAGCACGTCTAACAAAGTCTCGTTTGTAAAGTGACGTAGTCGTCCAGTGCTGGGCAGGGTGATCTTCTTTATCCTCCTGCACAGAAAAGTAAGTCTGTGATTAATGGAGTCTATGATAGGATAAAACCACTAATATTATTAGTTTTCTTCTCATTGTCAAAGCATTTAATAAGCACTGTCTGTGTTATGCTCTATTAAAAATCCATTAAAATCACATCAGTGAGACGTCCAACACAAACACAGTTTACTTTGACTTAAAACCCTGCGGTCCCGATAACAACAAATGACTTTTAATCCACAGCTGAATATAGTCCCCAAGAAAAGCACTGTTTCCTCTTTTTTGAAAAACACAAGATAATAAAATACATGACCAACTATTCCCCTGAAACTACTGAGACTTTTCCCAAGTATTGTAACAAAAGTTTTGTTGAGAAAAACATAGGGGAAATCCAGACCTTCCATAAAGTGATGTTATACTGTGCTATATTAATGCTTGTTTTTTTTTTCGTGAGTGTGTTTTCTCCGGGTTCTCCGTGAGAGTGGGTGGTTGTTTGTCTCTATGTGTCCCCGCCTGTCGCTCTATGTCAGCTGAGATTGGCACAGCACCCCCTGCGACTCTCATGTGAAGGATAAAGTGGTAGAAAATGGGTGGATGGTTATTATTAAAAGTCTATGTAAAGTGAGGTCGCCGTACCTGTCTACGCCAGTGGCGTCTCCATGAAGAGACGCGTACCACTGGACAGGAAGGAACTCCACCCTGCTGATGGCGTGCTCGTCCATCGGTTTTTTAAAGTGACTGTGCAGAAGCTTTAGCGACACGCTGCGGAAGTCGTCCACTGAAACAGAAACATTTATAAACTTTATTTTCACAAATAATGTCACCACTGAGGGCAAAGGACCGGAGGGTTTGGTTTCTCACCGCACTCGACCATGCTCCTAAACCTCAGGTCACACACGGGGCCGATTCCATGGACCATGAACACGAGATGATCCACCTTGGACAGCTCACCTAGAACATATAGATGGTGTTGTATTACACATACAGAATTGATTATTTATGTCTACACCGAGATGAAAGGTCAATTCAAGCAATTATACACTTGTACAAACATACTTAAGTGTTGTATATTTGATTTCTGTCCATAAGCCCTCCTAAATGTTACACACTGGACCTTGAAAGTAAAAAGAAGAGCTTCACTACCATCAGGCACTTCATCGTGGTCGTCATCTATCCCTCTCTTCACCACTCTGGGTCTGGTCTGCCCATCCTGAGTCGTGCCCCACTCATCTGGAATGGAGGATGGCTGAAACTGCACAATCACCTACAGATGCAAAGAGGACACAGATTAAATAAAATCTATAGGTTTAATCATCACAAGAAAACGATCACTTGGCACTTATTATTAGAAGAAGGGTCACCTTAGGATTGTGCATGACAATGGTTTCTCCTGAGGGAAACTCCAGTCTACGGTGCCACTGGTTGGTAGATACAGCTTTCTTATATTCGACCTATGTGTTGAGACACAAACACACAATCAGTAATTTACAAAACAAAGCATGGTGCAGCAACTGGATTTAAAACAAGAGTGCCTAGAAGTAATCACCTAAAAATGTCACACTTTTTGCTAACATGTCTGTTTTTGGTCAAATGTGAAAGTGAAACAAACCTCGAGCTTGTCGCTGAACTCTTCAGAATACGGGATAAATCGACTGTCTGTGTCTCCTTTGTAGAACCACGTGCAGCGTCGGACCTCTGTGGGCTCCTCCTCCCAGTACACCGATGTCCGCATGCGGTCATACAGCTGTACGTCGTACCGTCCTCCTTCTGTTCGCACAATCACATTTTCTGGATCTGGCTGAACTGAAAAAAACAAAAAGGTAAACACACGACTTTAGAATAGATCACACTTTGACTCGGAATGAGAGCAACTAGTGCTGTCGAGCTGCATGACAAATGGTGACAAGAAAGAATCATCATACCTGAGTTGTAGGTCTCCTCTAGCTTAAGGGAGTCAATGATACTGAAAGGAAGCCAGACGCACTTTGACTCCACTTGCTTACAGTAGAACCAGTGAGGCTGAACAGGTTCGTAGATATTGTAGTTGTATGGCATCATGGGTCCTGCTGGCACTATTTCTCCGGCGCTGGTGGCTGTAGGTGGAGGTGCTTGAATCTGTGTGGGAGGAGGCTAAAGAGAGATGGGAATAATCCTTGGTTATAAACTTCTTTTTAATGAGTGGATCAAGTATGTAACTGATGCAATCAACAAGAGCCAATTATTAACTTTTAAGCACCTTTGTGAATGTGGGTCCTGACGGTGGGAATGTCTGTTGTGGAGAGTTGAAGGGGTAGGAATTGTGCTGAGGTGTTTGTGTTGGCGGCAGGACCTCTGGAGCTGGTATGTAAGGATTGACTCTGCTGCTGGTGGGTGTGTGTCGGTATGGATTATAACTCTGTTGCTGCATCTGGGGAGGTGGTGGGGTCATTGTGGTGGGTGGAGGTGTGTGACGGCCCATCGGACTCTGGTAAACTACATTGCCAAATGCTGTAGGAGCAGCGGGATTCGTATGTGGACCAGCAGGTGGTGGGACCATGCCAACACAGCTAGCAACAGAAACGGGGCCTGTTGTTGTAGGAGGTGCTGCTGACAGGGATTGTGGTGGGTATGGCGACTGGCCAATGGATGCAAACGGATCACTGCTGGTTACGGGGCTGGAGAAGTAATTAAATGTAGATGGGGCTGATCCATTTCCAGACGTCTGACCCAGGAAGCTGTCTTCTTCTCCTACATCAGTAGAGTCATCTAAGGGACATTAAAACATTTAACTTAACATGAATATGTGAGGGACATACAAAACACAGCACACCAGCCACTTTATTAGGGAATACAAATTCAACTAATCTTTAACACAAACATCAAACCAGATTATCACAAGGCAATAAATCACTGCATTTAGGCATGTAGATATTGTGAAGATGACCTGCTAGAGTTCAAACCTGGCCATCAGAATAGGATAGAAAGGTGATTTGGTGACTTTAAACATTGCAGGGTTGTTGTGCCAGACAGCTGATCTACTAGGATTTTTTCCCTCACATAAGGGAAATATAAGTTTGGTATTTAAGACAAATCTCTAAATGCACAACATGTTGATCCTTGAAATGGATGAGCTACAGCATCTCCACGTCACCGACTTTACTAAATACACACACTAACTAAATAAGTGATGCACGTATGTTCACTGTGTACAAACGAGCCAATAAGTATTCTATATACTTGATTGACTATAATTGAAAACAAGGCTATTCTTAAGGCGAAGGCAACATCCTCTTAGAACATGATAAAGCTAATGCCTTAAACTAAAGCCTTAAGTATTAAGCTGATTTCCTGAGTTCAGATGTTTTGATTATGTGACTCTCTCGTGTACCGGACAGAAACACACACTTAAACAATTAGTTCCGACTGACAAACAACTGTTATCTCAGAAACACTTGTTTCGTCCCTGTCTCTATTCCCGTGTATCAAAATAAGAGATGTTAGCAGCACAGGAAACACTGTTAGTCTGTTAGCTTAGCCTGTGACTGAGGACACAGTGGACATTTACCCACAGTCAGTATTTACTCTCACCTCCTGACAACACCGCTGGACCACTGGCCTGGCTCACTGGCATGAAAGGCAGGTTGAAGTTAAACTCCGGAGCGGCGCTAAACAGTAAGTTAGCCCCGGGGTTAGCAACATTATTATTATTTTTTCTATCTGCCATTTTCCCCTACAATTACACGTAGCCACTAACGGAGCAGGCAGGCAGTGCGCCACCTAGTCTCCAAACAGCGAACACACACGTTTCGCTGATCTCTACCTCATCCGCAGCACTAAAGCAGGCACACACATGGTTTATAGATCTACTAAAGTCGTGAAAGAAAAACGGATGCTGCTCCTTCTTCGCTGTGGGATAAAACTAACAAAATAATAGTGCATATGTCATGACTGCCGCCTATGGGTCAGATGTATTATCTTTTCTCTATTTTGGTGTTTCTGTTTCATGGCAATCGACTAACAACACCGCCATCAAGTGGCGTGGACCTCCGTCCGAATAAAATGGATTCAAAAACATTATCGTTATACAATGTGTTTTCCTAAAATGCTGAAGAAAGAAGCTAAGAAAAGAAGCACTGCATTTTGTGTGAAGAAGATAATGTATGTTCACACATGTTATTCACACTTTGAAATGCTATATAAACACGCAATTTTCTCAATCTAAAAGAAATTTACCTTGGATTTAAGTCGAAGTCGAAATCCAAACACAGCCAATGTGAAGCATAGTGATTTATTATTTCTCTATAATCAACTTAATTTAAACATCAAATAAAAAGTGCTGATCGTAAAGGAAACCACAGAGCACCGTGCTGCAGCTGTCAAAGACAGTGGAATTAACGATAGACAACAAAGACAATAAGGACACTTAGGAGCAAAATAAAAGACTGAGTGTGTATAAAAATGAAATAAGTTAAAACATCAACACGCAGATAAAAGCAAGACAGGGACATAATACATTTAATTATAAAAAATAAATATATATTGGAAATCTAGTCATTACAGCCTGTTGCTTGATTACAAAATACTCTGTAGATATCTTAGGAAACCAAAAACGAAATTTTAAAACAAAAGTTCAAAGTCACAGATGATATAATCCAGAATAACTACAGTTCAGGCAGTGAGCGTGTTGTCTCCGTGCATCCGGCGGCGGCAGGTCACTGTGAACAAAACAAGCCCACTCCGGTCTTTGACTAGTGACGCAAATTTCCCGCCCTCACTTCTGCGGTCCTTAACGTGTGGAGAAAGAAAGTCAACAAAGTAGTGATTTCCCCACGTTGTATTGTACTTTGACAAATTTTAACTTCCCACGCCGCTGGCTAACGATGCCCTCCACACACAAAGACTGGATCGACAGTCCACTGGCTGTCGTTGAAGAGATGTTTGGTAAGAGACAAAACCGGAACTTCTCTCCATGACAGCTAACGCGTGAACCTAGCCTGTTAGCTCCGTGCTAACGGTCATGCTCAAAGTGTAGCCGCGGTTCTTCTTCTGCTCCTGAAGTTAAACAAAATATGAAAGTACAATTTTTCTGCGGATTGTAGAAGCCGCTGCAGCTTTAATTTGACACAACCCTCATGTGTTTACACGAAACGCAGATGTGTGTTTGAGCAGTTTGATGTAAAGAACCGTCCGCACACATCAACACTGAAAACCATCAACGTGGTGCGTTCACGGACCAGTCAAGCGCTTTAAACCGTGTACTTTGTGCCCACACGTGAATGCCTTCAGTGCACTTTCTTTTATCAGTGTGAATAAAAGACACCTCTGTCCTCAAAACCAAAATTCAACGTTTTCTTATGTAGTAATAAAGTGACTGGGACATTATACGATAATATCACTGATTGGGATTAGAAGTGGTGAGTTTCTATAATCGTGTTAATATGGCTAAATAAAGAAAAACAAATATTTCACGAAATTCGACTTGAAAACTCACCAGCAGTGATCAATATATCGTGATATTGATTTGAGGCCATATCGCCCAGCCCTGCTATGGGGAGCTGCATCTTTACTGACTTATTATTCATTCATTCATTCATTCATTCATTCATCTATGATCTTATTGAATAATCTTTC
Source organism: Microchirus variegatus (assembly GCF_963457635.1). NCBI lineage: Eukaryota > Metazoa > Chordata > Actinopteri > Pleuronectiformes > Soleidae > Microchirus > Microchirus variegatus. Next base: position 13,561,565 of record NC_139812.1, read on the forward strand.
TCACAAAAAAACATGTTATATCGACTATGTCTCTGACCACCGTAAGTCATTTTTTTTAAACAATCCAAAAAATTCTATAAAAGGTAATTACAATTATTATTTATATCGTTAATAATATTAACGATATAATAATAATCGGGATAATTATGACATAAACTTTAAAAATCATTAGAAACTCAAAGCCGTGTTTTTATACAGGTTGTCTCTGCTCCTATTAGTTATTTTAATATAAATTATAACACTTCTTACTTGGACTCTTATAATATTCAAATTTCACAACAAAATGCATACCGTATGCCTAATATTTATTCTGTTATTTTGCCCATTCCTGTTCATTAAATTTGAATATAAATAATAATCACCTGTTGTTGATATTTCAGCTGTTTCCCAGAGCAGTCCAAACTCCGGATGGGAGGCAAAAGCGGTTGAATTCTTCAAAGAGAAGCTGAAGGAGAAGGATGCTCATATTTCGGTAATAAATGCTGCTGTGTAACATCTTCAGAAAGTGGTGCAGCCTGTGCTGTTTCAGCACATTCACACTCACAGCCTCTTCTGTTCTGGTGCAGGTTCCGTCGTTGAACGACGTCCCTCTGCACTACCTGAAGCCAAACAGCCTGGTGAAGTTCCGTTGTTTCATCCAAGACATGTTCGATCCAGAGTTCTACATGGGAGTGTATGAGACTGTTGATGCGTCAACAAAGGCTAACGTAAGTGGGTTATTTTCCTCATCTGTGCTGCCCTGTGCATAAGGACAGCCATCCCATCATCTCATTTTACTGTCTGACTGTCCCCAGGTGCTGCGATGTGGGAAGTACAAAGATGTGACGGAATGTGGGGTATGTGCGTTTCTGTTTAATCAATTAAAGCTATGGTTCTCAATCTTGTACCAAATGAAAATCAGAAAATACTCTTTGTACCAAAATATGTGATTGGAGTGGCGCTGAGGAATTTTGACCAGTCCTTAGAAAATAGCCAATAGACAAATACCAGTATGTGAAGTATATGTGAGGAAGAGGAGAATGATGAGAGAGCAAATTATCTTATTGGGAATAAATCTGCCTCCTGAAGTCTATTTACACCACTGTATTTTGACATTGGTAATAATGGTATTCGTTTGAGAGCTCAGTGTTTTCTCAGGTGGTACTTGTTCTGAAAAGTTTGAGAATCACTGAATTAAAGCATTGCAGCTTTGGCATCAACAATACTGATGCTTGCATTTACTTCCAGGTGGCCTTTAACTCCTCGAGCGCTGTGACTGCAGAGAGACAGACCTTCTACTGTGTGCCAGTCCCTGGAGAAAATCCCTGGGTGAAGGAAATATCCTCATTACTCTGCTTAAATGCACATTTTATCAAGTTATAAGAAACACTTGTGCCATCAGGAAGATGTGAGATTAGAGTAAAATTAAGGAATGTCTGATGGAACAGAGCTTTGTTTCTTATCCCTAGACTAGTTTTATCCAAAAGTGTATTACTTGGGTGAAATGTAGTTTGTTGTTTTACTTTGCATGTGACCACAAGCGTATTATATCTTGTACATATATTTCAAGTGCCTGACTTCAAATATTCCCCCTCTAGTTTTCCTTAATTCTGTAACACAGCTATGCCGGCTCCAGCCAAGCAAGAGTGGTTCCTTCCACCTCATATGTGCCGAGCAGACCGAAGCGAAGCTACGAGGAGGACGACGACGACATGGACGACATGGACACGCAGCCACAGAAGCAGAGGGAGCCACAAAACGGTAAAGTGCTCATTGTCTTGTGTTTTGCATGAATCGAAAATCATCCTGAAGAGCTGAAGCTGGGAAGCTGGCACTGTCCTACAGATCATAACCTCAAGATCATGAAATTGTGTTTTATTGCAGCTGTCAGAATATCAGAATATTTTGATACCTTTTTTCTTTCTTTTTTAAAATAAACTAACATTAAGGAATAGAACAATTAATTAAACAATTATCATATATTTGCAACAGATAAAATATATCACATTTAATATGAAATTGCACAATAATGACAAGAAATATGTTCCTAGTAGGAGATGTGATGATGATACAATGGAGTGTGATTGTGGAGCTGTAAAAGTCACATTTACTGTACTCTAGCTCTTTCTACAATGTCCTTCAACGTCACACAACAATGTCCGTTTATCTGCTGTGAATCTTGCAAACTCATAATATTGGAAGTTGTCCGTGTCAGTGACCTTTAACTGACATTTTAGTGCAACTGTTGTCGACCTATATGTCACATAATCACAACAGTAGGGATCAAATGAATCTCACTTATTTGAATTACATGCAGTTTCAGCTCTTTTATTTACTGTTTATTGTATATTGGTATTTAACTTAACATAACAACATACTTGACATAGATTTTTATTGTATTATAATATACTGTAGTTGTGTGTCTGAATCTTAAGAAAGTATTTCGGATTCTGATTTTGTTCCCACAAGACAACAGTCATGATTATGTCTGTCCAGTTTTGGCACAGGGAGCATGTAACTTGTACGTCAGAGAAATCAATGGTTACACTCGTGACATCATCATAGTTTATTTAACACAAAAATATGTTGTCTTCCCTCGACTGCAGGTCCTCATGGTCTCGTAGAACAGCAAGGAAACAACGACTGCAAACGTCAGGAGACAGAAGCTCCGTCCACCCAGACGACGTCTGCGTCTCATATCGACCTGAATTTCCCGCTGCCTGGAGAAAAAGGTCCTTCCTGTTTAGTTAAGGTATGTTGCATTTTCCCACGATAACCACTAGGTGTGAGAATCTCTGGGAGCCTCACAGTTCAATTTGATTACGATTCAGGGGGCATGGATTTGATGATCAAACGGTTATGAAACAGTTATTGATGCATCACATTTTTCTTTGAAAGCATGGTGCAGTGATCTGAAATGAAGTAATTTGATGATTTTCTTCCATTTGCATTGTATGGGGGCGGGAAAAACTTTAATCAGTACAAATGAAACAGCTTATTTTCTAAGGAAACCTGGACAAGAAAAATGAAATACAGAATTAACTTCCTTTAAGCATCCTACGCAATTCAGCTGTTCCTTGCTCAAAGAGAGAAAGAGACATACTTTGCAATAAGCACAAATTTTTTTTCTGTGACAGTTAATTATGTTGGAAATGTATTCATACATTTAAACTATACCAATCTGCTGCTTCAGTTTTTTGTACGTGCTTTATATATAAAGCTGTAGTGTGTTCTTTTGAAATATAACTGAATGTCTGTGACACTCAAACCAGTGTAAAATGACCTCACACAGTCCTGATTAAGCATGTGGGCTCCACACAACTCCGTGTGTTTCTCAGTATAGCAGTGTTTGTTTTCATGTCTGTGTGACATGTTTTACATCACAACTGATTTAGGATGTGCAATACTGAAATTAACAGTTGAAATATGGACCTAGAGTCGCCGTTTCAGAAAGTTCTGCAGGCTCACATGAGGTGTGGGGTAATTGTGGGGTCTCTGGTGACTAGGGCTGAACAATTAATCGATATGTTACCGAAATCATAATGCAGCTTACTGTATTTTTCAAATCACAGGAGGTGCAATAGTCAAAATATCATTTTAGATTAATTATTGTCTTGACCTATACACATCTTACTCTACAGACTGAAGAGAACATCTTTGTTCTCCCATTAATCCTTTTAAATCCTTATTTTTTGAATGAAAATGTCAAATCATATCACATTTCCGGTAAAAATAATCGCAATTAGATATTTATTAAAAATTGTTCAGCCCTAGTAGCGACACTAGCAGTGTTTTGGCAACAGAAGTTACACACTGCAACTTTACCTCTGAGCCCACTCTGTGGCATCAATACAAGCAAACAGGGGCAGATACAGACAGATCACTGTATGCCAGACTGTTGGCTCAGTCAATGTTAACTCGACTACTTTAAGAGGTGATTTGATTTCAGACACGATGGCACCGTTATAAACGCACTATTATGTGTAAATGGGATTAAACGCTGCATAATGTTGGCAGGTATACGAGGACTGGGAGAGCTTCAAGCTGAATGACACACTTGAGGTCTATGGGATCCTCTCCGTCAGTCCTGCTCTCAGTGCATTGGCTGATGAGAAGTAAGTAAGACGCGTAATTCTGTTTTGATTTCCCTCTGCTTGTGATGTGCCGACTCACTCCCGTCCTGTCCTCGCAGAGACGCCTCATCGTCCGTGCTGGACCCCACAGAGAGCATGGAGACGGCAGAGGAGCAGAGAGTGCACAGCCCGCCAGCATCACTGGTCCCTCGTCTCCATATGCTCTACGCCAAACCGCTGCAACACAACAACCCTCTGCTGCCTTCCTTCAGCTTAACAGACAACAGTGCCTGTAAGGACAACATGTAGAGTATGAATGCGGTGTGTGACAGTTGCACGGCAGTATAGATTCTTACACTATGTTATGTTATGTGACTTTCCATATCTCACTGTCAGAAAAACCCAAGGGATTACCGCTAGAGGTAGGGCAGCAATCGATGCGATTATTTTCCCAATTACTTGTTTGGTCCATAAAATATCAGAAAATATTGATCAGTGATGATGATCGCAAATATCTTGTTTTGTCCATACACCAAAATTATTCAATTTGAATGATTTCTTTTATTTTATGGAGCCAAGAAACCAGAAAATCATAATTTTTAAGAAGCTGAAAAATCAAAGAGCTTGATTTAATTATTAAAGACCCATTAATTGACCATCAAATGAACTTAGTTGACACTTAATTTAGCAACCATTTAATAATCAATGAGTCATCGCAGCCCTGATTAAAGACACTGTAATTTGGGCATGATGTGTGAATTAAGTTTATTAGTCTTTCGAGAGAAAGTGATGTTCATATTCAGGTAATAATTACATTTATTGAGTAGAAACTCTGCTTCTAATCCGTGTTGGCAGAAAGTAGGTTTGTTTACGTCTTTAATTTGTTTAAAACAATCATCGCTTGGTTTGCATAGACGCAGAATAACGTTTTTCATATTTATCACTTAAGCAAAGATGCTGTGTCTTTGTGGAGGCTGCTATCTTGTGCTGCCATGTTTTTACAACAGCTCAAATGGATTAATCAGCCAGAGCATGTCTTTCTCAAATGGAAGTGGAAACTAAATATGGAAATGAAGACATTCTACTCGGGAAAGAGAGGAGTGGGAAATAGATTCTTTCATTTGTTACAATCTGCAGTCTTAGCGTTACCTGTGGTAGCGGTTTGAGCCAATTACTTTTGGTTTTGTTAATTAATATTTTAAATAAATCAGTGTATACAAACTAGAAAAGCACTCGGAGAGCGCAGACCTCCACCAAGGCAGCTCCGACCCCTACAAAATAGCGATAAAAAATAATTTAATCACTTGTTCCTGAAAATTTCATCCAAATCCGTCTGTGACTTTTCGAGTTATGTTGCTGACAAACAAACAAACCAGCTAAAACATATACCTCCTGGCGGAGGTCAATAATTGTGAGTTGCATTCCCAGTGTCCGAATGCTGCTCCACATAAAGTCCACCTAACATATCACATTATCCTTTCGCCCTCCAGCTGTGGGTGAGCAGGAAAACAAGGCCTGTTAAGCTGTATGTTGTAAAGCTTTCAAAGGAGAGGATTAATGCAGTGAGTGTTTTCCACTGTGCAGCTTTTATAGAGCGCTGCGTTTAGATTCTATAGAGGGACTTCTTCTCACTCTTTGTCTCATTTCCCTCCACAGTTTTATCTTCGACCCTGAGCGAGATGGCCACAATTAGGGCAGAGCTACTCACATACTTCACTCATGTCCTCCTGGGAGATTCCCTGGCTGCCGAGTACCTCATTCTGCATCTCATTTCTAGCGTGTACGTGTCAAATACAAGCCCAGTCTGTCAAAAAAAAACGACTGCCCTGTCTTTGTGAATGTGGCTTCTTTCCAAAGCCAGAGGAGCTCTGTCATTTTACAGTGTTGGATTTCTTTGTAGGTACACAAGGCGAGATATTCTCCCACTGGGCAAATTCACACTGAACCTGAGTGGCTGTCCTACAGTTTCCTCGTACACTGAGCGCCTCTACCAGATCATCCAGCAGCTTGTTCCCTCTGTGAGTGACTTATCTGGATTACTGCCAATGTTGTCAAAGTTAACTACCTGATTTCAATTCATTTCTGAACATAAGTCTTTTTTTATTATTAATTGCTGCAGGTTCTTACACACCACGTTCATGTACCAAGTCTGTCATGGCTGCTGCTTGTTCAGAGAATCGTTTGGTCCATAAAATATCAGAACATGGAAAAAAAAACATTGATCAGTGTTTGTCCAACCTGGAGATGACAATGTCTTGTTTTGTCCAGAAACCAAAATGATTCAGTTTGAATGATTTCTTTGTTATGTGGAGCAAAGCAACCTCAATCTCTCATTCAGGAAGTGAAATAAATAAAGAAATGAAGCTGCAACTTTGCTGAGAGATGATGATAATTCTGCTGCTTCTCTGTCAGAAAAACTCAGTCTGTTATAGTCTATTATTATTAGACTTTTTGCATATGTGACTTTTCTGTATGAAATGGAAAAGGCAACTAAGTGGAAAGTGCAAATGTCACTCTTTTATTTTGAAATGATCAAGTATCTTTAAATAACATGGACTTAAAAACTGTGATAAATGATGATGATGCCGCTAATTGTGATGATCTCAGATAAAAATGAATCATCTGACTGACGGCCCTAGTTAAAATGTTTTCCCCTCTCTGTTCAGTCGTACTATCTGGGCATGAGCCTCCAAAACATGAACCAGATGCGGCTGGTGCCTAAGAAGGACTATGTGGCTAACCGCCTAGTGAGTGGAGCCTTACAGCTGGCCAGCAACACTTCCCTCTTCCTGGACGAAACCAAGCTGGAGCAGGGACAGCTGGACACAACAGGTGACAATTCTAAAAACCACAACACTGAGAGGACAGTCTCTATATTTTAGTGGCCTTGCTGCATCGCAACAACACTGTCGGCACACATGGTTCGATCGAGTCCGCGCTAACCACATCTTGTTTGTTTGTGTCCGTTTCGTCTTGTAGGTGTGCGTAACGTCACGGCCCTGGGCAACCTGATCTCGTGGCAGAAGGTTGATTATGACTTTAACTACCACCAGATGGAATTCCCCTGCAATATTAACGTGCTCGTCGTCTCGGAGGGCCGCTCGCTGCTGCCGGTGAGGACAAACAAAGAGTGATGAGGAGTGCAAAGACGGGCTGAAAACACACCCCCACCCACTTCTGTCCCCTCCAAACAGCCAACACCCAAAAAAACTGATAGCAGCTCTACCCAGGCCTCTCTGGTATGGCTGGAGGGTGGGGTAGGGAGGGGGGGGGATATGTTTCCTCCAGCCTATCATGAAACCAGGCTATGTCAAAACACTGGAGGTTGTTTCCAGCCAGCGTCACACTGTCATCTCAGCTGCCATTGGCTCGCCACAGCTAACCCTTCAGCCGGCGCCTTTATCCCGGGTGTCACTGTTGTGAAAAGCACGAGGAATGCGCTTGTGTTCTATTTCTGTGCGTTGGGCTAATGGGGTTGCCATGGCCGCGACTGTGTGCCACAGCAGCAATCCTGGGAGAGGCGTCGGGGCCCGGCCATCTATTAGTTCATCAGTGAAAGGGCGGCGGGGGTTGATTAGAAGTCACAAGTGCATGTCTGTGTTTACCTTGAACAAAGCGGTCAAGCCGATCAGACGGTTCATGGTCAGCCCAAGGATTTGGCTATTAAGTTTTGACAATATGCCAGACTAGTCGGGCACAAAGCAGGCAGCAACTACTTTTGCACAGCAACAACATGCAGCTCCTCTGTATAAGATATGAACTGCTTTGACAAAATAGCAACTTCTCTGGTGTCTTTAGGAGTTTGGATATAGACAACTGGGCTTACTTTGGTTAAGTAAGAAAATATTTACATACCATACAATGACTTGGTTGACTGAGAACCTTTTTCTCTGGACCTCCACAGTCAGATTCTCAGGTGCACGTACAATCTCACGTCGCCCCACCACACATGGAGGAGTATCTCAGCGGCATCCACATGCACTCACCGACGTCATCGCAGCTGAACAAGCTCAGAAACTACCTGTGTGTGGCTCGGCTGCTGGACTACAGCATCTCTGATGAAGTGACAAAGGTGAGGCTGAGGTGTTATTTAGCTGTTCCCAGGCCTGTTTCATGAGCAGTCCTTTAATGCTTGTACTTTTCTGATGTCCTCAGTCAGTCGAGGATGACTTTGTAGACATGAGGAAGGACGACCCCCAGAGCATATCTGCTGAGGACCTCCACAAGATGCTTGTTGTGGCAAGGTAGGCGGTGGTTTATATTCATATATAAAGTTCCTTGATATAACATTTCTTTGTTGAAGTACATTCAGTGAGATTAATACCAAAGGCCAACAACAATAAAATATGATGACGATGGAAACTGACTGTCCACAGGTTGTTGTCTCTGAGTCTGGGACAGACTTCTTTGTCCAGAGACACCTGGCTGAAGGCCAAACACATCGAGGCGCAGCGGAGGAGCCGAATGGAGCAACACAAGTGTGTCAATGGCAACGAGCCGTGACCACACAAATGATTAGTTTTTGATACTAAAAAAAAAAACAGGTTTGTAATAAAAAAAATGGTTTCATTATGCCATGTTGCATTCAGCTTTTTCTACACTAGGTTGAAAATACAATTTATTTTCTACTGGTGGATAAATGATATTAATGAATTGTTGTAAAGCAACATATCAGTATGTTGTTGGTCACATTTTGCCTTACCTGCAGACTGCTGTGGGTTTGTGCCAGCAGATTTTGACAGTGTGACGGACCAAATGTTCTGTTTGACAAAATATTTGTTTTGCTTAAATATGTAAATAAAAGAGTTGTGCTAGATGATCATCTCGTATAGTGCAGTTTCTTCTTGATTCAGTGGACATTTAGCTAAATTAAGCACAGAAACACATTTTGTTTTCCAATGATGGATATTATTTTGTTGTTAACTTTATGTGATATTCAGCTGAAATATTTAATCCCTCAAGTTATTTAGGTAACTGTCCAGAGTGTACCCAGCCTATCGCCAATGTCAGCTGAGATAGGCACAGCACCCCCCGCGACCCTCTGGTGGAGGATAAAGCGGTAGATAATGGATGGATGGATGGATGGAATTTATTTAGGTCATGGTGTCTGCAGATTCTTAAATTTTCCTCCCCACATTTGTTAAAAACAACAATGCGCAGACATGCTCGCCCTGCAAGATCTCCTCGGGCCGTACGTACATGTGACGTTACGCATCTTGCAAGAGCGAACGCGCTCCCCCTGGCGCGAAATAATATTGGAAATCGCCCGGAATGGTGCCCTATAGATTTAATTACAAACTAAAACAGTTTTGTAAGTTAAATATGTGTTGTTGATTACAGCTTAAAGTGGTGATAAGGCCTTGGAAAAAGTCTTAAAAAGGTATTTAAATTAACTTCAGGATTCCTGCATAAACTCTGTTATTTTGTTTATTTATTAAGTTTATATAATTTTCAGCTGAAATATTTCATCCGTCAAGTTTTTATGTTATTTAAGTGTTCACCTAAACACACGTGTATATATATGTGTGAACTTATATAACTAAAACTTTATACACGTATAAAATGTTTGTGTGTGTATACATTTACATTTACATTTAGGGCATTTGGCAGACGCTTTTGTCCAAAGCGACTTACAATAAGTACATTTGTCACAAGAAATGAACTTTCCATAAGTGCTATGATACAAGTGCTGAAGGTAGGAACCTATTAGTACTTTAGGTTAGTGGTATGTAGGGTCGAGGTGAAGTCTGAACAAGTGAGTCTTGAGTCTTTTGCGAAAGATGGCGAGCGAATCTGCTGTCCTGACGTTGGTCGGAAGTTCGTTCCACCACTGAGGTGCCAGAGCAGAAAAGAGTCGGGACTTCGTTGAGCAGCCTTTGTTTGCTCTCAGGGATGGCGGTACCAGACGGCCGGCTGATGTAGTAGAGCGAAGTGCTCGAGCTGGGGTGTGTGGTCTGATCAGTGTTTGGAGGTAGACTGGTGCAGTTCGGTTGATGGCTTTGAAGGCCAGCACCATGGTCTTAAATCTAATGCGGGCCGCAACAGGAAGCCAGTGGAGGTCACGGAGGAGGGGGGTCACATGGGAGAATTTGGGTAGATTGAAAACGAGGCGCCCTGCAGCGTTCTGGATACGTTGCAACGGTTTAGTCGCAGAGGCAGGGAGTCCAGCCAATAGCGAGTTGCAGTAGTCGAGGCGGGAGATGACCAGGGATTGAACCAGGAGTTGCGTTGCTTCCTTTGTGAGGATTACACCCAGATTCTTTGCAGTTGATGATGGCGATACAGTGACGTCTTCAACAGTGACCAACAGGTCCATGTGAGGGCAGTTTTTTCCCGGGATGAAGAGAAGTTCAGTTTTACTAAGGTTGAACTTGAGATGATGAGCAGTTGTCCAAGTGGAAATGTCTGCCAGACATTCCGAGATGCGCGTGGCAACATGGGTGTTGGAGGATGGGGGGAAGGAGAGGAACAGCTGGGTGTCATCAGCATAACAGTGGTAAGAGAAATCATGTAATGTGATTGCAGAGCCTAGTGATCTGGTGTATAGTGAAAACAGAAGCGGTCCTAGTACTGAGCCTTGAGGGACACCAGTATCCAGGGAGCAGGGTTTGGACAAGGAGCCATTCCACGTGACCTGAAAGGTGCGTTCTGTCAGGTATGATGTGAACCAGGTTAGGGCAGAGCCGGTAACGCCAAGTTTGGCCAGAGTGCAGAGGAGGATTTGGTGGTTGACTGTGTCAAACGCAGAGGATGAGGACCGAAGAGAGGGACGAGGCTCTGGCCGCCCGGAGCGACTCAGTCACTGTGAGGAGGGCCGCCTCAGTGGAGTGAGCCGTCCTGAAGCCTGACTGATTAGGGTCAAGGAGGTCGTTTTGTGAAAGGTAAGAAGACAGTTGGTTGAAGACAAAACGTTCCAGGGTTTTTGAGAGGAATACATTTACATATGTTTATGTATTTATGTGTGTATATATATATACACATACATATTTCTATATATATACATACACGTGTGTATATGTGTGTATATATGTATGTCTGTATATATATATATATATAGTTGCAGTCTATATTTAAGACACTTGCATGCAGTGTCTTTGCGTACATTTTAAATCTAATGGGTGCATTTTACTCAAGAAAACTTGTATTGTGCTTTATGTAATCAAGAAACACACCAAAAAAGGAAGAAGAATAAATAGGATACTTTAATATACAATACAATCTCAGGACACTGGAAATCAGTGACAACAGTCAGTTGGTAAAGAGGAGAGAGACATGACCACAAACATTCAGATGAGATGGTGCTAATGTTAGAAAATGTGCTTCAACAGTGCAAATCAAATGCTTTAAGACCTCTAGTCACATGATAATATGTCACGGTGTGGGGTCGACCATAGACAACAAATTAGGAGGTGGTTACAAAAGCACTTGATGTAAAAATAAAAGGTTAAAGGGACGGGAGGGGGGGAAATCTCACCCAGCAAATACAGGATTACATCTAACTATGTCAGCTTTTGCATATAAAAACCAGACACCAGCACTGTGACACTGAGGTCTCTGTCAGGAATGTTGAAGATCACCGTTCTTTACTTTTTCTTTTCATATATATAGCTTGATACAGCCAGGACAGAATAATATGTATCTGCTTTGAGAACTGCTCCAGTGTTTGCAATCCTGAAGGAAAGTTTAAAAACAAAACAAAAAAATAACACCTCTTACCCTCTTAATTATAACTTTGCATTGCATCTGTCACCTTAAAGCTTTGGCAGCACCACACACTATCAGCAGGTTCAATAACTATATAATCTAGCACCCACAAAGCAGCCAAGGCTACAGTCTCACCTAACACAATTATAGTCAGATATAATATACACTTATTCCACATCTTATCTGCTGGTGTGCATGATGAATGCAGAAAAGAGGCAAATGTTACACAAGATACAAATGTTGACCATTTATCTTAGGATATTTCAGCTCAAAGCAAAAAAAAATATTTATGATAAACACTTACAAATGCAACAGCGGGACGAGGTGGTCATTTAGAATTATGAATTCTTCTCAGAGGGACTAGCAGATTTCCACCAGATGACAATCTGAGGCAAAACCTCACTTTTAGAAGAAAAACATGAATAATATAACAATGTTTACAGTTTCTTACTACATAAATATAACTAGGGCTCGGCAGCAAACGATCCTAAGCAGCAGTGATGTTTCAACACACATGCAGCATCATCTCTTAAACCTGCACGTCTAAGGAGAATGCATGCGCCAGCAGATGAAATATCCCAAGATAAAGCCGAATGACGTACAATAACCCTGAACATGATCTCTTTTTTTATACAGTACACCAAATGTAACATGAAAGAATGGACTTAAAAAGGTAGATTTTGACATAAATACCTGATATACTTAATCCCACTTCAAGTCCCTGTTAAGGCAAATATAATTGCAGTCTGGGGGAGTGCATAAAGCGTCAGTGTTTTATATAAGTGGGTGCAGCTGCATCTATACCTACAAAATGCTACTCTCCCATCCATTTTCAAACATGCAACGTCAATATACAACGCTGGCTTAGGACTCGGTTCAAACGAACCATCATCAAGTTGTCGTTTTCATAATAGTTCTTTCAATACACACATCTATCAAAACTCCAACGAGCAGTTATCAATTTACTTGTGATTATCGCCGACAGTACTGGGTGTTCCTTTCAAAATATAATGCTCCTCAAACCTCTTAACATATTAGGTTGCCACCCTACTATACACAAAAAAGCTCAAGGGACGGCTCTACTCAGGGAACAGTTAAAAACATACAATACTCACTGTACATATCAACAACCATGATACTCCTAAGGTCTTTGTGTATTTCTATAACGCTATAGCTTGTTATGTTCCACTTGACAACATTGAATTACATAGGATAACTACGTACAGTATGTCGTCTGGCTAGTTTCTGACAGCTATACAAAGTCAACATAGAACTATCCTTTGGGAATCACAAAAGATATTTGGTCAGATTCTACAGCAGTAACATTAACAAACTGAAGGTTGTTGTTTTTTTTCTATATCACAAATGCCAACAGGTGACTGCCAGTACTAAGCAGAGTCAGAGTTGTTCAACATGCAGCTGATTCTTTACCCTGCCATGTTCACATTAGTCGTTTTACATTAACCTCACATGCGAGCATTGTGGGTAACGAGTCATCAGATCGAGGACGGCGACATGTTGTACATGCACAAAAAAGTACATGTGTAGAAAAAAGTTTAAGAGTTTAAAAGGTCTTAAAAACCTCAACTCTGTGTCTATTATTGGTATAATTAAGGTTATCAATCCTAAGGGCAGCATCTTATTAGGACAGGAAAATAAATCAATTGTAACTGCATACAGTTTTCAATGACACATGGGAATTTTCACACATTTCCCAAATAATTCCCAACATTTGACGTACCTATGCCATCTTTGTACTCCGCTTTGGTACTGGTACTCACATTTAGATCATGTGTAGGGTAGCATGAAGGGGCGAGAGGGAGTGTTTTCTTGAGAGTAAGATAATTCCTTTATTTTTTTAAATGTATTTGTCCGAGCTTGGGACCAGCACAAGGAGGCTGGCGTCAATTTAGTGTCCAATTAACAATGAGTAATGGGGATTGGATAACTTCCTTAGTGAGACCTGGCAGAGACACAAACTGGCAACCCTTCAGCCACCTGGCTATGGGCTGCAGATGGGGATTCATTATACATTTGAAAGTTCTGAACAACAGCCATCATTGCGGGCCAGTTTAGATAAAGGGTAAATTTGACAGTGCATTTCTTGGCTGAGTAGCGACTCGATGTGCACGCTTTTGCTACTGCTACCATACAGGAAGTTTCAACATGTTGTACGGCTACAAGGACTAGATCTGAATGATCCTGGTCTGGCACTGTGTAAACATTGCCTTCAGCTCACTCTCTTGGACCTCGGTGACAGTGTCTGGTTCGGGGCTCTTCTGGACCTTTGCCACAGCAAAGTTGATCCCTTGGGTGAGTCCTGCCTGGGTGAGGCTGGCCACCTGGACCATGGAGCTCTTGATCTTGGCAAAAGGGGAGACCACTCGACTGCTGTTGCTGTCTGCAGGTGACGGGCCGAGGCTGCCCTCCATCTGTGAACCGAGACTCCTCTGAGAACCTCCTGAGACTGCAGAGCTGGGCCTCTGTACAGGGAGGAGATTGGAGTTGGAGGTAGCAGACTCAACATCAAGCTGAGAAGGCCTGGGGAGCTGGGGCTTTTCCTCCTGATTCTGTAGTTCTGTGTTTAGCTGCTTGTCTGAGTTTGCTGGGGTCCTGTTCTGTACAGGCACAACAGGGTTGACTGGAGGTACAGAGGCTGGTGGATGCTCTCCAAACACCTCAACAGGTTTGGTCTGTGCATCTTGGACAAACTGGTGGCAGTAGGCATCAATGGGAGTACCAAAGTCGATCAGAATGGCTTCTTCGGCCACCGAGGCAGCACCTGGAGACTTGTCGTCGCTGACTACAGAGGAGCTCTCCTGCACATCGTCACAGGCAGTGACGTGGATGATGGAGGGGATGTTAAGCTCCACGCTACCAATGGACGTTGATCGACTGCCCAGTCGAGGGTTTGATGCTACAATGCCACAGCTGGGCAGCACATAGTCCACATTTTCTAAAGAACCAGAACAAGGGTGATCTGGGTCAGAATTATAGGAATCCGAGTCATCTGACATTTCAGAGTGCTCGTCACCAATGTCTTTCAGGGATCCTGCGCCAGGATTATCTGATGTTTCCAAACTGCTGTCCGACTTCCACAGGTTGACATGCATAGTTGGTTTCAGGAAATTGACTTTTACGTCAGGCTTGGAGAAGTTGCCCAGCTTACCGAGCGGCTTGAAGGGGCCAATGTTTACGTTCGTCTTGGTCTGTTTAACTTTCTGATTGAGAGAGGAGAATTTGTTGAGGAGGAAACTTTTGCCTTGTGCCAAGCCAGAGCTTCCTTGAACCTGATCAGAGGGTTTGTTCTGGATCCCCATTATATCCTCGTGAGGTCTACTCTGTCGCCTGGAACACAAACACCAAACAAACACAAACAAGGTGAGAAACAGTTCATGAAACAGACCGATCTTCCTTACATTAAAAGCTCCAGTTTGTAACATTTAGTTTATTGGCTGAAATTGAATACACTGTGTATAATCGCTTTAAAGCTCCAGTGCGGGACTTCTTTTGCCCACTCAGTAATTCTGGGTAATTACAAAAACACTGCCGGCCTATCTATGTGACAAATGTCTCTGTGATCCCACAACCCTCCCTCTCCTCCTCTGCCCAGTTGCAATAAGCTTTATCCTGTCAAACTGCTGAACATCCAGTTTCTTTTTTTAGCAACAGAATCAGTTTGCAGCCATCACGCTTTACTAGTGTCTATGTAGCAGCTGTGCTTCCGCCGTGCCTACGTCAGTCATGACATCACACAAATCACTTCCTGTGCACAGTGTGAGAACGTCGGCAGGCAACACAAGAACACAACACTACTATACTTACAAACCCAGACAAAGTCACATGGCCACCGTAGTTAATTTGCTGCTATCTTTAGTCTCACCATTAGATGTCACTAATTCTTACACACTGGACCTTAAAATCATACGAGAAAGACAGATGAATGCTATTTATTTTAATGACGAGCTACTCACCTCTCAAGCCTCTTTTCAACCACAAGCAGGTCCAACCCCGTGGCCTGTTTAGTTATGCGAAGCATCTCTGCTATGCACTGCAACGTGTCTGAAATATGTCACAATTTAAGTCTCAACAATTGCAGTGATGCAAGAATGTTCCTTTCATCGGGCTTAGAGAAACAAGTATAAGATGTCGTACCTTTTCCATCATCCTCTGGATTTCGTGTTGCTGCTCTCAGAGTGTGAAAGTATCCACTTGCCTCTTCGTTCTTGTAATGCAAACGCATACAACAGAACTTTGGCTTCCCAAACAGAGTCGGCTCTGGACCTGCAAAACAAAACACCATTTCTAACAATGCACTTTCGTTGCATGAATCATAATTAACAGGCATGTTGCTGAAAGGTTACTGAGAAACTGTTAAGCACACTTTTGGGAAGTGCCGAGTGAGTCAGTTGAGTAAACGTAAAAGACTCCTCACTTCTCCTTTGAGTCTGACTTCTTACCAATTTCAATCTTTTCCAATCCCTCTAAATTGAGGCGCTGGTATTGGTTGACTTTATCTGCTTCTTCGTCATAGCTGCAAGAAAATAAATGCTAGTGTAAAAGAATTCACGAGAGTGATGACTGAAGAGATACTTTGGCAACTATAAAGTCAGACTTACTAAGCAATGTAGTATGCTGTGTCAGACAGAAGCAGCAGGACATCCACATCTTTGTTAGTTGCATCAATAAGGCTGGTGGGAGGCACAAGAACAGTAAAATGAAAAAGATCTAAAGGAACATTTTGTCTAATTACTAACAAAGTTGCTCAGTTGATAGTTGTAAGTAAACCCTGTGGAATTATCAGCATTTATGTACAGATCTTTCTCCTACTATTTTATCTAGTAACACAACATGGAGGACTAACCTCATGTCACAATTAATGAGGGCCCAACCACCATGGAACTTCTCGTCGTCTGGCAGCAAAAGCTGCATGTACGTCTGGAGCAGGAGGCTGACCTGCTCCTGGGCTCCTCTTTGGCTCTCTTTCTCCTTCTCCTCATGCTCCTTCTCTTTACTGAAGATGGAGTAGAGGTCCTCAGTGACAGGCAGGCCCATCATTAGGTCTGCAGGGAAAGGTCAAGGATTTGGGGAGTCATAGGAATGATTATAGGACAACCTTATATATGTATATATAGCCATTATATTCGTTTTTTTTCCATACCAATAACTGCTTGTCTGTAAGCATCCCTAAAACGATTCAGATAGTAGCGGTTGGCCGAGTTCACACCATCCTTCATCACACCAGCCAGTTTCCGTTCCCCTGTCCGAGTGAAATCTCCCTGAAACAGATTAGCATGCGTCTGTTACATTTTCACTTATTAACAGTCACAGTCTAATATCAGTCTATTTCTGAAAAGTTCAGTTCACTCATGTGTTGACTTTCCTGAAATACTATATAATCCGACTCACAGAGTCTGCGCTACAGAAGCTTTAATGATCTACTAAACAATCGATTGGGTCACAACAAGATGACACACTCGGCTGTGTTTTAAACAAAAGCTGATTTAAATGTGGGACAGTGACGATACCTTGAGTGCTGCCGTTCCAGCATACTGTCTGCTGATGGTGTCTCCATTATTGGCCCACATGATCTGATAAATCCTGTAGCACTTGAGAGGCAGAGGCTGCTCGGGGGGCATCACACCCAGTTTCTTCAGCTGCATGAAGAAGTAACATGTTTAATGTGTGAGCTGTACACTTGTGTCTCTCTTAATTTACAGTGAGAAAGGTCAGCGCTATTAGGACTCAAATGAAATAAAGTAAGAATATTTGTTGTGACGTTGATATTTCTAAACACAATTCATTTGTCAAAGATGACTTTGTTTAAAAACACTCTCTCTTCTTTACATTTGGAACATTGGGACTTAATCGCCAAAAACACAATTTTACAAGAAGTAGTTAATTATGACAAGGCAGAGCAATAGTGAAATGTCTCTTCTTCTCTTTTCCAGGGTCTATTCACTCACCTGTTGTTCCATCACTGCACGAGCAATAGCGGCCTGAACCACATTGGTCCTGTCGAGACAGTCCATACAGTTGACTCTGAAGATTCCGTCCTGTTTGCAGATGACTCCTGCTTGGTCCACCCTGAGAGAGGAACACACTAAGGTAATTTCTGTCTAAAACTATCGTTTATATTATTATCATTAGCATTTTTCTTGAAAAAAACTAGAAAAAAAAATGGGGACAAAACACTAACCAGGCCCATTTCATGTCAGTGATGAGGTCAGAAATTGCATCAGTCAGTGTTTGCACGTTCTCAAACCTCATACCTCGGCTAGGAAAAAGGATGCAAGAACCATTAAAAAGGAAATAAATGCATTGTGGTATGAAATAGTTTTTTTTGCGAGTACTTTCACAAAGGAGTTTCACTTCTGAGTGAAGTATTTGTCTTACCAGTGTTCATGGAAGTCAAAAGAAACATATGTGAGGTTTGGATTGTTGTAAAGCAGGACTTGCTTTAGATACGAGTCGCCAATTAGCTTTTCTCGTCCACCTTGATCCACTAAGTTAATGATGACCTGAAGAAGACAAAGTCATTAAGCCAAGTGGATAACACACACACACACACACACACACACACACACACACACTGAGGGCATTTGACCCATTTCAACACATGCTACATATCAGAGGACAGACAATAGACAAATGAACAAGCACTTTTAATGGCACCTTGCAGTAGACAAACAAATGAACATTACTACTGTATGGGGCTGCAACAATTAATCAATTATTAATCTGTTACTGAATTAATTGCCAAGTGTTTTTATAATCGATTAATTCGAGTGTTTTTTGAGTAGTCTTTCGGCTTCTTAAATGTGAATATTTTCTGTTTGTGTTGCTCCATACACCATAAATCATTAAAACTGAATAATTACGGTAGACATTTTATATAAGCAACTAATCTACTGTTAATCTACAAGTATGATTCAATACATTTGCAAATTAATAGATCAGCTAAGTGATATTGCGTGTAGTCAAAGATTACGATGAATGGACTAATTAACAAGCAAACAAGATTATTTTACCAGGATGATCTTCTCTACTAGTTACTACATGAAGAACATGGCAGTCTACACATGGTAGTTCTCAATTATTCTGACACCGGTGGTAGTCAATTTAAAATAACAATAACTCAAGACAGATGCATGAAAAAATATACCCAAGCATATTACTGTGTGACTCACCTGTTTCTTGTACAGATTAAGCTGTTCTTCAAAGTGAGCAGCAAAGTAAGACATGGTCTCCTTCTCTCCTGAATGCCAAGTAAAAAAAAGAATACAAATAGGTTCAATGGCAGGATAACTTTATTTGACCGATATGTAAGTAATAGGAATGTTCCATAAAACCTTAAGAGTCTGTTAAGTACAACTAAAAACATGTGAATGTACACAGCCTATTGTACTCAAACACAGCCTGTGAAACACTCTGTTAAGGCTGTATATAGAGAGATCGGGAGATAATGCAGCTGCACTGACCTTTCTCTAAGCGCGGCCGGGGATTGTACCGATATCCTGCCTGACTCCAGAAGACAGGCACAGAGCCACGAGTCTGCACAAAAGACAGAGTGTGACTGTGCACATGGATCAGCTGCTCTGTCTCCACATAGTTAGCCACATGGCCGTCTGTATCCACTCCTCTACGTTTGTACCGCATCCCTTTGGGGAAGGAGAAAATATCAACAACCGGGTTATTTATATCACAGATGGAGACATAATTGTCTTCCGAGTATTACAAGTCACATTTGTATATAGGACAGGAATCAATCCTAATCATAGAAAATTGCCCACAAATCTAAACTGAATTACAGCTCAAGCCTCACTATCTTCTAGGCCAAGATGTTCTACCTGGACGATGACGGCTACGTCTGGAGATCAGAGCCACAGTGAAGCGAGGATGAATGTCATCAACACAGGTAACCTCCTGGGGCGGGGTCTCGGGACTGCTCCTCTCCTCATCTGATGTGTCATTATAGTTCACCACCAGTTCCTCCACTTGCACAAACCCCTGGATAACTGGTATCACCCAGTGGTCAACCTCTGGGACCTGGAGCAGTCCGAAGTTAAAAAGAAAAACAGCAGAACAAGGAGATTCAAATTCTGTTTCCCAAGCTGATAAGAAAAGCGCTCTACATCCAACCAACTAAAGCTGATAATCTTCAGTAAGTGAAAGTATTTTCATATGCAGCTGACAATCTGAACATCTAACTGTCACATAATAGTCAGCATTTGTCAAATTATCAGTCTGGCCTTTTATTTGAATGTTAAAACAGATAAACAACAATAAAGTAGTCTGTATTTCTGTGTGGAAAACGCAATTACCTGAAGGTCAATAAGGTCCTGGATCATGTATTTATTCCAGAAGAAACGATCATCCACCTTTAAGAGAGATGAAAATAGTACAGCAGTCAGATGTGAAGCTGTTTCGCAATCTATATGTGAATGTAAAAAAGCACACAATAACAAATATTATGTATAAGTATATTTACAAACCTGTTTCCATAGGGGTAAACTGGTCTTTTCCGAGTCTCCTTGACGCTGCACGCTATTAGTCAGGTCATAGGTCAAGCTATAGTAAAAGGAGTCTGAGTCTATGAATATCTTGTACAGCTCATCCAGCAGTCGCCTCTCCAACCGCTCCTTCTCTTTGTTTTCTTTGACCTGAAAAGCAGTGGATGGATGAGTTGAAAAAGTGAAGCAAAAGCTTTTAAAATACAAAAAAACAGTGTGTGATTTTAAACATGAAAGAAAACATTTCATCATGGGCACAACAAATACCTTTTTCTTGATGGGCACAGCCACATTAGATTTGATCTGACTGAAAGTTTTCATTAAAAACTTTGACTCATCTGGAGACTGGGCCAGTTTCTCTGCTTTGTCGATTCCAAAGTGATGCTTCTTGCACAGCTGAAAAGAAAATTTTGTATTACACCAATGCAAATACACATATTATCAACATGATTATGATCATTTAACTATTCTCTAATTATGTAATAGTTATATTTGGCATCACCTTAGGGTGGCACACTACTAGTGGGTAGTACTGCCCAGTAAACACTCATGGGTACACTGGTCTACAGGAGTTCTAGACACAAAGGAGGCTGACTGATCACTCTGCAGTACAAGGACAGTATATAACAGGATGGGATCCAAGTCTATTTTAGAACAACCATCCTCTGTAACTACTCACTTGAAAATATTCTGTCCCACCATCCATGATGCCTTCCTGAAACACCGACAACTTAGCCAACAGTGAACTTCTATAAGAGCTATAATAGCAGTTTTGTGCCTGCATTTCATTTTCACTCTAATTGTGATTCAGCTCTTAATTAAAAACAGCTACATCTCTTTCTGTATCTCAATCATCTTCAGAATGAATCATAAAAAAAAACATGTCAGGTATGATGATCGTCAAGCCGAGTGAGTACATGAATTAAAACACAACTCCTTAATGTTGTTTCTCATCTACAGAGTAAATGTGTGCACACCTCCAGCTCAAGCTCCTGGGGCTCTTCGTCCGACAGAGGAATGACAGCTATCTTGGTGATCTTGTAGACTTTGTGGTTGCCTGGTAAATGGCCCACCAGAGCTTTCTGTCGGATTAATACAAGACCGAGAGGAAGATCTGCCAAGATGAGAAAGAAGAAGGGGGAGCTGAATCATGGGTGCAGAATTCCTCACATTCTGAAAGGTGCGAACAAAGCAGCTGCACACACACCATTATATATTTTTTTCCCTTTACATAAGGCCACATAAGACATCTAGTAAAAATACATTTAAACCATGTTAATACATCTGAATAGCAAAAGTTTTGTTCAGTTACTTATAGGGGGTTAATATTTTAAACATCCTCCCCTGGGGACTACAAAAGCATACAAAACCAGACCATCAGCCCACTCCTGTTCATAAATACACTAGTATGCAAATGTTTGTTTTCACAAGTTTCTGTGTGATGGAAAAAAAGCATACAAAAGAGAGGCTGATTTGGTAAGTCAAGTGTCCAATGTGTCCCTTTTCTTTCGCCATTCTTCACTTACCTGTGTGAAGCTGTATCTTTCCAATGAGTCCTTCCACCAAACCCAGACACACTGGATTCCATGCCAACAGCAGGTCTGTGGCTGAAATACAAATATGCAGGTGAAACATATCAGATCAGCAAAATAAAACATGCAGACATCCAGATAAGCAAAGGATAAATTATTTCATAATTTGTAAATATGGGACCATGTAGTTTATTCTGCTAATTTATTTACAATACACACTTTCTGTCAGAAACAGCAAAAATATTCACCCTAAAAAGCTTCACCTATGCGTTAAACCCAACAGAAAGTACTTCATGACAGTCATGGTTAGGTGGTTTCCTTTTTGCCACTCAATATGTTTTCAATTCCAAGTAAAAGACCTCAAACACAAAGCCTTGGTCTAGAACTTGTAGTCTGTAAAACTCATACAACCATCACAACCCATAGCAGGAGTCAGTACTGACTCAGAATGAGTAACTGGGAGGGAAACTGTAATGCTTTAGAGAGCGATTCAAAATCAGGGAAAACTGGAAAATGAGGGTGTGGCTATGGCTGGAGAACAGCATCTGTGTGGACAATGCCAATGTTTCTTCCTGTTCCACTAGCCAAGGAAATTCATGTACAAGGTAACGTGAAAGACGGTGACTGTTGACGGCCCACACCAGGAGGGTCTCACAGGAAAAAAACAAAGTCATACCACAACTTGACTCAGAATAAGTAATATGGAATACGTCCCTGTGTGCTTAAGGAAGTAGCGGAAACCCAGTGAGGAGTGGAAACCCTCTTTCCAATTAAATAATGGAACAGTGGTGCAACTAAAAACCTGTTCAGGATGGCTGCACAGCCATACAACATCAAGTGACACACAGGATAACACGCACAGCCTTTTGCAGTGTCCAATGAAAGTTTCCTTTTGGTTTAGCAGTTCTTTCACTTCATGTGGAGATGTTTTACAGCTATTTTATTAATTAGGGAAGCGTAACAGTTTCTTTGTCACAACTTTGAGCAGCAGAGGTACTTAACTAATGAAATCCTGCCAAAATCTAATGCCAAGGAGTGCTTTACAAACCTCAGGAGCACAAACATGCTGTTTTGGACGTGTATTTATTGTACCTGAATGCTGTAAAATGAATGCTGTCAGCTTTTGATGACTAACTAACCCTAACCCTTTTGCAGTGAGCAAGACAGCATTTTCATGCCAGCCCCTGTGAAATATTAACAAATTCATAATTATCCAGATTATAAAGATCGACCACGATCAACCCACTGTGGCTGATTTCTTCGTATAATGTCCCGTCACTAATTGCAGTCATACAATAACTGACTGTATAACGAGATTGTCATAGTGACGATTTTATGATATTTACCCTGCCACAGGGCTTGAACTGAGCAATCTTTAAATTTAACAACTGATAATCACTAGTCTCTTATATTTGTTGGTATGTTCATAATGACAGTAAACAGAATATCTGGTATATAGACCAACAAAAAAACAATTTAGTCATTTTGAGGTTTGGGAAACACGGATTCATATTTTAAAACAATTTCTGCTTAAAAATACCGAGGTCTTTTAGGTTTCGTTTTCTGACGTAACTGGCAACCCATGGTTACTCAGCAGCTGAGACTCTACTGACTGCAATGATTGGTAGACGGCGGTAGGTGGCGCCACATGCAAAAACATGATTTCAAAACATAAACATGATTTGCAGTCTGCAAAATATTTTTATGCAAATATTTTGACTATACTGTTGTTGATGGTGAGTTCAGTTTGTTATAGGAACATTATTCCTGAGTCTCTTTGACATATTAGGAGGATTTTATGGCCAGTTGCTTTAGATTTATCACATAATGCACCTTTAAGGTCGAGAAATCTAATTGATTTCAGAAAATAAATAAATAGATTAGTAAAATAAAAGCCAAACCAAAATATGTGTTAAAATATCAGATTAATTACAATTCTTGATCTATACACATCTTATTCTACAGACTGAAGAGATCATCTTTGTTTCAGCACAAATATCACACAGTAATTAAACTTAAACGTGTTTTTGATTGTAAATGAGAATAATGATGTCAAAATTGCCATTCCCTCTGATACTGTGAACAGTGAGTGTCATGTACAGCCTTGGTGTTGAGACCGGAAGAGTCAAATGTTTATCTCAGTGAGTAACGTTAGAAGTTTGAGTGTTTGGGTGTTGGCACTGCTGGAATGAAAGATAGCACGATGATTCCAAGACACAGGAACGAACCAAGTAATTACTGTCTCGTTGTTACGGGAAAAAAAAGCTGTTTTGATAAAAGCAGCTGGCTCATTCAAAGCGCTCAGATTATCATGGTGACTTTCTTAATGTTACACCGGTGAACGAGTGTCAGTGGCGGGTCTGAGGTGTTTTTAAACGCATATGGTTTTAGTGACGACACCAAGAGCAAAACGATGTTTGACAAAGGCGAAGATAAGACAGTCGACACGTATGTGTGTGCTGTACTTCCACTGAAATGACGATACGTGTTATAGCTACGCTGGAGAAAGCTGTCGTGTTAAACATACATACCCGGTCTGACCGTCATGGTCCCATCTTTTCGACTGCACCACAGAGCCCGATCCCCGCTCTGGAGAATGTAGTCGTCCTTGGCCTGGAACAGCTCCATTGTAGTCCCTTTGCGTGACAGTGAAACAAACAAACGCGTATCTGGCTTGGCACAGCCAGGTGTGGGTTAATGTCTACGTCCACGTCTTGACGGTTAGCTGTAGCTACACACGGCTGTGCCTCTTTCCACCCTACGGGCTGCTGAGCTGCGGTAGCTAGCTACCTAGCGAGCAGCTAGTAGCAGCAGCTAATTGCGTGTCGGATTTGTTTACTCCACATCTACGCATGATGGTAATTGAATTTCCTTTCTAATGGAGAGACATCCCTTCATCCCTACACGCATACCGGACACAGTGAAGGCAAACACACATGGATGAGGGAGAAAGTGTCCCACACAGCAGCTGTTCAGTGTGCGTGTGTGTGTGTGTGTGTCATAACCGACAGGCAGTTTCCTGCTCCAAACAATAACACGTGATATATGACTGTCATCAAAACACAGGTACACTAAACATATCTTCATTTACTATATGATGTTAATATGCATATGTAACTCAATTAATAATTGATATTTTGTTTGTGAAAATTCACAACTTGTGATAATCTGGAGAGTGAATCTTTAACAGTGGCGTACACAAACGTTTGGAAGTGCAGGGGCGAAAAGTTAGAAGGGCACCACTAATGAAACAATCCATTTATTTTTTTAATTAAAATGTTGCTTTAGAGGCCAGAAATTAATTGCAGCCAGTCCGTAGAGCACTTCCACATGTTTTTACCACTCTAGATGATACTTTAGTGTACATAATTATGTCAAACTCGGGGCCGGGGGCCCATTTTATGTGGCCCATGATTGGTTAATTGGTCTTAAAAATCTGTGTTAAAATAGGTCTATGCTGCTTTAAGGCGTGCGTTGAACATAAACTACATTTCCCACAATGCATGGTGATTGTGTTTCCCGCAAACTGATGGCATCACCATCATCACGGAGCAGGTTACATCTATAATTACATTATATTTGGTTACATTTAGTTACATTTATTCTGTATGACAGTTACATCTGGCCCTTTGAGTGTAACCATTATGCTGATGTGGCCCTCGGAGAAGATGAGTTTGACATCCCTGCTTTAGTGTGTGTCTTGTGACTCACGAGAACACTTTAGCGTGCAGTGTTTTTGTCCATTAGGGCATAAGGCCCCAACCCCCAAAAATGATATTAATTAATTTAAATATAAGCCCCTAAAAACATTTAGAATGACACCGTGAATGTGGTGGAAACTTACTTAACAATCTCCCTAGGGGATTACTTTTGGTTCAGGGATGTGATTGAGTTAGGAAGGAATGAATGTTTGTATTTATTCTTTCTGCGCTTTCTTGAAGGCAGGAGCTGGTATTCCTCAAACAGGACATGAGAGGGGTCTGCAGAGATATTTTTGGCCACTGACTACAATGAGTTCAATGTACTTAAGTGTCCTCTCCAGTCTTATATCCCTCCCAAATGAATAGAGCGCCTTTGGGATAAAGTAGAACAGGGAGGGGACTGGCTTCATAGATGATCATGTTAATATGGACCAAATCTACAGGTCCTCTTGTTCAGGTTGTATCAATAAATATTGAATTACTGCTCTGATGTTTTGCATTTAAAAAATACACTCACACACTCACTCTGAACAAACCTGCTTCAGGATGTTTGTTTAGCAAGCACATTAAATCCCTTTAAACGTTACCTTTATTGTTGTTCTTGGTGTTTTATGGCCATTGTCTCCCATTAACGTTGCATTACTGCCTCTTTCTTTTATTTTCTGTTTACCTGACAAAACTGTAATCCTGTAATGTCTGCATCATGGCTTTGATCTTTTGGACTCTATTCTCTGTTAGTTGAGAATTTCTAACACCGCTTATTATTATATATATATTATTCTATGATGATTAACAGCTGTTTTGTTTTCCTGTATTCTTTATTGTATCACGCATTCACTGTCTCCTTTGAAAATTCAGTGTGCTGAGTGAGGGTTTTTGTTTTTTGTCTAATGTGACCTTGATGTAAAAAATATGTGGGTGTGCAATGGTGAAAACTTTCATGATTACACTGAACTTTAGAAAATAATCATGTTGTTTTTTTTTTTTTTACTATTTTCTGACATAAAAAAGAGAAGATAGATTATATCATGAAAATACTGTTTTGCAGCCAATAATATAAAGCAGGTTTTTTGCCTTGCTATGAACAGTGCCTTGAGATAATGTATGTTGTGACTTGGCACTATACAAACAAAATTGAATAAAGCACTACCAGGGTCCTTATTCTGATAATCATTAATATCAAAAGATATCAACATTATTAATCAAAAATATTAGGCAAAATCCATGTCAAATACAATTTATTATCAATTGTACCAATAAGATTGACTTGCTTTCAACAACACAACAGACTTCAACACAAATGATCAACTCTAAGCCACAATCCATAATTTGTAAAGTTGTGTTAGGCAGTGACACCAAGTCTCTCTCTTATCACACACTACTTCACAATCAGGGAAACAAGAAAATCATTTTAAATTTAAGTTTTCTTCCTCTCTTAATGAATTGGACATTTTCTCACAGTTGATATTTATAAGGCTTAAGGTCATTTCTGTGTCAGTGTTATTACAGATTGTGGCTTTGGTAACTATACAAAGACATTGTGACAATCTTCAGCTCCTGACTAGCACTAAGTGCTGATTGTCTAAAATCTCAAGTAAGACACACCATCTCACCTCTGCTCATCATTATACATTCATAAATGTACCAAAATACTATATAATGATATATAAATACAGATATAATGTTTTTGAATAACAAGTAAACCAAATGCACATACAAACACACAAACACATCAATCAAAACGTGTGTAGTAGTTATATTTCAGTTGAAGTGCTGCTGTACTGTAGTGTCAGCTATTTCAATGAAGGCTGGGTGCAAAGATGGCAAAATCAGTAATGCACCAAAAAGCAGCATCTAACAAATATATTCACTGTGTTCTGTGATGAAGCAGCTCAAACATGGCCGTGTGGCCACAACAGGGAAAATGCTTCTCTGCAGTCAGTTCTGCCTTGAGGCCCCAGTGTTTGCACTCATGAACTAACTGACCTGGTGGATTAAGAAAAGCTGAATGAGACAAAAGGCCACTCCATATAACATCTCTTAAGAAAATACTTCTAGTTATCTTTCTTATATAAAGGCCTCTTATTCAAACTTTGACTAGAAATTGTTGTCACACACATTGATCATGACAACTGTCTTAATTTGACAACATTGGCACCACATAGAAGGCAACGACATTGGCTTGAAAATGATTGCACTGAGTTACCATCCGTAATGTGCTGAATGGCAGGAAATACTGTTGATGCATGCAACTTCTACAAATGCTGCAGACAGAGGAGGTGGAGACTTCGCCAGTGAACACTTGTTCACTATCAAATATGTGAACAGCAGGCCATCTTCCTCTCCTCTTGATGATGAAGTGTGAAGTCATTATTATGATATCTCCTTTGCCATCTCGGCACTCTCCTTGGTGATCATGCTGGGCTCTCCTTTCTGTATCAGGCTCTCTCCCTCTATGGTGGTTTCACAGTCATGCTTAGCCGGCTGCTCCTCCAGTTGCTCCAATGCTTCCAGTATGTTCTGAACACGGCGGACTCCGTCCCTCCTCGCCTGCCGTACATCTACACGTCCCTCTGGGTCAACCGAGTCCAGTGCTAAGAGCTCTTTGGTCAGCAGTTCCTCAAGTAACAAGTACTTCTTATCATTCTTCTTCCCATCGAAACACTTCACCTCATGCTCCAGTTTAGCAACCCGATCGACTATCTGCCTTACTTTAGTCAAGCCTGGATGACTTGGGCACTGATCAGCCTCTTCATCTTCTACCTTTACAGGTGGTTCCTCTGGAGGAACATCTGTGACGTCATGGGCTTCTGATGGTGGAGGTATTTGAACTTTAATATCAGCCATGTGTTGCTGTGGTTGCTCTGCTTTCTGGGACGGCTGGTACTGTGGCGATGCCCGCAGAGACTGTTCAGACTGCTGAGGCTGTGTAGGTGTCGGAGATGGTGTCTGTGGGAACTGTTGATGTTGCTGGAACTGCTGAGGTTGCTGGAACTGCTGCGGTTGCTGGAACTGCTGCGGTGGTTGCTGGAACTGCTGCGGTTGCTGGAACTGCTGAGGTTTCTGGAACTGCTGCGGTTGCTGGGACTGCTGTTGCTGAGGTGGAAGCTGTTGGAAGTGTTGAGGTTGTTGAGGCCTTTGGACCTCGGCTTCTGTGTGCAGTGGCTGGGGGAGCTGCATGTTCTCGGGTTTCTGCTGCGTGCTTTGTTGTTCCTGCTCCATTTTCTGGGCAGGGTCTCTTGTGATGACATGCTGTTGAGCCTTTGGAGTTAAAAATAAGTGATTAGGATGGCGTGTAGCAATCTAAGTCAACATATACTGTACATTGACGATATAACGAATAATCCAACTGAAAACATGCAAAAGTTAAATCACCTGTGGTCTTTCTCCAAGCACTTGTGTTACGATAGGTGAATGGCTTCTAATATGAGGTGGTAGGTGAATAGAAGCAGCGTCACGATGCTGGGGAAGCAGTATCGGAGATGCCCTTTCCCGGGGAGTCTGCATTGCTGCAGAGTAGCCAGGCCATTCGTCCGTCTGAATGCGATGAAAGGGCTGCTGTTGCTCTGAGAAGGGGTCACGCTGAGAGTAGACAGAGGGATTTAACTGAGCCTGTGTTTGTACTGAACCCCCTCCACCTTCATGGATCACTGGGATAGGGATATAACCTGCCTGAAGACCAGTGCTGCTGGGCCGCGAGGGTTGGTGATGCGGGGCAGTGTACAGCTTGAAAAAAAATAAAAAAAATAAATGAAATTGACAATGTACAATCAGTATTTTGTTGTCATTTGTTTCCAGTTGAAAAGGTCTAAATACAAAATATTGTACATTTCTTTAAACCTGTTAAACTCTACCTCTGCTGTTTGTGAAACAGGTGAGCCGACCTTCCCAGTATCAGGAGAACAACTCTCAGAAGGTCCATGTAAGGGTGATCGGGGCCTGCAGTGGAGCCCCGGTGTTGGAGAAGGCGTTCGCCCCTCCGTGCGAATATTCTGTGCAATGGTTGGCTGAATGTAGGCGTAACATGGATGCTGTTGCTGCCTCAGTTCTGCCCCCTCATGGAAGACTGGGATGGGAACATAACCAGGGCGAAGGATGGGGTGCTTCATCTCCCTCACAAAAGTCTTCTGTGTTTCTATAGGGCTTGGGTCTGGAGGTATGTTGGGACCATTTGCAGACACGTCTCTTACCTGAAACACAGTCAATAGACGCCATGTTTAATTGCTTACCTTTCCTTCTTCTGTGAACCAAAGCCACTACAGGTCAGCAATGGCTTTGGAACATAGATTTCTTCTCCTCTTATCATAACAATTAAGTCTTTAGATGTGGTATTTCAAAGTAAATGACTACAACGATATGTTGGCAAGCAGGCTATCATTAACGTGTTATTACAATGACGGTTTTAATCGTGATGGGTGACAATACATCGTTCCATCCCTAATAGTGGTTCACTGTCAGCTCTGGTCAGATCAGCTGTGAAGTCGAGATGTCTCTGCACTACGGTCTCTGAGATCATTCACATTTAACTGTGTTCACTTTTACTTGAAGAACCGATGAGTCGGAGGGAAAAAATGTTCCCCCTCCTCCCCTGCGCCTCCAGGCAGCTGCTGTGTAGCCCAGTTTGTGTAGCAGTTTGGGACATTCTGTCTTTCTATTTTCTATCTGTCTGTCTAGTAATGTAATTTACACAGTGTTCGTCTCTATATGTTTGCCCTGCTGCGATGGACTTTTGACCTGTCTAGGGTGTACCCCTAACCCTTTCACCCTATAACAGCTGGGATGGCAAAGGCTACCCCGCGACCCTCATGTGGAGGATAAAGCAGTAAACAATGAATGCAAGATTTTAACCATGGCCACTGCTTAGTTAAAACTGCATGATAGAAACTTACAGACACTTTTATTTACTGCAAAAAGACCGGTTGAT
Source organism: Microchirus variegatus (assembly GCF_963457635.1). Classification (NCBI taxonomy): domain Eukaryota; kingdom Metazoa; phylum Chordata; class Actinopteri; order Pleuronectiformes; family Soleidae; genus Microchirus; species Microchirus variegatus. The sequence goes on from NC_139812.1 coordinate 13,591,991, forward strand.
ACACTTTATTACACTTTACTACTTTTGAGATGTAATTTCTCCATGCTATCCTGCTACTCATGCATCAGAGGCAGCCACTGTTTTGAGCATTTAACCAATTTCACTAGTCTTTTTGAGTTTCATTTTGTCCTAACACAAACTTCTGTGCATACAAACTTTGACTCACAAGCGCACTCAAGAGCATCCATTCTACAGCCGATCTTGTCACTGCGACAGACAAACCATACAAACATACTTATGGGTAATATATTTATTTTCTAAGGGTGGGTCACAATCTATCACTTTTCCTCATCCAATTCCCGCTTCGCTCGCCAGGTGTCGCTACTTGAAGTCTCCTCACGGTGGCGCTGCTCAAACGAATGAGGGAAACTTTGGTAGAAGTTAGCTAGCCGAAGAAGAGGGAGTTGACTGCGGGATAACGGCCCTATCCGCATGAATAAATAGAGAAATCTTGTACTTTTAACTTTTCACAAATGTTTTCTTTAGTTAGACAGATATGATATATCGCTATATGATTGTCTTGCAATGTATTGAATGGTTGTATTGTGGTATTATTGGTATCGTGGACACTGTATCACGTATGGTATCATATCATGAGGCACCCTGTGATTCCCACCCAATATCAATTCTGCCAATAAACCCTTCAAAATACTACACACTGGACCTTAAACAATTCTATATCATTCTGAATTTGATTTTATTTATTTTTTAATATCTCCACAACTATCTGAATACCACTTAACATATTATAAGAATATCTATTGTACAGAAAATATTAGTAATCAAAGTACAGACAAGTCCCAATTAGAAACAATAATCCATTCCTGGATTTTAGTGAATTTGAATTTTACTTTTTCCAAAGTAGATTGTAGTTTTTAGTGTTGTTTTCATAGCTATGGAAAGGTACAAGCAACAGGTCAACAGATAGTTCTCTGACAATAACATTATCTCAAAAGTAAGCATGGCATTTAAACAAAACCCAGAGAACTGTGTTAAGGTGTGGACCACTGGCATTTCTCCTCAATGTCCAAAGTTATGAAATAGCTGTGAACGACCCTTTGCCCTCTGCCATTTGAGTACCGTGCACACACAGCCAGCACACCACTGCACCAATTTTATCCCCTGACAGCTGTGTCTTTCTAGCAGATTCGTCGGGACACTAACTTTGGACAACGGTGTCTGTCTCTGAGACGAAAGATTACCAACTGGCAGCTTGTGGGAAGCTCAGTTCAGCTCACACTGGTTTCCTCTGCAGACCTATGTCTCAGTCTCTTGTGTCAAATACAGCTGAATGTGATCCACAGGGCACACACACACACACACACATGCAGCACGGGCAGCGTGAACCGCACCAGCTCCAATCCTTGTAAGGAAAAAGTTTAATATGAGCCGACGTCGCAGTGTTTTTTCCCCCCACCTTGAAAGCCATGTTGTTGAAATACTGGCAGCTCAACATACGTAGCCTTTACACGCTGCAAGACTGAGTCATCGAGTAATAATAGTATGAGATCATGACACACGGGAACATAACGGGGTTGATCACCCGTTATAATAGTCGTATGAGCTGTCTGTGAGGGGGGGTAACGGTGTCATAGCAGGCCTACAGTCAACAAGACAAATATACAACAGTGATGAAGCACTGATCCACAGCCGGTCACGCCACGCACGAACAATAACTGTCAAAAGAGTTGTCGTTTTACGTCGACAAAAAAACAACTTTATCCCGCCGTTCTGTGTCTTTAATGTATTCGTTTACCTTTTTTGTGTCATGTCTCGGGTCATTCCAGGTTGTCGTGCGGTTGTTGTGGTCCACGAAGAAGGGCCATCCCGTGTGAGGGTCAATTTTTACTTCCCAGCCGAGGGGCAGAGGCTCGCTGTCATTGTTCGCCATCGTCAGTGTCGGCGACTGTGTCTTCATGCCGTTCATGTTGCGGCTGGCTGTCGAATACTGAGACATTTTATATGGGCGACGGACGCTTTAAAGGTTTAAGTGACGTGGTGAAGTGGGCTGGAAGTTTCTCGAAATAGAGCGAACAGTGACCGCCCAAGGTTCATGGTGGGGGCGGATGGTGCTGGCTGCTGCTGCTGCCGCTGCTGATGCCGCCGCCGCCGCCGCGGCGTGTGTTCTCCAACTTATTATGTCGCCGATCGAACCCTCGACAGACAGATACAATCTCCGAAGAGTGTGAAGCTCAATTTAGTCCGCAATTTGCGAGCTTCCATTCACCCAAATGACTTGAACAGATATTAAAAAAAAAGCTTACAAATAAACAGTCTATCAATTATACATAGTTTAACGATATGCTCCACTGTGCATATAATCATAATAATATCTGTACTTTATTAATATTTGGAGCAACTTTTACTTTCACTGCACTAGATTTTCTCTAAATATCTTTGTTACTCATTACTACAAAATTAAACCAGAAGAAGAAGAGTTGGTTATGGTATGTATTTATATAGCGCAAGTGTCAAACTCAAGGCCCAGGGGCCACAAGTGGCCCTCCATGTCATTTCATGTGGCCTGCAAGTGATTAATTAGGGTTCGAGCATGACTGTGCAAGGCGTTTTTGGCGAATTTTGCACCAATGCTACAAACTATCTAGTTGGTCTTAAAAATCTGTGTTAAAATAGGTCTATGCTGCTTTAAGGCGTGCATTGACCATAAAACACATTTCCCGCCACTAGATTGCAGTGTATCGTTGTATATGCATCATGCGACGAGTGAAATTGAGATCGAGACTTTGATCGCAAAATAATGTGTTCACAAAAGCCACAAACAAAAACGATGTGGCAGTGAGAGCTAGTTTTATTGTGGCTGAAGAAATCACTTGTGCTTCAAAGGTGTGTGAGCAGGTCTGCCCTGACCAGATACAGACTTTTAAAACTGTTAGTTTGTCAAGAAACACCATCGAGTTACATCTATAATGCATCATATTTGTAACTTGAATAAGTAATAAAAACAGAATGTTATTTAGCAATATGTTACAGAGTAGTTACCTTTCTTTTACATTATATTTGGTTACATTATTCTGTATGGCAGTTGCATCTGGCCCTTTGAGGGTAAATATTATGCTAATGCAGCCTTCAGTGAAAATGATTTTGACGCCCCTAATATAGAGCTTTTCTAGTCTTGATGAGCTGCTTTACACTATAGTTTTGACATTCACCCATTCACACCCTGCAACATGTGGTCTTAAGTGTCTTGCTTAAGGACACATGAGCCAGGAAGTGAACCCACAACCTTTTACCAAAGTAATTTTCTGGTAAGATGCTTGCACTTTTACCCCATTTTACATATGTTATACAAGACTGCATAATGTACCAAATTATCAAAAATAAAAAAATAAATAATTTCTTATTTTGAAGTTTACCAACATTGATGTAAATACTGTCTGCCATTTGTTCTTTATTATCCTGCATACAAAACACTTTTATTCACAAGCAGCAACCCTCTAAATATTCCATTGTTTCTCACCTTTTCCCCTTGGAAATTAATTATGTAATTAAATTAGTAAGCCTAATAAAAAATAATTTGCAAACAATTAATTCCCCCAATAAATTAATACATGTCATCCCTTCTTTTGCATAAATGTTGTATGTTATGTCCATGATCTGCTGATATTGTGTTATTACTTTGTATTTTGTTCATTTAAATAAATACACTTTGCAGAGACTCCGTGAATGTCCTGGACTCCTGGATTGATTTCAGTGTGATATTACTGACGAGGGATTCCTTGGCCTTTCTAACAGAAAAAGATCCCCCAAAGAGACGTACTCAGACTCCCACATGACAATTTTTGTCCAAGGGAACCCAGTCTGATTTTGCTGTGACTTGATGCACAATTATGTAACAGTCAGTGGTGCCAAAATGATAGTGTGGGCCGGGTGACAGCTCAATGACAGAGTTTAATCACAGGAGTACTCTAATCCAGCTTCATACTACAAGGAATATGTTTCCTGATTCATCTGAGGCCAGCACATGTATTTTTTTTTGGAGATGCTTACATTTTTTATTTGATGTTTGAGCACCTACACATGAAGGAACCAAAATACCAAAACCTACATAGAGCCAATTGCTGAAAATGGTTGTTACACATAGTATTCGAGAATATGTACAGTACAGGTTTTTGAGGGCTTTCTCAGCTCCTGAGAATTTATTTGTCCTCTCATCCCCACATTGTTCAATTGTACACATTAACAAACAATTGATGCATTAAGTCATTGCAAACATTAACACAGTGATAAATGATTATCAGATTCCGGATGTTTCCGGAATATTCTGCCATGTTTCCGGAATATTCTGCCATGTTTCCGGAACATTCACATGCTAAGATGTCAGGGACATGTGTGGCTTTTGCAAGGCCAGCGATCAACACAGCTGTTGATGCTTTCTGGTATTATCACCAATCATCTTGTCCTGCCTTCACCCCTCTCAGGTGACCACTAATGAAGTAAAAGAGCTCACTTATTTAACATCAGTTGAAACTGTTGTTGATATGAAAAGCGATTGAAAAGAAAACATTTAGTATTTATTTATGAACATTTCTTAAAACTAAGTAATGACACAGACATTTACATGTACATGTACAGTAAATAAATAATAAATAAATACCTGTCAAAATGTATGTAAAACTATTAATACCATTTTTGAAACAATCTGTCCTTGGCGCCCCCTAGTGCTAGTTTTAAAAACACATTGTAGCAACACGTGTCTGCATAAAGGTATAAATATATTTGTGTGCATTTGTGATATTTTTCAATTCAGTACATATTGTTATTACTATATATTAACAGTGTTTTCATTTTTATAATAAGTTAAGTTTCTCTCATTTTTTATTTGCATATTTCCATTCTATGTGTTTGATATATGTTTTCATGATATATGTTAATTATAAATAGACGACAAGTTTGTGTAATTCAGATATTAGGTTCTTGGGCTGGTTTAGTACCCTTTTGATACATTTTGTTTGCCGTTCACTGACTATAAAACATGACAACAAAAGAAGATAGACACATAATTTACACATAGTGTCATGTATCTATCACTTGTTTAAATTGTGAATATTTATAGTGGCATTCCTAGTGCATAAAATTGATGTAGTGCCCTTCCAATCAAAAAGGTAGGAAATGATATTCAGTGCTCCATCTCTGTGATAGAAAGTGATGTGCTGTAAGGGATGTCCCTGTATAGTGCCTGCCCACAACCCACCATTTGCACTAGGTGCCGTTTTAATGTTCGCCCCTGCCCTTCCAAATGTCTGCACGCTACTGTTTGTAAAATAGGAATGTTAGTCATAATGCATGTTCAACTCGCGGTCGTCTACAGTCGCACCCTGGTGATTAAAACAAGCCTACTCTTTTGCGTCCCACTTCAAAATAAAAGTCGGTCAAGCCAGTTGCTTACAGACATCATCGGCTATGTTAAAATAAGAAGTAATTGTGGCCTTTGAAGGTGTAAATGTTGCCTCAGAAATAAAACTGCAATACAGACGTGTAAGAAACTGATAATATTTGGATGGATTTTTATGCTGCCTCACCCTGACCGCGCCTGGGCTCACAGCCACGCACGCGCACGTTCTCTCCACTCGCCGCGTGACGTATGCCGCCCGGTTAGCTTAGCTACTAGTCTCTCTCTAAGCAAGTTAGCTAGCTGCGAACGCTGGAATCGGTCATCGTTCGATTACAAGTTTGCAGCTGAAGTTTGTGTATCTGGTGACTGTCAGGACAATGGACGACGACTGCTACCCAAAAACACTGTAAGTAATTTTAATGTGGAAACGTTTAATGTGCGTTTGCTTTGCTAACGTCGGAACCGGTAGCTAACCTAGCTAGCCGTTGTACCTACAGTCAGCACAGCTGGTAAACAACATAAACGTTTGCTTCGCTAATATCGAGGTCGTTTATTCAAGGTCATGATTAATTAACTCATATATTGGTTAAGCTCACGTACCTCACATTATATGAACAATTAATTTCCGATGTTCTCAAGGTTAGCTTCCCAAAAACGGTATGTTGCGCATGTCGATATCGCGATGTCCCTAATTATTCAATATATTGTTAGGCCCAGTCCATCAGAAAAGCTGTAAAAACAGTAACGATGTGTTCTGTACTTATTATTTGTTATTGTAGTGTGAAGGTTAGAAGCACAATACCTGGTGTTGTTGTTAACTGTTTGTGTAACTTGATAATTTGTGTTAATCTATTTAAATGTGTTGCTACTTTTATGCTGTTGTTACTATTTGCTATGTGCTAAATATTATCACTGTGTGAAATCGTTCATTGTTCTCTGAAAACTGTATCAGCTCTTAAATTAATGACCTCCTGTTTTCCTTGCAGGTATGTGGGAAACCTCTCCAGGGAGGTAACAGAAATTTTGATCCTGCAACTTTTCACCCAAATAGGACCTTGTAAAAGCTGTAAAATGATCACAGAGGTGAGCCATCACGATGTTTGTTATGTTGGTTTTTGGTTGTACTTATCTTTATTTTATTTCTATGTCTTCTGTCCTCCTGCTTTTCACATTGTGTGGTGGACTAAGTTCCATTTTAACCAAGAAGAAAACTTGAACTTATAAACATTTTACTTTAAAATGTCCTCCACTATTGAGAAATACAGGTTTTGAATTGCACTTAGATCACAACTGTGTATGGGATAGTGAAACCTACATTTTCAACTGTTATTTAAAATTCACACTAATAACACTATATTTTTTTATGTTCCACTCATTTGTCCCCCAAGCAAATTTTATTAAGGAATATTGTGTTTTCTTTGCTTGACATGTCTTTACTTATTGTACCATCATTTTTTGTTTATTGATTGATTATTAATATAAGTTTTATTAATTTGCTTTAAACTTGGATGTCTTCCATGTGATCAAATCAATTGATTACTCTATGAAAGCACCTGTCATGCCAACACCAACACAATGGTTTTAACTCTAAAGAAAATATCAGATACTTCATAACAAATTCAAAGTGCCCCAATTCCCTTAAGGCAGTTAGTTGTACTTTATTGAATTTAAGAATGAAAGGACAGTTCATCAAGGATAGAATCTTATTCTTGATGAGCCCTTTTTTATTTACATGTTGTGACCCCAGTGGAGAACTCAGCATTGTTCTTGTTTTCTTTCATTGTTATTGAGCTGTGCTCTTTGACTTTGTCCCACACAGCATACAAGCAATGACCCCTATTGCTTTGTGGAGTTCTTTGAACATAGAGATGCTGCATCAGCCCTTGCATCCATGAACGGGAGAAAGATTTTAGGAAAGGTAGGCCATCTCATTTGTTCCCAAAATAAGAGTGAGATTCAGGAGTTTATTTTGTTGTTGGATTTTCCCTGTGGTCCTTGTTCTTCAGTGTATAAAAGTCTGTCATGGCTTCAAATCCTCTATGTGAACTCTGCTTTCAGGAGGTCAAAGTAAATTGGGCCACCACTCCAAGTTGCCAGAAGAAAGATACATCCAGTAAGTTTTTTTACATTGAGTCACTACTAAATATTAGACAATAGTAAATGGTTTCTTTCCTTTGTTTTTCCTTCTAGATCACTTCCATGTATTCGTGGGTGATCTGAGTCCTGAGATTTCCACTGAGGATATCAAGTCTGCATTTGCACCTTTTGGGAAAATCTCGTAAGTTATTTTTAATCCTAACCCAAGTACAGTAATTTCATTTCTTTAATGCACACACATTGGTTTCTTTCACTTAGGCAAGGAATTTCTGTAAGTTCATGCTGACTGATTTGCCATCTATGGCCATGTTTACATGCACATGACATGAGTATTGTCTAAAATGTACATACAACAACATAAAAAAGATATTTTGAATGTCTTCATTTCAAACTTTGGTCCACAATGGCTGATGTCCCAACTGACGAGCTACTCTCTGAACGTCTTATGTTTAAAACTGGCTTGGTTTAACTGGTTCTGCAATTTAGTACTCTATGCCCTGAAAGAAACTTTGTTTGTTTGATTTTTAATTATTTGTCAAATTTCTCTTGTGTGATTAAGTATTAGGACACCATATCCATATCCATGCATGTAAACATAGTTAATGGACAAAGAAGTGAAATCAGAGTGGATATTATTCAACATACAGATTGTGTATTTTTTTTAAAAAACACTTACAGATTGAAACAAGTCATTTACATTATCAAATGTTATTAGGCCACCAAGTACCTGACTCCAGCTATTTACTCCTTGTGTACTTTTCATGACTGAAGTGTTTGCCTTAAATCCACTCTTGCTTTTCCTTACTCATTTATGGTGTGGTAAGTAAATTGTACGGTGTGTCAGCAAAATCTAAGCTTTGTGTTGAACCTGAATAGCTTTTAGTTGTGGGTCTCAGTGAAGTAATAGCACTTTGGTTATTTTACAGAAATGCTCATAGGATTGGACAGGAGCTTGAAGGCACAGCAAGGAAATGTGCACTCTGGAGACACAGATGTAGTTTTTTTTAAAACTCTATTTATTCCATTCTTTCCACATGTATTTAAATGTAGATTCTATGTGTTAACATGACTTAGCCCAGATGAACAAAATCCACTAGTTATTGTAGTCAGTCTAGTAAATTTATGTTTATATTGTCTCATTTTGATTTTCATAGTGTTGTTTGCAGCCTAATGATCCTTTTCCAAAATTACTGAAAATGTCAATTTCTCAAAATTTGCAGCTCCTCAAACTCCATACTCCATATTGGTGGTAAAGAATTGACCAGGAAAAATAAAGAAATCTGTTAACAGGCCATGTATGCCGTTTAATTCCTTTTTTTCTCTTTTCATATATTCTCTATATATACATACTACTGTAGGAAGAGCACCATCAGCAGGTTTTAAGAATGCATGGTAATTTATATGATCAGTTCCTTTTGTGACTTTAAATCAATAGTCTACTTTTAAGAGCATTGAACAAAAGTGGTGCTCTAGAGGTGAGGATCCGTTAATACATCTAAAATTATTATTTAGAATAAACCGTAGGCTGCATGTATTTGTACTTTTTTTTTGTTTTTGTTTTTTCCGAGTGTTACATTTTGAGTCAGTGCTCAGTAAAAGGTCATGATAGCTAATATATCTTTATGTAGGACAGAGTAGAGGATTCACATTTCAGTGTGTTTTGCGTGGTTCGTTTTAGTTTGAAGCAGTTAAAATGAAAAGAGCACTGATATTGTTTTAACATTTTCCTGCAGAGATGCTCGTGTTGTGAAGGACATGGCGACAGGCAAATCAAAGGGGTATGGATTTGTGTCCTTCTACAACAAACTGGTAAGGCTCCGATGCAACAACTCAGACTGAAGGTTATTTCAATTTTCTGTTTATCATCTTATTTTACTATTGAATCAATCATAGTTAATACTGCAGTCACAACAACTAAATAGTTTTACATTACAGTTTGTTTTCATAGTCTTTTAAATATTACTAGGTTTGAAATCAGTAATTGCTTATTTTGAATTGATTTCGGTGACTAAAATACTTTTCAGATACTCAAATCCTGGGGAATAACTGTGTTTTGATTTGGATTTATAGGATGCAGACAATGCCATTGCCAACATGGGCGGACAGTGGCTGGGAGGACGCCAAATCAGAACCAACTGGGCAACGCGTAAACCACCAGCTCCAAAGAGTTCTCAGGAGAGTAAGTCTTAAAGCCCACAATAACTGAACACTCACACATGGATTCAGGGAACTATTTTTGGTGATTAGATCCTTTCTTGGGATTTTGCTGGACTTTGCAGACTGTCATCTTTTAGCTTCTATGCACCAACTAATTTACCATTCTTATTTGTTCTGCATTTGGAGCTCTCTGACCATAAGCTAGTAAAATAAAAGTTAATGGTGCGTTTCAATTGGCTTCCTCTTCACTTTTTCTTAGGTATCGTGAATATCATGAGGACTAAGGAAAATACTCATCTTCTGGTTTTCTTTTTTGTGTTATTAGTTCCTGGTTGCTAGTTGCTTACCTGCTGCTTCCTTGATGTTTTGGAACGCTTGCCCAGATACATAGTTTTTGTATGTGAACTGAGAACATTATTACACACACTAGTTTTCATTGTGGCTAATAGCATCCCAGTCTGCCCTCAGTTTGTCCTGTTGCATTTACATCTGTAGTTTTAGGTGCAATCCAGTCACAGAAAACTTAAATTTTTCATATCGGGTGTAAATGAGTTCTGCTCACTGTTGTGTTTTCTTAGGTCAGCCAGATAAGCTTTGAACACTCCACTTAAGGTCCATGGATTTCAGATATTTGTTTATCGTATACCTCACCCCTGTGGGCTCGCCTGGGAAAAAGCCTGATCCCTGCAGCTATAGCGGCCCGGAACAGCAGGCCCCGCTGATCTGTCTGTCCAACACTGATCTGTCTGTCTGCTGTTTCACTGTGTCGTCATGTACTGTATGTTGTCACTGGTGCTGTGGATGTGTTGTGGAAAGCATTGTCTGTTTGTGATGTATGTCCTTCATTGTGCAGTCTGTGAAAACAAATTTCCCCATGTGGGACAAATAAACTTAATCTAATCTAATCTAATTTGAGGTTTGAAATGTGAATTTCCTTTTTCAAATTTAGTTTTTGTTTTTTATTTCAGGTTCTTCGAAGCAGCTGAGGTTTGAGGATGTACTGAATCAGTCCAGTCCAAAGAACTGTACTGTTTACTGTGGCGGGATCCAGTTAGGACTATCAGGCAAGTATCATCTCTATGTCTCTTTTTATTCACTTTCATCAAATACCCAAACAATTAACTATATACATCTCTTTCTGTTCTTTCAGAGCACCTTATGCGACAGACCTTCTCACCTTTTGGTCAAATAATGGAGATCAGAGTTTTTCCAGAGAAAGGCTACTCTTTCATCAGGTATTGTCTCAGTTTATTGCTAAATGTGGCCTCTAGATGTCAACACAAACGCTTAACATGACTTTGTGGCATGTTTTCTAAGGCCTCAGCGTAGTGCTTTGATGCTGGACAAGTCAGATCGAAGACTAATACTGTATTTTCTGAATCGCTCATCAGGAATGATGTGAGATGAACTGCACTGCTAAGCTGCTGTTTTTCTTCTCAGGTTTTCCTCCCACGACAGTGCTGCCCATGCCATTGTTTCAGTAAACGGTACTTTCATTGAAGGAAATACGGTGAAGTGCTACTGGGGCAAAGAATCGGCCGACACTCCAAAAAGTCCACAGCAGGTATGGATGATGTAATTTTTAGTTTATTTAATATGATAAAACAGATGCTGTATTTAAAGAGAAAACGGGGGAAGAGAAGGGTGGAACACCTGTCTATGGTCAGTGTCTTAACCCATGAGCCACAATGATAATCTGAAACCATTAAGTCTCTGATGGTGCTGCAAATCTCTTATTAATATAATGGTGACAGAACAGAAATATTACAATTGCAATATAGACCAAAATTAATTTCTTGTGTCACTAGGGCCTTCATTTTTTTTATTTATTATCTATCTATGAATGTAAAGCTGTGGCTGCAAAGATGTGTTCACTTAAATATCCGTTGGTTTTTCCCAGGTTGAGTACAGTCAGTGGGGACAATGGAACCAGTTCTATGGAAGTCCGCAGCAGCAGCAGCAGCAGCAGCAACAGCAGCAGCAGCAGCAACAACAGCAGCAGCAGCAGCAGCAGCAGCAACAACAGCAGCAGCAGCAGTTTGGCCAGTATGTGTCCAACAGTTGGCAGGTTCCCTCCTATAGCATGTACAACCAGACGTGGAACCAGCAAGGATTTGGAGTAGAGTAAGTCTTGTTTTATTTTGAGTGCATCAATTTCTTTTACGGCACAGCTGATTTGTTTGTACAGTTGGTACACAATGAACACAAGTCATAGTAGTTACTTTAATTCAGTATTTGTGTAATCTTGACAGGCAGTCCCAGTCACCTGCCTGGGTGGGAAACTTTGGATCTCCTTCAGCCCAGGCTGCAGCCCCAGCTGGTCAAGTGATGTCCAACCTGGCCAACTTCAGCATGGCGGGCTATCAAACACAGTGAGCTGGCCCAAACCAAAGTGTAACACCCTTTAGACCACACAGCACCCTCAACTGGACAGCTTTGAAGAAGAAAGGTGGGGGGGGGACATATTCACAAAGCCTTTGCAGCCAATAGTTGCTCCAAAGTCTGTTAATCTGTTGTGTTTTAAAATGTCTATTTTAATTTCACTTGGGACTTGAAACAAATATATTCGATGAGTTTAGATTTGGAACAATGTTCTTGGCCTTCTCAAGTAAAGCCAAGCAACTCGTGTTTTTTTTCTGTAGTAGATAGACCAACCTCTCCTGAGTAGAGATGATTTACAAGACTAGCAAGTTTACTGGACGGACTGTGTTATGCACTCATGACGAGCCAAACCCCACCCCAAAACATGTAAGAAAAATTGTATTAGGAAAACAATTTGGGAGCTAGAAGCACATTTACCTATAAGCCATCATGTTACTCCAGCAACCCACTGGAATATGGTTAGGATTAAAATCCTTTGAAACCTCAAACTTGATAATATAAATATTTAAGTTATCAAACTACAGCAATATACATCTGCTTTCAGTTTGCCAATAGGTTTTATAATATTTGAATATTTCAAATTTATTGGTTTGTTACGGACTCTTCATAATGTTTTTGTCATAGTTTTCTGTCATTTTATACAAAGGAGGGTAATTAATTCAAGTCTTTATGCAGTGATAATTTTTTTTGTAATATAACCAAACGCCCATTGTGCACGTCTGATGATTTTATACTCCAGAGTGAACCAGACTGCTATAAAATGATATGGGCTAAGCTCAATGGAATTTTGGTTGTGTTATGACATATTTTTAAAAACAAAATGCTTTGTGTGTTGAAGTCCTAGAGTGAGTTTGTGTTAGAAAAATTTGTACGAGCAACTTTGACAACTATTATTTTAGCTTAAGGTGGAATCTCTTGGGTAAGATTTGTGTACACCCACTCGGCTCTCAAAGCAAAAAAAAAAAAAAGTTTTTTCATGTTGTGTATCAGAGTAATCGGCATGGTCTTTGCAGACTTTAGTTTTGATAGATTTAATTTGACACTGCAGTGTAGCCTGGTTGGACTTACTTATAACCCTGTGTCTCAGCGGAAAGGCTCTCTAGTACACGCTCTCTGTTCAAGGAAAATATTGTAAATACAGTGCAACCCCCACCCAAACTTTGTAAATTTAACTGATTGTGTGTGTGTGCTGATTCTGGGGCTGGTTTCCTAGAAGGAATAATGAATCATTAATACCTTTTTTCTCATTTTTGTTCTTTTGCCAACCTCAGTGATTTATAGTCATTTCTTTTGATGACTGTAAAAGTTTATAAAACGTTAAGACCTAATTTAGCACCAAAACCAGCCCCTCCTTCTGCTCTGCATCAGGTTTTTACATCATTTTTAGCCACACCTTTGTGTCCGACTGTCCACACTTCAACTATAAACTGGGATTATTTTTTATTTTGTAGATATTCCACTAAGTGGAATCGGTGGACGTTTTCCTAAATATATCATTTATTCTTCTGCCCTGTGAATTTTCTCTTTATTTCGCAGAATATTTTCATATATGCCAATGTAAACTATTATCACTGATTAATTGTGGCAAGAGGATTTCTCAACGTTATCCTGCTATTTGGATTTTATTTGCATATGTGCCATTCTGTACAGTGTACCACACACCACCTTGTAATGTCACCTATTTCCTGTTGTACAAGCCAACATTCTTGATGATGTTTTTGTTATTTCATTTAAATTGGGGGTGTTCATTTAAGAAAATGGGGTTAGTGTTGGCTGAGAGTGTAAATATGGAGCTTGATTACAGTCAGGAAATAATGTACATACTGTTGGTAGAATGTTATGAAATAAAATGCCATCATGAAATTTCAGCAATATAATTTATGCATAAGCCTTAATTGGTGTTATTTAAAGGGTCCCCTTATCCAAATTCTTTTCTACTGTAGATTTTCCCCATCTTAGACTTTGTGCCATTTTTCAGGATGTGACCGGAGGCAGATGAAGCTTCAGCTTGAACTGCGGGCTTGTGACATGTACAATATTTCTTGCTTGAAAATAATGAATGTTATGGCAATTTGCTTTTATGACAAGTAATACATCGAAGTTGAACCACTGAAGTGATGTTTAATAATAAAGGATGGAATCATATTTCCGTTTCCAGGGAAATATTAAGTCGCTTCAAATAAAGACATGCGTCAACCGGGTCATTCTGTGCATTTAATGTACACTAATATGCTGAGCTTTATACACAAACGCATTGTAAAATTGTCAACAGTAATTCTACTGCACACAGTATTATTAAACTAAGGATTGTAACTTTAGATGGGTTTACTTTATAACTTGACCCATTTCCACTTGGACAATTCTGTAAGGACAGAGGATCTTCAAGTATATATGTTTACAACATGAGGTTCTGGAAGTGGGAGAAGTTGTTATATACTGTTATATTATAACTGAATCATTTATCACATATACAACAACGTAGAAAATATAATTAATTTGATATCTCACTAAACAACGTAATTCAGTGCAGAAACTTTAACGTTACACTGACTAAAGCAAAGCAAAGATTAATTTAGACAGATGTTAATTTCACTGCCTATTAATGGACTGTATTACATTGCCTTTTATTTCTAATCTAACAAATAAATGTATCTCCCACAACACTTAACAATATCCAGATTAATATTCAGGTCTCCCCCACAGCATACATTGTAGTTCCTTATAATTCTAAACACATTTTATTATATACGCTCTACTGCAGATGCCTAGAAAGCAAATTCAAAAAAATATGCATGTATACACAGTATTTACATAAAACAATAGACTGAGTGACTTAAACTGAGCAGCATTCAGCCTTATATTCTGTAAATCAGAATTTTACCGTTGATCTGAGCGTCTAACTGTTGTTTTCAATGTGAAGAATCTTTACTTTGAATGTAGGAAAGCTTTGAATCACAGAATATTGTCTGTGGGTGACCCCGTCGTTCTCAAAATGTCAGCTGACTTCCGGATAACCGAGGATTCTGCCTCTCGGATCGTTAGTCACATGTGACCGTCAAATGTGGAGGTGGTGCGAACTTCTGGTCTCCTGAACGGCAGATTGGCCTTTGTGTCTCTGTCCACACAAACCAGGATGTTCCCTTCAGAGGCAGTGTCATCGCTCTGGATAGAGGTAAGTGGAAATGTAACATTTTTAACTTTTCTCATAGCTATGTTGTATTGTTGTTATGGCTTAAAGTACCTGAATACTTCCTCAATTTGAATGTTAGTCTTGAAACAAGAATTTCACAACCAATTTCCATACTCACATTTTTATTGGTCACAGAAGTTTTCCCTTGATTTTGATTCCATTTCTCATGCACTCCCAGTTTCTCTGCAATCAAGTCAATCCTGGTTGTGATGCCCTTCACAGAGCTTTCGAGGTGGAGAACCTGTCTGGTCAGTCTTAAACGTTGAGAGAAAGGTCATTCAGTTTGTGGTTATTGTTAACTGTCATTATTAAAAATATGCATTTTAACATGACATGGGTTATAGTTTAAAAACATCTCCCACTTTAAAAACTGTTCCAGATCCACGTGGATTTGACTGGATTGGTTCTTCTGCTCAGTGGAGGTCACAGCAGGCTTCTCCATCAGTTCTTTCTCATAATTCTTTCCCAGGTTGTTGAGTTCAGCGCTAAGAGCATCCTGACAAATAAATGGTAAATTCATAATGACACGTCTTCTTCTGCATTCATTTTGTCAAGCTTGAAGGACAAACAAACAAACCCTCTTTTCCTCCAGCTCAATTTTCATCCTCTCCTGCTCTGCTTCGTCTAGAACTTGGTTCCCATCGTAGTCAAACTGAGAGAAGGCTGCAGAAATTTCATGATCAGCATGTCCCATCCTATGAAATAATCAGAGCAGTGAGTTACCTTTAACACGTTAAGTACAAAAGCTCCCTTTGTTTTAGATATTTTGTCACTTACTCTTTAAGTGTTTCTCTGAAGTCCCTGAATTCAATTTCTCCAGATCCAGATTTTAAGGCCTTCTGAACGTCTGATATTTTCTCCTTTTTGAGTTTCAGCTTCATAAATGTCTTCATATAGCTCTGAATCACAAAAAAATTAATACATTTTGATTTAAAACTGTTTTGAATGGTCACAAATAATCAATCTATCACTGCCTTTACCTGCTTGATGATGTCCGTAATCTGCAGCTCATCTTTTTGGGATGAGAGCTCCTCCTTAACCTCTGAATATGTGTCATTTATGATGGCCAGGAACATGTTCTGAGAAACAATGCATGGACACATTATGAGATTATTGTTTTTTTTTTTTGCGTTTTGAAGTCAACCACCGTCTGTAGCAGAATGACTTACCAACAGAACAAAGAAAACAAAGAAGACGTAGGTGACGAAGTAGATTGGCCCAAGAACTCTGTTGGCACGGTCAATGGCATCATAATCAAAGTCCCCAAGAATAATCCTGAACTGTGTGAAGCTGCAGGAACGAAAGGGACATGTGATGAGTTCATTCTGAATTATATCGGTTCTGCTGAGCTGCCGTGATTGACACTTCTTACATGCACTTTACGAAGGTGCTGAAGGATTCAACTTCTGTCCCAAAGAGCAAATATCCAAGCTGAGCGTAAGCGAAGAAGACGATGAAGAACATGACGGCGAATCCCAAGATATCTTTGGCACATCTTCCCAGTGTGGAGGACAGCTGAGTCATGGTCTTATTAAAACTGATGTACTTGAAAACCTACAGGGACAAGAAGCATGCGCACAAGTCTTTGGTTTGACACCAGGGTCACGGAATTCTTATAAGTGATGACTTGAAATGAAAGATTCCAGTGCCTTTACCTTGATCCATGCAAAGAACAAGTTCACAGCATTCATGTTGTTGTACTGCGTTTGCCAGAATGCCAAGAATTCAAAATCAGCATAGATATCAGGCTGCTCCAGAAGTTTGCCAAGCAACTTGTCCACTTTGACAGTTCGGAAAACGTTGAATATGATGGCGACGATGGCGAGCTGGAAAAGAGAACAATTGAACTCTTTGAGGCCATAGGAAATGACAAGTTTGAAACATACGTAATAACACATTTTCTTTTTCTTTTTTTTTACCATTATAACAACAATGTCCAGGATGTTCCAGATGCTTTTGAAGTAGGAGAACTTGTGTATTCGTAGCTCAAGAAACTCCTCCACAACATAGTAGAGGATGAACAGGCAGAAGACGGCCTCACAGCCGAGGATGAAGTAATCCCAGTAGTTAATGTAGCGTATCAGTTTGACTGTTCTGATCTGGTAGGAAGGGATTGCTCCACCAGTCGCTGGGAATTCAACCACCAACCTGAAAGAAGCAGAGAAAACTTAAGACAAATAACAAATTGCTACCAACTAATGAGTGAAGTTGCTATTTTCCATTGTCCCGTTTACCTGATGACACAGAACATGTTGATGTTTGCGTTGTAAGTGGAGAAGTCGATGAAGACCACTCTGGTTCCCTGGTCCAGCCATAGGTTGCTCATGAGTTCGTTGAGTATGACAGCACTATCCTCTTTGGTGAGATTCAGGTCTTGATAGTATCCTGCTCCAGTGTAGGTAGTCAGCATGCCCCAGTGAGAGGAACCCTTTATCTCTTTCTCTGTGTGGTAGGTCCAGCTGTAGATGTACACACAAGAGCATGGAAATCACTTGGAATAAACCAATATTATAATGCAGTGTCCCTTTGATGATAGCAATAAGAGAGGCTTACGCTGTGCCATTAATGAGGCCAAAGCTGAGGTCGTTCTCCTTCTTCTCGTTGTAGACGTCAAAACATCCTGCAATCTCCTCTGCAAAATCTGTGTGGACTTTGCAGGAGTTGTTCTTGATCTTTATCTGCCTCACCCTGGGGACTCCCAGCAACATGTTCTCGTAGTAGATGAAGGAGCGCTCTCCGCTCTCCAGCGACTGGTTGTTGTACCATTTAGTCCAGTAGAGGCCGTCCAGTAACGGGCCTTGAGCGTACTGTTCATATGACGAGAGGGTGGATTCACACAAGTTGAGATTTAATGTGCTGTAATCATATTTTTTGACCATGGAAGGAATTAATAATGGCTGAAAACTCACAATCCAGAAGTCGGTCATGGTGCCAATGGACTGAAACTTAACCCCACTTTCACTGGCTGTATTCACAAACAGGTCCGTCATGGCTTTAGTGTAATAGTAGGTGCTCGAACTGGTCATACCATATGTCACTGAAAGACAACGTAATCACACTGGTAACACCCAATCGCTGATTCCTATCACTCTTTGCTCAGGCTCGGCTTTTAACATTGCTCCATTGAGAGGTCTAAGATAAGACTGCTCAGAAGCACACACGCAATGCCTCATTGACGACTCTTGTTTGGCCGTGTCTATGTCACTGCTGTCAAATAGATCCAGATCAGATGCTATTATTTGTTTGAAGAGAGAGCACGCTGGTCTGACACAAATAGCCCCATCAACGAATGTAAATCTAAACCAGACAAAGAAACAATGGAACAAGGCCTAATGCTCTTATCGCTAAAACGCAAGAGAGCAGTGTCCATGTCCCTTTCTCTCCTAATGCTCAGCTGGACAATGGCTCACAGGTGGAAGAATGGGAGGGGCATTTGTGGTGGTAGGTTTTAAAGCAGCGTATATCAACAGCCCAAAGTGCCCTATACAGTAACTTCCCGCTGAGTGATGAGCAGTGATCGGCTAAAACAAATAGTTGATGGAAATGTATTGAAAAGTAGGAATCGGTGTTCATAACAGCAGCAACAATTAAAGAAAATATCTCATTATCTTCATTGAAAATATGCTGAAATACAAAGGCACAACAAGGGCATTTGGCGTCATAGTAGTTTATAGATAATTTCAATGCATTTCACAATAAAACTTGAAAAAGTATAAACCTAATTTAAAACAACATTAAATAACAAAAATTGCCTTTTTTTTCTACAAATAAAACATTCTTGTGTTATATGTTGGAGAATGCTTTGCAAAGTCTGTCTAAGCTCTTGCACTAGGTGCATGGTAAACATATTGGTATAAGGAGGACACTTACAGAGACATATGTCCACCAGGAACACCACGTAGACCAGTAACTCCCGTATTGTGGTTCGGACAAACAGCTCCCTGTTGTCGGAGGTGTTTTCCGTCAACGTTGTGCCCCACAACCCTACACAGAATATCAATTTAAGGCGTCAGACATGAGACACTATGCACTTCTGTTGGTGTGATGTTCGTAAAAACCTGTCATGATAAGTTATACCAAAATTGTGTGACTTCATCTTACCTTTGATAAAAGAGCAGCAGCCTCTCTGTTTTTTCTCCAGACTTTTCTCAGTGGGCAGTGGTTCCTCAGGTGGATGGTGGAATGGGCTGGGGCTGTCCAGCTTGTACATGCTGTCCATGGAGCCCTGGAATAGAGGCTGAGGGTTGTAGATGGTGCTGATAGCAGCACGGGGCGGAGGTGGAGGAGACCCACAGTAGCCCTGGTTCACCCAGGCACCTTTGCCCACGCTGTCCATCTCGCACTCCACCTGCCCGCTCAGGTGACTTTCGGCCCGGTTGTTCAGGCACTTCATGCTGTCTGTGAGCATGAAGTGCAGGGGTTCAGATCAGAGAAGAAAGTGAAGCAGAGCAGTGTCGGCAGCTTCTGAGCACCTGCTGGAGAGATGATTATAAAGAGTTGATGACATAATCTTTGTTGAGGGAGGAGCTGCTGGTCCTCTGCTGGAGCTTTTGTAGTCTTGAGATGTAAAGGTTTTACACCCAGGATAAAGTAAAAGGTTTTTCCAAATACTGCACATTTTTTTGGTCAGTGATATAGTCACACATACAATTAACTAATAAGATTCAGTCCTTAAGGTTGTGGCTAGAAATCAGCTAGAAAAATCTGCTAGAAATGTCCAAAAAAAAAAAGGCATTTCATTTATTTTGTCTCCCACCCTCAGCACATTGATGTCTGATTTCGTCCAGTAACATGCTCTTTATTGATTTGAGGAAAATCGATTAATTGCAAGTTGATTATGTTTTCTATCGCCGGCTGTTCACTGATTGTGCCTGAAATAATGAAGAGCATAATCGCGGTATCACTGATGGCTCTCCACTGTGGTCACAAAATTCCTGAAGAGGTTTGTGAATATTTTCAATGGATCCTTGTTCAGAGTGATCCTGACTATTATGATAGAAAATATCAAGTCATTTTACTTAATGAAGTCACATCAAAATCCCTCCCACTGTCAAAGTGTATCATGGCGAATGGATCATTTCATCAATTTCAAAATTCATTCAAATTATTAGGTGTCAAATTCTCGAAGTATGACATTTGGTAAAATTTTGGACGACATACTATAGTATGAGTTTTTTGTCAAATGTTGGACGACATAGTTTTTGTCAAAAAAAATTTGACAAAAGAATTGTCAATTTTGGACAGCATAGTATAGTATAACGTTTTTGTCAAATTTTTGGACCAAACATTTTTTTTCAAAGAAATTGGCAAATTCTGTATGACATAGTATAGTATGACATTTTTGTAAATTTTTGGACGACATAGTATAGTGAGACGTTTTTGTCAAATTTTGGACGACATAGTATAGTATGATGTTTTTGTCAAATTTTGAATGACATATTATAGTATGACGTTTTTGTCAAATTTTGAACTAAAAGAAGAATTTCAAAAAATTGTCACATTTGTAAAATTTTTAGTACCAAAATGTTTTTTTCAAAGAAATTGTCAAATTTTGGACGACATAGTATAGTATGACGTTTTTAGCAATTTTTTGGACCAATTTTTTTATTTCATAGAAATTGTCAAATTTTGGACAACATAGTATAGTATGATGTTTTTGGAAAAAATTTTGACCAAAAATTTTTTTTTCAAAGAAATTGTTAAATTTTGGATGACATAGTATTGCCTGAGTTTTTTGACACATTTTGGATGACATAGTATAGTATGACGTTTTTGCCAAATTTTTGGACCAAACAATTTTTTTCAAAGAAATTGTCAAATTTTGGACGACATAGTATAGTATGACGTTTTTGCCAAATTTTGAACTAAAAAAAGAATTTCAAAAAAATGTTCAAACTTTGAACAACATACTATAATATGATGTTTTTGTCAAATTTTGGACGACATAGTTTCGTATGACGTTTTTGCCAAATTTTGAAAAATTATTATAAATTTTTTTTAAAGTCAAATTTTGGACGACATACTATAATATGAGGTTTTTGTCAAATTTTGGATGACATATTGTCGTATGATGTTTTTGTCGAATTTTTTGACCAAACATTTTTTTTCAAAGAAATTGTCAAATTTTGGACGACATTGTTGTATGACGTTTTAGTCAAATTTTGGAAGACATAGTATAGTATGACGTTTTTGTCAAATTTTTGGACCAAACATTTTCTTTCAAAGAAATTGGCAAATTCTGTATGACATAGTATAGTATGACATTTTTGTAAATTTTTGGACGACATAGTATAGTGAGACGTTTTTGTCAAATTTTGGACGACATAGTATAGTATGATGTTTTTGTCAAATTTTGAATGACATTATAGTATGAGGTTTTGGTCAATTTTTGAACTAAAAGAAGAATTTCAAAAAAATTGTCAAATTTTTTGTAAAATTTTTAGTACCAAAATGTTTTTTTCAAAGAAATTGTCAAATTTTGGACGACATAGTATAGTATGACGTTTTTAGCAATTTTTTGGACCAATTTTTTTATTTCATAGAAATTGTCAAATTTTGGACAACATAGTATAGTATGATGTTTTTGGAAAAAATTTTGACCAAAAATTTTTTTTTCAAAGAAATTGTTAAATTTTGGATGACATAGTATTGCCTGAGTTTTTTGACACATTTTGGATGACATAGTATAGCATGACGTTTTTGCCAAATTTTTGACAAAAATTTTTTTTTCAAAGAAATTGTCAAATTTTGGACGACATTGTTGTATGACGTTTTAGTCAAATTTTGGAAGACATAGTATAGTATGACGTTTTTGTCAAATTTTTGGACCAAACAATTTTTTTCAAAGAAATTGTCAAATTTTGGACGACATAGTATAGTATGACGTTTTTGCCAAATTTTGAACTAAAAAAAGAATTTCAAAAAATTTTTCAAACTTTGAACAACATACTATAATATGATGTTTTTGTCAAATTTTGGACGACATAGTTTCGTATGACGTTTTTGCCAAATTTTGAAAAATTATTATAAATTTTTTTTTAAAGTCAAATTTTGGACGACATAGTATAGTATGAGGTTTTTGTCAAATTTTGGATGACATATTGTCGTATGATGTTTTTGTCGAATTTTTTGACCAAACATTTTTTTTCAAAGAAATTGGCAAATTCTGTATGACATAGTATAGTATGACATTTTTGGACATTTTTGGACCAAACATTTTCTTTCGAAGAAATTGGCAAATTCTGTATGACATAGTATAGTATGACATTTTTGTACATTTTTGGACGACATAGTATAGTGAGACGTTTTTGTCAAATTTTGGATGACATAGTATAGTATGATGTTTTTGTCAAATTTTGAATGACATATTATAGTATGAGGTTTTTGCCAAATTTTGAACTAGAAGAAGAATTTAAAAAAAAATTGTAACATTTTTTGTAAAATTTTTAGTACCAAAATGTTTTTTTCAAAGAAATTGTTAAATTTTGGATGACATAGTATTGCCTGAGTTTTTTGACACATTTTGGATGACATAGTATAGTATGACGTTTTTGCCAAATTTTTAACAAAAATTTTTTTTTCAAAGAAATTGTCAAATTTTGGACGACATTGTTGTATGACGTTTTAGTCAAATTTTGGAAGACATAGTATAGTATGACGTTTTTGTCAAATTTTTGGACCAAACATTTTCTTTCAAAGAAATTGGCAAATTCTGTATGACATAGTATAGTATGACATTTTTGTAAATTTTTGGACGACATAGTATAGTGAGACGTTTTTGTCAAATTTTGGACGACATAGTATAGTATGATGTTTTTGTCAAATTTTGAATGACATTATAGTATGAGGTTTTGGTCAATTTTTGAACTAAAAGAAGAATTTCAAAAAAATTGTCAAATTTTTTGTAAAATTTTTAGTACCAAAATGTTTTTTTCAAAGAAATTGTCAAATTTTGGACGACATAGTATAGTATGACGTTTTTAGCAATTTTTTGGACCAATTTTTTTATTTCATAGAAATTGTCAAATTTTGGACAACATAGTATAGTATGATGTTTTTGGAAAAATTTTGACCAAAAATTTTTTTTTCAAAGAAATTGTTAAATTTTGGATGACATAGTATTGCCTGAGTTTTTTGACACATTTTGGATGACATAGTATAGTATGACGTTTTTGCCAAATTTTTAACAAAAATTTTTTTTTCAAAGAAATTGTAAAATTTTGGACGACATTGTTGTATGACGTTTTAGTCAAATTTTGGAAGACATAGTATAGTATGACGTTTTTGTCAAATTTTTGGACCAAACAATTTTTTTCAAAGAAATTGTCAAATTTTGGACGACATAGTATAGTATGACGTTTTTGCCAAATTTTGAACTAAAAAAAGAATTTCAAAAAAAATTTCAAACTTTGAACAACATACTATAATATGATGTTTTTGTCAAATTTTGGACGACATAGTTTCGTATGACGTTTTTGCCAAATTTTGAAAAATTATTATAAATTTTTTTTAAAGTCAAATTTTGGACGACATAGTATAGTATGAGGTTTTTGTCAAATTTTGGATGACATATTGTCGTATGATGTTTTTGTCGAATTTTTTGACCAAACATTTTTTTTCAAAAGAATTGTCACATTTTGAACGACGTAGTATAGTATAACGTTTTTGTCAAATTTTTGGACCAAACATTTTCTTTCAAAGAAATTGGCAAATTCTGTATGACATTTTTGTACATTTTTGGACGACATAGTATAGTGAGACGTTTTTGTCAAATTTTGGACGACATAGTATAGTATGATGTTTTTGTCAAATTTTGAATGACATATTATAGTATGAGGTTTTTGCCAAATTTTGAACTAAAAGAAGAATTTCAAAAAAAAATTCAAATTTTTTGTCAAATTTTTAGTACCAAAATGTTTTTTTCAAAGAAATTGTCAAATTTTGGACGACATAGTATAGTATGACGTTTTTAGCAATTCTTTGGACCAATTTTTTTATTTCATAGAAATTGTCAAATTTTGGACGACATAGTATGATGTTTTTGGAAAAAATTTTGACCAAAATTTTTTTTTTCAAAGAAATTGTTAAATTTTGGATGACATAGTATTGCCTGAGTTTTTTGACACATTTTGGATGACATAGTATAGTATGACGTTTTTGCCAAATTTTGAACTAAAATCTTTTTTTTCAAAGAAATTGCCAAATTTTGGATGACATAGTATAGTATGACGTTTTTGTCAAATTTTTGGACCAAAATGTTTTTATTTTCAAAGAAATTGTCAAATTTTGGATGACATAGTGTAGTATGATGTTTTTGTCAAATTTTGGATGACATTGTCCTATGATGTTTTTGTCAAATGTTTTTTGACCAAACAATTTTTTTCAAAGAAATTGTCAAATTTTGGACGACATAGTATAGTATGACGTTTTTGCCGAATTTTGAACAATTTTTTTTTTTTTTTTTTTAAAGTCAAATTTTGGACGACATAGTATAGTATGAGGGTTTTGTCACATTTTGAACGACATAGTATAGTATGACGTTTTTGCCAAATTTTTAACTAAAAGAAGAATTTCAAAAAATGTGTCAAACTTTGAACAACATACTATAATATGATGTTTTTGTCAAATTTTGGACGACATAGTTTCGTATGACGTTTTTGTCAGAATCCTCAAAATCCCTCCCACTGTCATGAAATGACATGTCAAGTCTCATGCAACATGTTCCACATGTGTATATAAAGGGTTTAGATAAGCAGATAAAGTAATGGGATACTTAATTTATAATGCAATGAATCAAACAGACAGGAACATGAGCTGTATATATAATAATATTTACATCCATAATAATACAGAGTCTTTCCACTTAATTTGAGTTTGGGTCCAGCTGTGGTCGTTCATGCCTCAGTGTCTCTGAACACAGCAATTACACACACACAATAGAGTTTAATTTCTGCTCCCCCGCTGAAGCCATGGCTGGTTCAGGCGCACAGGCTTAATCTGCTGCTGCCACCATTCAAACTTCTTCAAATCTGTAACAATCACTTGTCAGCGACTGATGATTGCCATTTAAATCTGTAGCCATGTGGCTCTGAACAACAGACACTTGCGGATCATATGGCATCCTGGCTTCTCTCTGTTACAAGGAAGTTTTTAACTTCAAAAGGTGTCACTTTTAATTAAAAACAATGTTTTATTGAGAAGGAAACCGTTTAATGATTGTTCTGTTTTCCCAATTTCTACGACTAGATTTGTGTTGTGCCTTGGTGACGTAAAAGTGTCTTATCTCAAAGCACAGGAGCTCTGGACTAAAGCATGATTTATTCACCCGGGTACAAACTGACACAGTGCAGTGGACATGACCTGCTAAAAACCTGACAACCACAAAACAAAGACAGAGCTGTAAATTACTTGTTCTCTGTGATAACCCCTGTTATAAAACCGGACAAATTAGGGTTTGAATGCTGAAGCTCTCTACGTAGACTTCCTAAATTTTATAAATACAGACTTTTTAATCTGTGAGGCAAGTTATTTGCAAATATAAATATTTTTGAGCATAAAGCAAAAATGAATGTTTTTTGTCACATTTTAGACCAAAAAATTATTTTTAAAAAATTGTAAAATTTTGGACGACATAGTACAATATGATGTTTTTTGTCAAATTTTGGACGACAGTACAGTATGACGATTTTGTCAAATTTTGGACCAAATTTTTTTTTTTCCAAAAATATTGTCAACATTTGGACCACATAGTATAGTATGACATGTTGTCAAATTTTGGACAACATACAAAACACAAAACAAAGACAGAGCTATAAATTACTCATTCTCCGTGATAACCCCCGTTATAAAACTCTCAACGTAAACTTCCTAAATTTTATAAATACAGACTTTTTAATCTGTGAGGTAAATTATTTGCAAATATAAATATTTTTGAGCATAAAGAAAAAAGGAATCTATTTAACTTAAGGTGACATAAAAAGGAATATAGTAAAGTAAGTCTCAAGTCATGAATTAAGAACAGGAGAAACATCTTTCATATAAATTTTTTTTTATTTTTTGATAAAAACAAACTATAATTCAACAAAATAGAGGTCTGCATGTGAAAAATAACATATTTTCCAACTCTACAAACATGTATTCAACACTTTGTCACATGTTGACTCAAACTATGCAACTAAGAGCACAATGATTTTCTCAGAACCAACTGAAAATTGCACAACATTTTAGGGGCCGTATCAAAAATAAGTGATAAAATTGCCTGTACAATCTATTGGTCATCATAATGACACTATTGCTGTACTTTGAACAAAAAGCTGCTCAACATTTTTCAAACAACGATCAATTTTTGAATGTCACACAAATACTAAAAATAAAATAAAATAATGCAATACATATGTATTTACTGTCTCCTGGACACGAGGAACTCACAGTCAACAAAACGACTGATTATCCAACACATGGCAGCAGTTTACACTTGGACCTGGTGTCCATCAAACTGATAGGGGAACGATGAGTGCATGTAGTCCTGTTCAGTCGGGGAGTCGTACCCCATGAGGCAGGGGAAGTTCTCAGGCTGCACACAGTCAAACTGCAGGTCCAGGTCCAGCCATTGCCTGTGAGGAGCGTTTTGCCTCCTGGTGTCTGTCAGGATCCGGTTCAGGGCCATGATGTAGCTGAGGGCCATCTGCAGGGTTTCATACTTGGACAGCTTTTTGTCCTGGCTCCACTGGGGGACCACTTTACGTAAGCAGTCGAAGGCTGTGTTCAAACCCTCCATCCTCTTCCTCTCTCTGGCATTGGCAGCCATCCGTCGCCTTGTGGTGGGCTCATACTTCTCTGGGCTCATGGAATCCATCTCTGAGGACTCGGATCCAGAGTCGGTGCAGCTGGGCCGCCGGGATTTCATGGTTTGAGTCAGTAGATTTGTCCAAGACGTTTCCAGGTTGAGGTTTCAGGGGTTCAGATGCTCCTCTATGTATGTCCAAGCTGTGTGTCCTTTCTGCTGAGTATTCACCAGCCTGAGGAGGACAAGGTGTCTCTGATCCAAGACACAGTGGAGGGTGCAGCTTTTATAAGATGGAGCCGTTTAACAGGTGGCAGCAGGTGGAGTCCCTGCTCCCCCACCCCAAATATTGTTCATAAAGAAACACACCCATACAGACTCATAAACACCCACACCCACTCTCACACAGAGGCACACACACACTCACACACACACACACACACACCCTCAGTGAACACACAAACAAAACCTTAATGAAATTCCAATTATCTTAGGCTGGGCGACCTGGCCGTGGCTTCACTCATAGCCATGTGTCACAAACACCAAAAGTGTACCATCTGGTATCGACTCATCATCACAGCTGATGATGCAAACAACTTTTTAAAAGGCTGAGTTGTGTGGATGTGGACGTTTCCCTGTTGTTGTTGTTTTTTTTTAGGAATAACAATCATACGTTGAGCGCTGAGGTTTCAAAATAAAAGAAAGAATCAACACATGCAAATGTCAGGTATTAGCAAAAATAA
The DNA here is from genome assembly GCF_963457635.1 of Microchirus variegatus. Lineage (NCBI taxonomy): Eukaryota > Metazoa > Chordata > Actinopteri > Pleuronectiformes > Soleidae > Microchirus > Microchirus variegatus. Next base: position 13,619,695 of record NC_139812.1, read on the forward strand.
TAATAATAAAAAAAACACATAATGTAAAAATGGCAATAAAAGCATCAGTTATATTTAAATGACCTGTTGAATTTTATTTTTGTTGGAGGTTTTTCAGATAAGAAGGAAGACAGAATAAAATCATAAGGAGGAAAAATGACCTTATTATACAGCAGAGTCCATATTTAGATGAATATTAGGTCAATGTAAAATAAACACATATTCATAAATGTTAAAATTACACTATAGATAGAAGATATCTTCAGAAAAAAAATGTGAAAAGTGAATTCTTCCATTTTAAAATAAATAAAAGTGTTTAAAAAAATAAATGCAGAATTTTATACTGTATATTTAAGCATACAGAATTTCACCTCGTTGTACAATAACTTTTTTTTATTTTATTTAATTCTTTCATAATCATATTAATGTTTTACCCCATTAAACATGTTACTTTTTCAAGTTTAGGAATATTACTGCATTTTTTAGATATCCCAGTCAAAGTCTCATACTGTACTCGTACTTTTGTGAAGTTACATAAGATGAAGAAGAAATTCCCTTTCACTTCCCATGCAACTGGCCTTTCTTCGTGTAATAATAATACCCATAATCTGAGATTAGCCCGAGGCTACAGAGTGTAAGTGTGGTCTGTAACCGGAGGGATTTTAACGGCACGTCAGCGGATTATAAGCCTCTAACAATATGGACCAAGATGGTGTAAAGATTTTTGAGCAGAAAAAAAAAAAAAAAAGAAAATCTCCACATGAAGCTGAGTGTAGTCTCTTCAGTTTGTCTGTGAGGACGATTGTCAGAGAATCACAGTATGTGGGATGATGCATTAATGCTCCTCGTGTGGTGGAGAGCACATGTGAAATAAATAATTGATCTGTGTAGTGGTCCGAGAGAATGGGACAGACAGAAGAATATGTCTGTCTGTCCATCCCATCTGGCAACAGTGAACGCTGTAATACAAGAGGCTCGACTCATTTGTCACACGTTTACTCTCCAAATGTGACACATCACTTACCACTGCTGTTACTTATACTCCGTTTTAAATTCAAATAGTGATTTATTTATTTTTTTGTTGCAATACACAGACTGTGACTGATTTCTGTGAACCACTGAAGCACAATAGAGTATGAAATATATTCTGAAAAAACAACTTTTACTTGGTGACATAGTTTAAGGTATATTATAAATATTGACTTTTATACAGTGCTTAATACATTTACTAGACCACCACACAAAGTCACAGCTGCCCTAATTTAACAGCATTGATGATTATCAAAATAATGTTTTTAAGTTTATGTTATGGTTAATACACCAGTATGTAGAAGCTCTTTAGTGGAAATGATATTTTTATTTTAATATATATTTATTATTGTTTCTAATTTACCGCTTTACAAAAGAAACCCTGCAAAAATAGTAAAGCATGTGATTATTTATTTATTTTTTATTTATATTTATGTCAAATTATAGTTATTTACTTGTATTCTTGAACAGAAACACTAGTTTTAGTGGTTGAATGTTGCTCTTGATTCATTTCTAACTTCTCAGAGAAGAAGCCCAGTGAGTCGGCTCAAATTAAAGGTGAATTTAGTTTGTCATTTGCCAATTAAATAGCAATAACATGTTTAGTTTTTCAAGTTTGATTTTTTTAGGACAAATTTCTCGTTTTTATGACGGAATGAACAAATAATAAAACATTTTACAATATCATGAAAACAAACAAATATGAAATGTGAATTCTTACATTTGAAAACAAATAAAAGTGCAAAATAAATGCAGAATTTCATACTGTATATGAAAACAGACATAATTTCACTTCACCCTTGAATAAAACAGTTAATTTAGTTTGTTATTTGCCACATAAATAACAATAAAAGTTTTAGTTTCAACATGTTTTTGAAAGATTTCTACAATATTTATGCTTTCTCGTTTTTATGTCAGGTGGTCTAATAGATTTGTTAAGCACTGTATATACTGTACTGTATTATACTATATATGTAGACTTTTTTCTGTTTTTCTTTTGAAATATTTAATGTTTTAATAACGTGAATATACATCCTTTTACTTTTCCTGAAGGAGCCGACTGTTTCTGCTGCTTTAATCTCTGCTGTGGTCGTCCTTTGTCGTGATGGACACACAGCTCCTGTCCCTGTGTATTGACAAACTGAAAGCTTGGGTGTCGAGGAGAGGAAAGGTTTATGAATGATTAATAACTGTCAGAGGCCCACAATAATACCCGTCTCTGGTACTGGGTCATGCACAAAAGCTGATGCTGTCTGTTCACTTTGGGGATGGACTGGTTAGCTGTGCAATTAGGCATATAATCCCATCTACCAGTTGGTTCATTGATTACAGATTGATGTAGTTTGCCAGCTGCTGTGTCTGAGGGCCTCGTCTCAGACGTGGCCTGGACCTTCCGTGTCTTCTTCTTCTTCTCTTTTTTTTTTTTTTTTCTCCTTAAAGGCAACCTTTGACATGATTGGCTTGTCTGAGTCCTGATGGGCTGAACCATTTCCTCTGTCCAAAGCCATATGTCGTGACTGGGGAGGGACCCGTCTGGCTCTGGCAGGAACTTGTACTCTCATAAATCCACATCGTCTTATGGAGAGATTAAGGCGCAGAGCGTATGTTTCTGTGCAGGAGAAAGTGTAAATCTTATTACCATCACAGGATTATAATCAAACGAGCAGCGTGTGAATAAGATCAGACTTTCTATTGTAACGCGAAAACAGCGCAAGTTAATATTCTGTTTTCGTGTGTGTAGACTTTACATTAGTATTATTGTGTTTATACAGCAATATACACGTTGAGTAAATACAGAAAATATAATTTGAATCATGGTTAGTACAGTCAGTACAAGTCAGCAGTAAGAATAAAACTATATAATACTATGAAAAAGAGGGGAAAGCGTTTTAATGTTTACAAGTCCTCAGATATTTACAGATTAGCAACACGTAGAGTGAAGTCAGTGAACAAGTAGGTCTGGCAGCAGCTGGTGAGACGAGGCTTGCAGTATAATTAGGTCACGGAAGGTGGATGTAATTTTATGCCTGTTTGAGCTCCTCTTCTCGTCTAATTGGACTCATTAACAAAGCTTAATTGGCTTCTGAGCGTTTCCCATTTGTTTTGGATGGGGCATCAGTTTAAGTTAACAGGTCTGTGATCAGTCTGCGATGGCAGATTATTTTAAATGATTTATGAACCGGCCGGACCATTAAGGTCATCTGGGTCAGGTTTGACTCTGTGTCCCCACAACAAGGACTGAACACGAGGAAGCTGCTCTCAGTTTTTATTCCCCAAATATCTGGAACAAACTCCCAGAAGAGAAGAGAAGAGTCCAGGCCTGATAAATCAATCAAGTTTGCCACTGTGTTTAACCCTTAAAGGTACTACTCAACCATTTGGTCGACCACTATATAAAAGTCAAAGTCACCATATAAAAGTCACTGTATCTCATTGAAAAATGCATCAAGCTGCACTCACTTACACTTAATGTCACTTCTGAATGTTGTACTTTATGAATTATGCAGACCAGGTTTATTATGAACAGACGTCTCAACCGTTTGGTAGAGGCCTGTATCTGAAATACTGTAGGGTCTACTTAAAAAAAAAAAATATTGTTGTTAATTATTGTATAAGTTAAATTAAAGAAGTAAATAAAAAAAACATTTGCTTTTTTTAAATAAAAATACAATTATCATCACTGCTGCACCTTCCTCTCTTTCTTTTACCTCTCTTTTTAAATGCTTTTATGCCTTTTATATATTTAATGCTGCTGCTGCTGTATTTAGCTTCCTTTTATTGTAAAGCACTTTGACCATGAGTCTGCAACCTCATGTATCAGAATAGCCATTTTTGACCCGTCTCCAGCACAAATAAAATTAATCTTGAGCCTTCAAACCTATTTGACCCATAAATGAAGAAAACATCAGAAAACTGTTGACATTTTGGTCAACAGTTGACAAAGAAGAGCACACAAGAGGCACGTGTGGGCCTATTTTGAAATGAAACACACAACTATACGTAGAGCGATTTGTGTCCTTCCATTATTTGTGAAAAATGGATAACAAATAAAAAGTGACCCACTTTGAAATAAATGAAATGAATATTTGAGAAAACCAAGCATGGATCCAAATGTGTAATTTGTCATTTAAGTTTTGGGAATGGCATTTTGTGGATGTTTATAAATATCATATTTGACGTAGACATAGGATGTGCCACATATTTTTAGTTGGCATTGGCAAAATTCTAAAACACTTTTATTTAATCATGTTCACTTTGAAAAGAAAAATGTCATCAAATTTAAAAAAACTCTAGAGGATGCAAACCCCTGCTCCAGACTAACTATCAAGCAGTGATAATGGTTCTCCATGCTGTCCATTCACCATGTTACAGCAAAGTAAACAAACTCATTTGAATAAATATAACTTTATTCTGAGAAAGACAAAACTATTATACAATGTGCAACTCTCTGTCAGCTGAGATGTGCTTTCAACCTCCAGTATGTTTTCACACACAAATCACAGCCTTTTATTGCTCAGTAAAAACCTCTAACGTTTTGGCGTCGCCAGTAAATTTGTCTAATTCCAAATTGATTCAGTAGTTTTTCGTCTAATCTCACTCATTTAAAGGAGATAAATTTTAGTCAATACAAGGTTAAATTCACCAGGAAGCAATAAAATAAAATAAAATAAAGTGTTTCAGTGTTTTAACTACAAACCGTGACTTTAACTCTTCTAGGAGAATATAATAACATACGGCTGTGAGCAGATGCAGTGTTTCTTTTATTATACAATATTGCATCTTCATCAGCTGTCGACATGCATGCACATAAAAAAAACATGGTGCAAAACTGTGAAATAAAAAGAATCCTTACTCTGAACTGATTTAAATGGCACCTTTAAATGTCTCAATATAATATTTCTGATTATTAACAATTAACTTATGACTACTTTATATATAAACAATAAAGAAAGCTACCAGTACAGGTACAGTGGCTTCAGAGAGATTTCACACCCCTTTATTTTGCAGCTCTGCAGCAGCAGCACGTTATTAACCAGGTCTTTATTCTGCAGCAGCAAGAAGCTGTGAAGAAGAAAAAGATCTCGTCTGTTGAGACAAACTGTCTAATATGTTTGAGGAGGTGAACAGCAGACGCTGTTTATCAGCTGGCTAACATCTGGTTATGACATGATGATAGCTGCATTCTAATAATCCTAATAATAATATGGAGGCTTCTCAGCAGCAGGGACAGGGCGACTGGTCAGGATCAGGTGAACGAGAATGTGAGACAGTGACGATTTATGCAAAGCAATGATCACAGATGTTTTTTTTCTTTCTCTTGTCTCTGTTTTTAGGTGGCCACAGTGATTCTGCGGAGTGTTTTGGATCTGATTTTCACGTGAAGGGTTAGGAAAGGAAAGGAAATCATCTCTATTGTCATAGGAAATTGCACAACGAAATTTAGAGGTCAGATTGGAGAGTTGACCAGAGCCGGGACCATCCTGACCGAATGTGTCTTAACATTCAAACGTTTTTTGATGCCGGGAGAACACCGGAGAGCTCGGCGGGAAACCCACGCAGACACAGGGAGAACATGCAAACACACAGAAAGATCCCAGACCGGGAATCAAACCCAGCACCTTCTTGCTGTGAGGCAACTGTGCCACCGTGCTGCCAATAACACTGTTATGACCATTTTACTCCATGTCCCATGGGCTCATATATATATATATATATATACTGTGTAGGATCACATGCTGAAGTTACACAAGTCTTATTTTAAAATCAAAGTAGAGTTTTTTAGATTTCTGTTTTTACACAGCCCAGAAATAAAACCTGTCTTATCAACGTCACATGACTGTAAACAAAATAAGACACAAGTCACTTCAGCTTTGTAATGTAAATGCAGTGATCCTAGAACATCTGTGCTCAGAGCTTGTTTATAAAGCTTTACCGTATAGTGACGAGCACTGTTGCCTCACAGCAAGAAGGTCGCCGGTTTGAATCCCTGTTGACCGAGGGCCTTTCTGTGAGGTTTTTTCCTGTGTGTGTATGTGTGAGTTTTCTCCGGATCCACAAACATGCAGAGGTTGAGTGTTTCTTTATGTTTGCCCTGTGATGGACTGATGACCCGTCCAGGATGTTCCCCACCTTGGATCCAGCTCCCCGTGACCTTCATGTTGGAGGATAAATTGGAATGAATTAACTCTCTAATCATGTGTTTTCTTTAGGTCATCACAAAACAAAATGTGCAACAACAAAATAAGTAAAAGATCTGATCTGAAGCCAGTGTGTCTGTACTTTACAATAATAATAAAAAAAGAGTGGGTTTTACTTCCACGTAGAGAACAGGACTAACTATTAAGAACAACATTCAGCAACAACCTCACCTCACTGTAGTTATGTAAATATATGCATGTAGAAAACAAACGTGAATCATTCAAACCTGTCAGAGAACAGTATTCAACTCCACTGATGGCTCGTGAGCTAAGACTTCGGTCATTTTTCTTGCATGTGACTCTAACAAATAGGAATGGTGACAAACCCACAATCACTCTCTGTCATTCTACGCTGAACGCATCACTTCATACAATCTGCACCGATAATCACTCTCCCTCCATGTCGTCCACTGTGGGAGAACCTCAGAGTCAGCGTGCTGGAGCGTCTGCAGACGGCTCACAGCTCCTCGCTCTCCAACATGACTTCAGGAGGTGAGCTGGAGAACAGGATGGGGTTCGTCTCTGACGTGGGGAAAGCAGATTTGATGTCAAGCCCCTGTCCGGTCAGAGCGGCATAGCGGCTGCCCGTGCGTGGAGCTTTCTTCATGGGTGCGGGGACGCTCTGATGCCACTGAGCTGAGGTTGCAGCAGACAGCTCATATTACTACTCAGAGTGATGGGCTGACAATGTGGCACATTTCTGTATAAAGCTATACAGAATATTTACCATAGATATCAAGTCTGCAGGTGCAAGACACAATTCCAGCCTCATTTTTTGCTGCCACTGTGTACCAGCCTGCATCGTCTTTTGTTGTTGGTTGGATGAGGAGACACACATATCCTGTGGCGTCCTGGGTCATGCTGAAATAAACGGATGATGAAAAATTCATTCGAATGGACATCGTCAAACCTGTGAAAGGTGCTATATGTAAGGAATTTATCATAGTACTGGGCAGCCAGGTTTTGGTGTTTTGGTCACCATCCATGTTTATTTCAATTTATTTAGGATAGCCCCTTGAGATGCAGCATCTCGTTTTCAAGGGAGTCCAGCTTTAGTTTGGAAAAATGTTGCATTAAAACAATTGTCAAATGAGTTCACACAATGACGATTAAGCCGATCGGCTCCACATGACTCTCTCTGTATATTCTCAGTATAGCAGGAAAGGGGGGAAGAAGGAAGCATAATTATGCTGAGAAAGCAGTGAACTTAGGTTCTCTGAAGCATGAGTGACGTACTGCGATACAGAAACAAAATATTGAAAGTAGTGCTGGGCACGTTAACGCTAACGGACGATGCCATTAACGGACGATGCGTTTCCATGACGACTGACTGCAAAAATAAGTGCGTGATGTCATGTTTACGTGACTCCCGATAGTTAAAATGAGTCTCTAAAGTAACACTAAACTTTAAAGCTCACATAGAGTGGTCCTGTTGCACATATATGTTAGTTATATATGTTAGTTATGGAGGTCTACTTACATACATTAACTTGTTTTTATGGTCAAAAACCTCCTAGTTGCTGTAGCCGAGCTGATAGAAATCTCTCTTTTCTGACACTTTTCCTCAGCCGCGATATTTCAGACTGAAATCTCACACCCAGAAGATGGAGTGTGTTGTGATTGGCCAGCCAGCGTAGAGCCTTTCCAACTGTCTTGTGATTGGCCAGTACCCAGAAGTGACATATTCAGCACACCCGTTCTCAGAAGCGCAGCTCCCCCCTCTGGAACGGTGGATGCACTGCTACTCATTATCAAAACCTTTTTTTAACAATGTTTAAAAATAGCTTCTTCACGACTCCCCGCCACAGTCCCTTTTATGACTTTGACCCGGAGTCAGACCCAGAGTCCGAAGACACTGTCGCTCGTGAAACACCTCCACAACGGACGTTATTCTTCTTCTGCGGTTCAATGTACGCAACCGGCTGTGCCCGGACTATTGCTCGGAGCAAGAGGATCTGCTGTTCAGGAGAACTGCTGTTTACGTAATCTCGCTGAGCCCGAAGTTTACAATAAAACACAGCGTTCTCAGCAATGGCTGAACTGTTTGTTTTGAACCTTCAGGGCTTCGTAAACAAGGTAATGACGCACACATATACGCAGTATACAGGTACGCTGGTTATATGTAATGCATGCTCTTTTCCTTTAATAAACAGACCGCTCCATTGACTGTAGGGGCGCTAACGACGCTAAAGGAGCTAACGCAGCTTACGGTGATGGACTCCGGCGCCATGGCACGTAAAACATGATGTCATACGTCTTTTTTCGGTCAGTTGTCATGGAAACGTGTTAGCGACATTAACGTGCCCAGCACTAATTGAAAGGGAACGGTCAGAATATGGAGCTACAGTATATTCGTCCTTCGACAAAGCTCTGCTGGCTCACCTGAGGCTCACAGAAGCTCGAGACAGAAGTTACACACTGGAGCTTTAATTGAAAAAACCCTTACTACCCCCTCTTACAAATGTCTCGACCACAGAAGAAGAAAGCCGAGGATCTGCAGTGGACATGCATTAAAATAAAGAAAGTGAAGAGGAAGTTGAAGACAGATGTTAGTGTGGATAATTTTCTCTTTGGCCAGGTTAGCTATCCCTCTCTCTCTCTCTCTTATAAACCAAATTGGTTCAGTGTTTATAAAAACAGAAAACAGAAGGTGCAACTGCGTGAGTGCAAAAGCTGGGTGCAAGTGCAGCTCTGGCTAAACTTTCAGCGGCAGTGGCAGTCCATACACTTAGAAAGCGGATTGCAGTAAGCACTTTAAAGGCTAAATGTCGCTGTAGTCCATATTTTACATATAGCACCTTCACGTTTTATATGTGTGGTATGAAAAACAGCAAACTAACCTAATTCTGTCCTTAGTTTTAGGAATGGTGTCATTGTCTTTCTTCCAGAAGATGACAGGATGGGGCATACCCAACACCCGACACTCCAGCCTGACCGGAGTCCCCTCAGGAATACCCATGTTCTGCAGCTTCTCCACAAACTGGGGAGGATGCTTCGTCTCTTTCTCTAAAGTGAATATTTATTACTGATGTTATTAGAACTTCCAAAATGGAGCATGAGATATCATTGTTAGTGTTTTTAACTCAGCTGTACACGAGTTATTCCCTATTTGTTTTCGACATCTAAGAACAACTTGATTAATGTATCCAGTCCTTACCCACAACTTTCAACTCTAGACTAAACGAGCTCTGCCCTGCTTTGTTGGTCGCGATGCAGGTGTATGTGCCGCCGTCTCTCTGCGTCAGAGGGTCGATGACCAGGGAGTAGACGCCATTCTCCCGCACCAGCAACTTGTGGTAAAGGTCTGGATATATTGGCCTCCCGTTGACCAACCACATGAGCTCTGGATTTGGAAGTCCACTGACCTGGAAGACAGAAAAGGTCAACAGAAGGGTGAGGGGGGAAATAATGCACTTTACTAAGACCTGTTACATTGTTGATATTTTTAAAGGCAGACTTTTAAAGTCTGATGACGTCACCACAAGGTGACCAAAATTAAACATTCTGTTGCCATAACTAGAAATATGAATTTCTATGGATTTTAAGTGTTTAAAGCATGTACTCTACTCAACAAAATATATATAAGATATTTTAAAGGTACCATATGTAAGAATGTGACCAAATACAGTTACTACATTCAAATTCAAAATACTGTGGTCTTTTCTGTTTCGTTTTTTGACGTAACTGGCAACCCGTGGTTGCTTGGCAGCTGAGACTCTACTGACTGCAATGATTGGTAGACGGCGGTAGGTGGCGCCACATGCCAAAACATGATTTCAAAACATAAACATGATTTGCAGTCTGCAAAATATTTTTTTTAATGCAAATATTTTGGCTGTACTGTTGTCGTTGGTGAGTTCAGTTTGTTATATGAACATTATTCCTGAGTCTCTGTGACATATTAAGACAATTTTATTGCTTTAGATTTATTACATAATGCACCTTTAATGTAGAAACATTACTCTTTAAATCTTTAATGAATTGTACTTATCATTATAACTCTACCTCTGATTTTTCATCATTTGCAAACTGGTGAGAAAGCATTTCCTCAGCTCTGGGTTACCTTTGACCTATTTTGACTGATTGACATTGTATGTTTAAATTATTTTATTTTGTCAGCACTTTCATTTGTAAAGGTTTGCCTTTGTGTCCCCTTTTTTTTTACTTTAACTTACTTTAAAATGTTTAGACCAATACATTTGTATTGTACTAAATTGTACTACATTTATACTAACTTTTAAGTCAAGTTCAAGTTATTTTTTTTCAAAATAGTGGTACTTTTACTTGAGTATAATATTTCAGTACTGATGAAAAGTGTAGTACAAACAAATATTTTTGACTGATTGATTGATTGATTGATTGATTGAATGACTGACTTACCTTACAGTCTAGTCTGCACAGTCTTCCCTCATGAGCCATCATGTCGCCTGGAGCCTGGTTGAAGTGAGGTTGGAAAAATCGCTCCTCTGTTTGCTCACTCTCAACTTGCTGAATGCGAGCTCGCACCCTTTAAAGACACGATGTGGTGAGCAGAGCACGGCACGGGACACAAACACACACTTAAACATGAATCTCTGTTGTAGCTGTGACCACAAGTTCATATTTAAAGTACAGAGAGACTCTTTTGCGGATCATACCACATACTCACCTCTGAGAGTGAATAGGTGTCAGTCGATTTCGGGGAGGTCCTGTCTGGACAATCAAATGACCGGAGCAGCTAATTCGTCCCTGGTGATGATTAAATATCAGCTGATCAGATTTTGCAGGTGACGACATGAAGAGAAACCTGAGCGCGCAGTTCTACTGTACCTGTGGATTAGCAGCCATGATGGTGTAGTTGCCATCATCATCACTGGTTGTACACTCTATGTGTAAAGCACAGGTCCCGTCCCCTTCTCTGAACTTCTTGTAATGGATGTTCTTCCTCAAGATCTGCTTGCCGTCCTTGAACCAGTAAACCTGAGCACAGACGCGGAATGTGAACGACATGAGGGTTAAAAGTGACAAAAAGCGTGTGCTGCGGGTTTGTACGGCACACAGGTTTGACCTCTCACCTTTGGAAGAGGGATTCCCACGACTTTACATGTGAAAGTGACAGGCACGCCTTCCATGGCCTTGTAGTTCTTCAGTTTCTTATCAAAGATGGGTGCGATGCATCTTCCTGAAGGGATGTCGTCGTGCTGCACCTCGTCATCCGACTCCTCCACTGGCGTTCGCTCCAAACGAAATTCAATCTCGCTCATTAGCCTCTGCTCAAAATTGGACACTTTGTACTCCTGGAAGGAGAAAACCACTACATCAAAGCAATCGTCGCACTCAGTGTTAGCTTTCTGCTCGCACTGTAACAGTCTGTATCATATCAAACTTCCATGAAATTTGATCGGAACAACAACATGCATATACAGCACATAGAGGCTAAACACGTTGATTTAAGCAGCACAGAGAGTCTCAGAGAGGTGTGTGATAATCAGGAGCGGCGTGCATCTACTTGCCAGGTAGCAACAGTGGTCCTAAAGTAACTATCTATGACTAAAATCTCTGAACGAAAAGGCACAGACTGTGACTTTAAACCACTGCTGACTATGAGATGCTACGTGCAGCGGCATCTGATAGTGTCAGTCCTGGTCTGTAAACACCTGCTCATCCAACTAAATAAAACAAGGCTGAGGGTAAAACAGGGAACAGATGAAGAATGTGGAGAGGAACTATATAAAACAGCTTATTTGATTTTAATTTGAAAAGAAAGATAAAACTATTTTGGGGGTAATCTAAAATGTAATTCAGTAGAATATGGTTGCAAGATCCCATGGGTAAACTGCTAAATCATTTAAGTCGTGCAGGTCATATATTAGTTAACAGACGATTGGATGCTTGATTAGAGTTATTAATTTATCACGATAAGTATATGAAATCGGACTGAAATAGTGAAAAATAACCCATACAGCCTCCAGCAAAGAAATGCTCTGGACAGAAAAATCCTTGTACCTCATCATAGTTAAAGACAGTAGCAGGAATGTTTGGTCCAAGGAGTCTGCTCGCTGTTTTCCCCTCATAACTCAGCTTCTATGAGGGGACAAGGATGGATGATGAACACCAACAATGACACACACACACACACACACACACACACACACTGTACATACACACATGTGCTGATGGAATAACACGCAAGCTATTGTTACTCGCATGCATATGTTGGTTATGGTACACTGACAGTGATGGATGACTATGAATGAATGAATGAATAGGGAGGGACTGAGGTCTGTTGCTCTGCTGATGCTAATGCAAATAATCCACTGTCTCTGAGTCAGCTTCAGTGATTATGTCTCATTGTTAAATCTATGTTAATGGACAGGCATCCCAAAATGTATACATGAGTCCACTGTGGAGCTCTAAGGGTCTGTCAGGACGAATTCAGACTTGATGCGGGTTTTAATATCTCTAGTACTGTGCATGAAGTATAATGGGCCTAACTAATGTTTTTGATGAGACGACAACACATGTTGTTGTTATGTTGTTGACGTGTTGTAGTCACAACACAATTTGCAAATCACAAACACTGCAATTGATTCTTTATGCAGCATATTAAGTCAGGATCTATTGTATAATAATCAAAGAAAGATCCTAAAATTGTCTTATGCAATACATATATGTTCATAGCTTTAAATTAATGTAGTGACTATTGAAAAGAAGAAGACAGAAAATTAACATTATCAGAATGATCAGTATGGATCATGGTTCATCTCCTTCCAAAGCCTGACCTGGATGGCAGCTCCAAACTGTGAAGATAAAACAATCTGAACCTAGAACATTCCAAAACCTCATTTAGGCATTTTATACTTCATACACAATGTTAGAGGCACTAAAATATGTCCAAATACTAATCAAGTAAGTTAATAACTTCATAAACATGGAGGTCTTTACACAGTTTCAGGAAACAATCAATCACATCTGCAGAGCTTGAGAATAACTAGTACCTGTTGATGTGCAAACTGTGGAGTGTCGTTACTGAATCGAAGCTTTTTCTCAATGTCGTGGAGTAGAATTTCTCTGCTCCCTCGAATGTCCTCAGCTGTTGGGAGGGCCTTCTTGGGGGCCTTCTTTGGTAACCTGAAAAGACAGATGGCAAAACGTCATTTTATATCATGTGCAGGTTTAGAATCTCGTGAGCACTGTGGGCCAGCGAGAGAGGACGTACCCTGAAGGAGCTCCCTTTGGCAAGCCCATGGAGTTTGTGGGGTGACTCAGCATCAGAGACGGCAGCACAGAGCTCAGGAAGGCCACTGGGTTTTGAATGGGGCTGGGGGTGGAGCTGCTGGAGGTGGGAGATGAAGCCTGTGGAGGCGACTGGGCTCGTATGGCAAACGTGCTGTTCAGGAACTGGGCTAACCCCGGTGTGGGTGAGGACACAAGTGAAGGAGGGCTTGTCGGAGACTGTAGCACCCTTGTTGGGAGGATCCTGGGTGGAGGTGAAAACGGTGGCAGAGTAGGGGAGCTGGCCGCAGAGGAGTTGAGCTCAGCAGCTAGCTCTTGGAGGAGGGGCACCGGGGATTCAGTTGGGGAAGGACTCCTAACCGGTGAGAAGGTCTGAGCTGCTATGAACTCTCTGGGCCGGGTGTAGTTGAAGGTGTAGGAGGTGGCTGTGAGGTTCATGAGGGAGGCGTGGGTGCTTCTCAGCAGAGCTGCAGGAGAGGTGATCTGCTCTGTGGCCGAGGTTGACTCTGTGTGGACTGTGATCAGTTTCGGCGCGGGAGGAGAGGAGATCTGAGGAGGTGCAGTTTTAGCAAGAGGAGACAGGTTGAGGTGGGAGGCATGGATGGTGTTTGTCCGGGTTTTAGCGGCTGTACTGAGAGGAGGAGCTGTGTTCAGCTGTGGAGCAGGTGGACGTGAGGTCACCAGTGGGGAGGTGTTTAGCTGGGGAATAGAGGGAGGGGTGGAGCTGAAAGTAGGAGCAGTGTTGAGAGGAGGTGAAAAGGTGGTGCTGAAAGATGGAGCAAAGGTCAGTGAGTGAGGCTGTGAGGTTGTGGATGAAGTGGGGGCAGGAGAAGTGTTGTGATGAGGTGAAAATGTGGTGTTGAATGTTGGAGCAGAGCTCAGCGTGGATGAATGTGGGGTGTTGGTAAAAGGAGGAGCAGCGTAGGGCGTTTGCTGAGGGGGACTTGTAGTGGGAAGGTGGGACTGGAAAGGTGGTGGATGGGTTTCACGCAACACTCTGGGCGACCACAGCCGAGCGTCATGGGAGCTCTGGGTCTCAGGACGGGTCTGGGTCTGGGTCTCAGGACGGGTCTGGGTCTGGGTCTGGAATGAGGGTTGAGACGGAGGCTGGGTTTGGGTTCGGGTCTGAGGTTCAGTGTCTTGCTGCTGCTCCATGAGGACTTGGTTGTGGAGAATCTGGAGCTGTACAGGGTCCCTGTCAGTCAAGCAAAATCAACACAGCAAATTAGCTACCAAAAAATGACACTATACATGGTGAGGATGAGCGAGGCTCAGTGCAATGTTCTCATAAATTAGGCTCCAGCAGGACTGAGCCAAAGCCAGCAGGAAAAACACTGCCCTTTTATGGACTACTAACAAAACACTGACCAAGCTCAATACATATTTAGCTGTTAATCTAAACGAATTAACAACAATTTACTCCAAAATGTCAAACTAAACATTGCAAGACAGATTTTCTCATTTCTCATCTCAAATATAACAAATATTAGTGAACAGCTTATCAAACCAAACAGGGATTAATATGCAAAAAAGAAATATTAGATGACCATAAACACAAAATGTTTCACTTACAAAAAGAAAATGCCATCTTTTGTTTTAGAGAGCTGGAAGGTCCACATTTTAAGTCCACATCCATGCACTTATGAAAAACAACTGATTACAGCTGCTAGTTGAGCCAGTGAAGGAGGAACCTCCCACCTCGTCTAACTCACGTACACACAGCAGATGTGAGGACATGATGTCCCACATCCACTTTTTTTCCCCTAATACTTTTACAGAATATTCTGTCAGGGTCAACAAAGCTCATCTACTTGGACTTCTTTTTTTTGTTACTCACAGTTTGGGTTTGGTCAGTACCGGCGGTGGTTCTTTGTTGGCTGATCCCTGACTCATATCTTCATCGCACTGAGTGGATGTGTCACTTTGTTCATCCTCCTCATCCTCGGGCAGTTTAAAGTGCACACGCAGGCCGACTCTGGAGCTGGAGCGCGAGTCTTTATGATTTGTCAGATGTGTACCTGTCTTGAGGCAGGAGTTAGGAGGAGGATCAGGGAGGGGCACGACAACGGGGCTCCCGTTCTGATGGTTTGGAGCCCCCTTAACTTTAGGACTTGTGTCAGATGATGTTGCCACAGGTCTGGGAACTCCTTGCTCGGCTGAAGCCTCATTTGCAGATAGAGCATTGACGATTTTGGGGGTTGAGTGCACCTGTGGGCTGCTCCATGGTCCACTGCTCTGACTGTCCTGGTGGTAGAGGTGGAGAGGATCTAAATTTGGGGTGCTGGTGCTGTGAGAGTTGAGGTAGGAGCTGCTGATGCTCAGGCTGGAAGGTTCCAGACCAGATAAGCTGGTGTGAAGGTGGTCCTGTCGCAGCATGCTGGAGCTGTGGGGATCCAGACGAAGGGTGCTGGTGTTTAAAGGGTCCAGGCGTAAAGTGTTAGAGACGAGTGGGTCGAGACGAATGGTGCTAGAGTGAGGCTTGATGTTGTTGGTCACAGAAACTTCTGGTTGTGTGTTTACATCAGGAGTTGACTTGAAAGGCTCTTGGATTTGGCCGGACTCAGGCCTCGTGTGGTTGTTGTTTCTGCCACAGTCTGATGAGAATCACAGAGATGGATAATATACATAAAACTTCAGTCAAGAGTCAGAAGAATTTATAACAGGTGTTGCTTCAGACAGAACCGTTACCTCTGACCCTCAGTGCTGCAGAGCTGGACACAGTTCCACAGCTGTTGCTTGCTGTACAAGTAAACATCCCAGAATCTTCGGGGAAAACCTCAGCGATGACCAAAGTGCATATTTCCTCTGGAGGCAAAGATGAAAAAAAAAAAAATGATACTCACATAGTCAAGCTGAGTGTATCTGACTGCGTCTTAATGCAGTGAGGGAAGACACATGACTTGTTTTTCTGAGTATAACTGCTGCTGAGAGTCTATCTGCAACTATGGCAGGTTGAAACCATCTGCCATGGTGGTTTGACACAGGATGAGAGACTGCCTTATATGGCTCACAGGCACGGAGAAGCAGCACTGGCTTGTGTACAGAAGGAGAACAGAAGTTTTGGCCCGTGATTCTAAACACTTCAGCGCAGTAATGTGTACACGGTGCAGCATTATATACAGACAGGCAGCTGTTTTGGTTCAAGGAATTTTTTTTTTTTTTTAATGGACTGATAAGAATTTCATGAAACGTGTACCTGGTTCAGCTGGAGATCTCGGTTCTGAAATGGAAAGAACGGAAATAATTAAGAAACTGATAAAGTGCAAGAGCTGGAGTTATGGTAGATACTTTATTTGTCAACGAGTATTTCACACACTTTTAGAAGCATAATTATAATAATGTTCTTCCAATTACTTACACCACATACAATATACAAGCTGCAGGGATCCTTAATCTTAACATATTTTACTGCAATAGCAATATTTTTGTCATCCATTCGGGCTCATTAGCATTCCAACTCCTAATTTTTAGATTTTATGGGGACATAATGTTTAATCGAGTTTCATTCATTAGCAAATGATTAAACAATGAAAACACTTAATTAATTGAGCTGAATTAAACTGACTTATTTCAACAGAAATTAAGTCTTTATACATTACGCAGTGTACTCCATGAAATCGTGTGCCAAATAAAACAATTCTATTTCATGCCTCAGCATCATGACATCAGCAGAGAGCTTACTTTTCTGCAGGATCCTGAATTCAGGACAGTCCTCAATGGTTTTCCCCTCTCTGTACCAGTCCACTCGAGGCGATGGTGACCCTTTCACGCGGCACTCTAGCACCACCAGCTGGCCCTCTGACACAAAGAGGTCGTGCAGGTTCTGGTGGAAAGAATACAAGCTCTGTGTGACAACAGTAAACACACACACACACACACAGTGACAGCAGCAGTGGACACGCTACCATCCTACCTTTGTGAACAAAGGGGCTGCCATTATAGGTTCCTCGTTTAATCCTTGTAGGTAATTATGGTTGGAGGATTGACTCTGAAGGAAAAAAGGCCACAGTTAAAAATCAACTTTATTAGTTACACTTGATCAACTTGTTGACACAAATATCTAATCAGCCAATCACATGGCAGCAAATCCATGTATTTAGGCATGTTCAAGATGACCTGCTGAAGTTCAAACTGAGCATCAGGAATAGGAAGAAAAGTGATTTAAGAGAATATTAAAAGACAATGAGTTGACAAAAAAATGTACACATACCTCCAACAGAAGTTGACTTAGTGTATATTAATAATTCTTTTAATAATACAATAGTGGAAGTAAGTGTTCCAGGTGTCCTACCTCAGGTTCTTGTGTTCTTGTTGGAGTTGCATTGACAGACAGCACAGATGAAACCACAGGGTTAAAGGGCA
Source organism: Microchirus variegatus (assembly GCF_963457635.1). Classification (NCBI taxonomy): domain Eukaryota; kingdom Metazoa; phylum Chordata; class Actinopteri; order Pleuronectiformes; family Soleidae; genus Microchirus; species Microchirus variegatus. Next base: position 13,637,478 of record NC_139812.1, read on the forward strand.
GAGGTGAGGCTGTGGCTGAATCTGTCTGCAGGACAGTGGATGTGACTGGAGCAGATGCTGATGCTTCCACAGCTTCTGTATCGTCTTGGGGCAAAGAATGAAATATTGCTGTGTCCTCCTGAGAAGGCTGTACTGTCACCAGTGATGGTCTGGAGAGCTCTGGGACAGAGAGCACAGAGGTTGTTGTCTGGACCAGTTGAAGGGGTTGATGAGTTGACGGTGAGCAAAGCTCCTCTGTCGGTTCCTCTGTGTCTCCTGCAGTTTGGGATGACAGAATCCCTTCCTCCTCTTCTGAGCAGCTATGGTTCGATGGAGGTAAAGCTGGAGCTGAATTTTGCGTCTGCAGCCTTTGTAAATCAAAAAAGGGGGAAAGCAAAAGTCTCACCGATGTAGATTTATTGAAGTGAAATGAGAAGACTATGCGGTTTAAAAACTTACTGGGCTACTTTGTGCTGTTCGCCCTCAGAGTCTGAAGAGGAAGCACCTGAAGGATGAGATAACAAAAACTGGTAATTTCTACTGATGTCTTTTTTTTTTCTTTTTTTTTTAACAAGAGCCTGTAGAAACAGCAACAGGACAAACAAACCACCACCTTCGACGTAGATCTCAGCTGACGTGGAGTCAGTGCCATAGAAGTTTGATGCAAAGCACGAGTATCGTCCAGTGTCCTCCTCAAAGGCGTCAGTGATGATCAGAGAGTGCAGCTCCCCGTTGGTGATGATCTGAATGTCGGGGCTGTTCTCCAGCTCTTTGCCCTCACAAAACCACCTGTAATTAAATATATACAATTAAAAGTGCAGTGCTACTGTCTTCTACTTCTTAATATTGAAAACACATTTGATAGTTTTAGAGGGTGTGTATGTACCTTTAAAGGTGTCTTGTGGACACACTAATGGCAAAGATAATTTGTCTTATGAGCACAAGCAGAAGAGCAGTGTAAACATACAAAATGCATGATGTAAAATATTTAAAATTGTCATTGTGCCTTATGCGTTGTGGGAGTAAGAACAATTAATCTAATTTGTTCCTTTATTAAACAATTTATTGAAAACATTTCAGAGCATTTATATCATAAGTCATTTATATATGTGTCAGAAACCTCTGGTCCCATTTTGGTTATCAAATAGACACTGAAATCAAGCAAACATCGTTAATAATTAGTCCATTTCTTTTTACTTTGTTCATTCCTTTGCTTGTGGAACATTAAGAAATGAAAAATATTGAGTGTAGACTAATTGTAAAGAAATCATGACACTAAACATGAGTATTTTAACCATATGCACAGATGGTTTATGAATGAAAGGGAAAAACAACAGGAGCTTTCTTTGTGAAGATTTGGGCTCTTGAATAAATTCTCCCACTCGAAACGTTATCAGAGAGAGATCAGCGTCATTCTCCCACACATGATTCTCTTGGTTTAAAACACACGAAGGCCAAAACAATTGGTCTATTTCAAGCTCATTTTAAACATGTAAATTCCTCTTATGCCACGCCGTGTTTGTGTTTCTCCTTTAATTTGGCACATTTCTCCAACCTCTACTCTCCTAATCTTGCATAATCTAACTTTTATATCATCTGGATATATAAAGAATATCTTAATTTTACCATTTAAAACAGGGATTTATTTGTTTTCTTTTGCTCCTGTTAACCTTTTGACACTGTTCCTTCGATGGCCGGGGACAGTGAGGTGTGTTTCTCCCGTTTCTCTAATAGCGTTTCTGGCTTAGTACCATTTCGTGGAGTTCTGCAGGCCAGGAGGAAAAGGTTTTGATGAGCAAGCCCTATCTGTTTCTCTGTAAGACAAGAAGCATCAGCCACATGCCACAGCAGTGTGAAAGCCGCCTCAATCCACTGTTGATGTTATGAAGATACGAGTCGCAGAATGCTTGATGGAGAGTAATATGATAAAAGTCCATGACGTGTAGATGAACATATAATAATGTATCTTATTTATTAGAGATGGGGATGACATGACCCCTGAACTCACACCAGGTTATATCAGGTCAGCATTAGAAACCTTCCTAGATACAGTCAACACTGCAATCTATAATTGTATTATAAATTAGGACTAAATGAGAGGAAAAAAAAACCTTCTACAATATGATACATGGCAACACATATGTGCTGTTTTCTAAGCAGACTAACCCTGGTATGTGGCTGTCTTTAGTGCTACTTAGTAACCTGGAGTATTCTGGAGTTGCAGCTGGCAACAGTCTATTTTTTCATTGTAAAACTATAAAAGTAAACCTCTAGCTTTCTCCCTGTCCTGACCAGCAACACACACACACACACACACACACACAGAGCAGCCCGTGTGTCAAAGTACATCTATTTTGAGCAGAGCCTCTGTGCTTTATTACATCCAGCCAATAAACAAACAGGAATGATGTGATGTGTTACCCTCAAACAGGACGTCACTGTGATACAATCATAAATCATATCCACTGCTTCCATCAAGGTCATAGGTCACCAAGAACATAAACTTTATCTTTTTAACCCCTTTAAGGTGCTACTCAACCATTTGGTCGACCACACTTTAAGTCACTATATCTCATTGAAAAATGCATCAAGCTGAACTCACTAACACTTAATATGAATTGTTATGAATTATGAAAACCAGGTTTATTATGAACAGACGTCTCAACCGTTTGGTAGAGGCCTCTATCTGAAAAACTGTAGGGTCTAATTTAAAAAAAAAAAAAAAAAAAAAGTAATAATAATAATAATAAAATGATTGTCTGTTATCATAAGTCAATAAAATAAAATAATAAAAAATCCAAATAAATAATTTTTCCTTTGCTTTTTTCTTGGTGTGCACCTTAAAGGGTTAAGTAATGATTGATGGAAAAAAATTGTTTTAATATGGAGGTAATATTATGGTGATACCATCATGTGTCCCACACACTTTTAATACAAAGCCATTACTTGGTGATTACTGTAGAATTAAGATGGTACAACTATAATATGACCTCCCTATTACAAAAGTGTAACCACACTATTAAATATTGTTAGTGCACTGTAATGTTAAAGAAAAAAAAACAAAAAAGGAAAAAAAAAAGTCCTTGGAAAGTTACCAGAAAGCCACCCTGCAGCTCTCCTCCTGATATTTGGATGCAACAGAGACGAGGCTACTGGAATATCCTGCATGAGCTGGGCTTTCTCATCATGAGTAAAGGTCTAAATTGAAAGCATGAGTAGCAGAGGAGGTGGCTGCTCTCTGCGCTCTGCTCGCTGCACCTGTCAGGGCTATTTTCCCTTCTGTGGATCAGAACCAGAGAGGAGATTCCCTCTGGAGCCTCGGAGCTCTGTCTGACTGACCCACTCATGTACGCACCACACTAAACATAGATTATAGCCTACACACACACAGAGTGGAGCACCAGAGAGGGCACAAAAGTGGGGAAATGATGGGAAATATGAGCCTGACAGTTTCTTTATCAGCTCCACTCCAACAAGTACAAACATCACACTGACGTCAGTGACACAAATGATCCGTGTTAACAGATTCTGCAGAATAAGAACTGAGCTGAAACAGCAATTTTTATGAAGTCCTAACCACATCAAAAGAACGCAAATGCTCAGAATTATGAAGTATGTTAGTAACAAAAAACAAAAAAAAACATATATATATATATATAATGTTACATGAAACAATAACCAAATAATTCATCCTACCAAACTCATCATGCTTCGGTCAAGAACTCGGTCTGTTCCATTATCAGACGAGGCTACAGCTCGCTATGACAGTCCGGTCTAAAAATGGCTCAACAGCTACATTCTCCCCGAGCAAGAATATGCTGGTGGCTCACCAATGTTCAACTGCACACACAAGGCCATGCCCCCTATAGTCTGACACCTCAGCCTTCACTCTGTGCTTTTCTAAGAGGAAAACTTTTAACTTTTAAACAGCTCAACAAGAGAGTAGATTATTCAATAGTGTGCATGTTTATCAAGGGCAGTTAACTGAATGAGGAGTATTATATATGTACAATAATAATAATAAGAGTGTTTCTGTTGAAGCCTGCTCTTCTTAAGAAGACTGGACGACCTGATGTGATTGTTGTTTCAGACACACACACACGTTTGTGCTGCTGTCCTTTTAAGAACACTGCATTGACCTCCATTCATTAGGACAGCCTGAACAAAAAGTTATCAGTAACCTTAACCAGTTAATGCCTAATCTTTACCCAAACCTAACCACTTTTAAAAAACGTAGCCCTAAACTTCCTCAGAAATTAGTTTCGGCCTCATTAGGGGAAGATTTTGATCCTAATGGTCCTGACAAAGTCAGAGTTTATGCCTCCAATACAAGTGCACGCACGCACGCACATACACACACACACGCATGCACGCACACACACACACACACACACACACACACACACACACACACACACACACACACACACACACACACACACACACACACACACACACACACACACACTCCTTTCACAATCAGCTGTTGCATGTCATCATGTCTGTATCTCCCAAGCAAAAGACAGCATCATTTATCTTTAACTCACACATCTTAAACCACACTGTAGTTATAGAGTTTATATTGCGTGACAGTGGCTGTTTTAAAGTGTATAAAGTATTTCTTATGTTTTGTCTTAGTCTGCTTTCTCTAACTCTCTGCTTTTTTAAAGCACTGTGACTATTATCTGATATAATACAGCTAATAGTCACGTAGATCACAAATAATCGCATTTATACAACATTGCATTTAAATGCTGTTATATATATGACAGTACTATTATGTTATGTCTGACAGTAGCACAGACAAACATTTATTTTTAATAATCTCTTGTCGTAATTGAATAAATTATATTAAAATTAATGACCAGCACGTCCTGAAAAACCGCTGAACAGTGATTCTTTATATTTTTCCAATAATTGTGAAAATATGCTTTAGGATTCTTAAATATAAACATAGCCTTTTGTCCGTAATCTACCTTCATTAAGTTTGTACCAGTGTTACTAAAACAGAAGTAATATTACCACACAAAAGTCTGACAAATTTGTGTAATGTAAAAAAACAAACATTTTACTAAGGATATTTTTTGCGAACATGTTAAAGCAAATTAAATAATATTAAAATTATATATTATGAATGAGACATTTTTAGAGGGATATAATGTAAATGAACAATGATTGACTAACTGTGTGTGCTTTTAATCATGATGTGATCTCTAAAAATGACAGATGTGTGTATGCATGTGTGTATACTGTATATAAGCATGAATAAACAAAACGGCAGCACAAGTAAAAGCACTGTATACAAAATGTCACACACAAAGTGAGAATTATTTGCAAAACACACTATCAACGTCAAAAAAAAACTGCATCAGATTTATGATTAAATACAGCACCATAGTACATAAATAATGCTTTGGTGACATTTTCATCACAACCTCACAGCAAACTGGGCCTTCAGCTTTAGGAGAGTCTAACTATGTCCTCTACAAACTCTACAAAAACAGTCAGATTTCTCTTACCGGACTTCAGGTGTAGGGAGTCCCCTCACGATGCAGTCCAGCTGAACCTTGCTTCCCTCTGAAACCTCCCTGCTTTTCAGTTTCTGGATGAATTGAGGAGGCTCGCACGCAGACTCTGTCGGGTAGAGAGCGTCCGTCGAGGCACAGCTTTCAGTCTTCTCTTGCACCTCCTGAGAAACACAGTTGTACTTCTGCTCCTCTGTAATCCTACAGTCCTGAAGCTCCACATGCCCGGTCCCAGAGTCCAGTTGGACCTCTGGTTGGTGGCTGGCAGAAGGACTGTGTCTTTCCTCTTCCTCCACTTCCATTGGAAGGGAAGCAAGCTCTCTGTTGTCGGAGCTGAGGGGGAAAACCGTGTCGTCCATCTGGGTTTTGTTCTGGCCTCTACTCCTGTGAGCTTTGCATGATCTGGGTCGGACCCGTTTCGAGCTGTTGGCCTTGAACAGAGATGAGAGCTCCTCAATGAAGTCTGCTGCCTTGTTGAGAAACTCCTTCTTGGACTGGGTCTCCAGACCGTACGGGGGGTTCCTGTCTGACCTGTTAAAGTCATTGAATCCTTCACTGGAGTCTGTGTTGTTGCTCATGTTGTCCTGCTGTGTGGAGGCTTTCAGCATCTTTCTCTCTGGCGTGACTGCTGTGTGTGTTGCCTGCAGTTCTTTGAGCTCTGGGCTTGGCTTTGTGAAGGCGGCCAGAGTGGAGGGGGCAGAAAAGGGAGCAGGAGAGGGGTTAATGAAGGGAAGGGAAGAAGTTGGAGTGGAAGAAACTGAGACTGAGGAGATGCTGGATGGGGTCAAGGGTGTAACAGAGGCCTTGACCTCTGCCCTCTCCTCGTGCTGCTCATGTCCGATGGCCTGGCGAGCCAGGTTCACACTCTCATCCAGCTCCTCCTGGCTGAGGAAGGCTGAGAGGTCTGGCAGTTGGGGGTCAGTACGGCCCACAGAGTCCTCGGACCTGCTTTTGAGCGAGCCATAGATGTGAAGTCGAGTGGACGAAGCGTCAGAGCGGCTCATCTCGCTGTGGCGCTGCTGAGCTCGGGCCTCTGCCAGGTAGCTTTCTCTCAGGAGTTGGGACAGCGACGGTGGCTGGTCAGTGTTCTCTTGCATGCTGTGGAAATGGAAAAGGCATTTAATTACTTTTTTTTTTTTAAGTCGTCCAACAAATGTCGGTTTTTCAGAATGATTCCTTAACTCAGTGGAGTTTTTGTCTGCTGTCACATCAAATGGTAAAACAGACCGTTTTGTGATTTAAGGGTACAGGGTGTAAATATCCCTCACATCATAATTGCCTTCCAAATGTGATGAAGAACCTATGAAACCTTCAGTTAGCATCAAACCTCAAAAGATGTTTGAGTTGAGGTTTAGGTCAAGGTTTGTCCATTGTGGACTTTTGTGAAAACATAGTGACCTCTGTAGTGCTGAACTGGCTCCAGATATAAATATAAAAACTCACTCTGGGGTAATGAAATTCATTCATTTATCTTCAATTTAAAGGTGCATTATGTAATAAATCTAAAGCAACTGGCCATTAAGTCCTCTTAATATGTCACAGACACTCAGTAATAATGTTCATATAACAAACTGAACTCACCAACACCAACAGTTTTTGCAGACTGCAAATCATGTTTTTGTTTTGAAATCATGTTTTTGGCATGTGGCGCCACCTACCGCCGTCTACCAATCATTGCAGTCAGTAGAGTCTCAGCTGCCAAGCAACCACGGGTTGCCAGTTACGTCAGAAAACGAAACCTAAAAGATCTCTTTTTTTTATTATTATTTGAATGTAGTAACCGTTTTTGGCCACATTCTTACATATGGCACCTTTAAATGATTTCACCGTATTTTACACACTGGCCCTTTAAGACACATTTCTAAAATTTAAAATTCCCTTTTCAAAGAGCAAGTTCTCTGATGTGCATTTTTAATACTTTAGTGAAAATGAAACCCCGACTGTCTAGACAACATTTATTCAAAAGCATATTTCGTTAGCAGCAATATTTAAATGATTAACTGACAGATTTTTGTCGTTGTTTTTCCATGTGCAAATTCTTCTTTTCTACATTTTCTTCATCTTCTGTCATGGGAAACTAAACAACTGTCCTCTGATTCACCTCAAAACATTCATCCATTCATTCCACTACCACGTTATCCTCCACATGAGGGTCACTGGAGCCAATCCCAGCTGATATGGGGTGAAAGGCAGGGACACAGTGTGGTGTGTGAGATGAACAACCATTCCCTGTCACATTAACACCTACGGTCAATTTAGAGCAGAGGTTGTACATCAAAACAAACACTTTCATTGCCACAAATATTGTTATTGCAATATTAAGATAGAATATTGTGATATCATTCGATTCTCATACTGCTCACCCCTACAGAACGGGTTGTGTTTTTTCCAAACGGTTCCCACAAAATGTTCCTGACCAGACTAGACACTCAGTGGCCCCCTGGTCGTTTAAGTCTGAGACCCATGGTTTCAGATCGAGTGTCCAGAGAGGCTGTAAGGCAACACTACTAGTCACTACCCAACCATGTGGCCTGACACAAAATATTACCTTGAGGTTTGGAAAATTGTCAAAGTACATCTTTCACAAGCCTGTGTTTTCATGTTTACATAATCTTTATATTACATGGCCCTGTTACCATACAATAAAAGAAGAATGTGTGTAAATTGGGGGATAAATGGCATTTAAAGAAAAGAAAACCCACTATTTTAGCCTCCCTTAAGCTCAGAAAGTATCCGGTTCACGTTCTGACACCAGATCTGATGAGATGAGGCAGGCTTTTCTGTCCCGTTCCACATCAGACCAACTCCTACATGACGTTCAGACGTTTGCACAATTTTTTGACACGGTGCGTGAGCAAGTTATTGAATCCAGAAATGAGATAGGGTACACACATGTTACTGGCACTCAGATCTGGGCAATTAAGAGAGACAGTGATGCCCTTCCAACAAACCTGAAGCTGCAGCTGTTGTGTGCATTAATCCTTTGCAAACAGCCTCCAAGCTCACCAAGTCATATCTAATAATAGCGAGGGGTCAGTTTACATGAAGAAAATCAACAAAAAAAAAGCAGTCCCCTCAGCCTGAGCGCCCTTGTTATTATGATTTTGATCATTCACAACAGTCATTAATCAAATTATATAAACACAGAACTATAATTATCATAAGTGAGCAACTGCTGGGATGACATGCAAATGAACTTGGCTGGATGCATGCACACAAGTTAACATAATTCAATTAAAGTGGAACATGACAATCAAATAGAAATAGACTTAAGCTTGCCTGAGATTTCAGGAGGCTATACACGGATGATATGATAGGCTCACGCTGAGAGACAGCAAACACTGGGAATAACAATTAAATTAGGGGGTGGAGTGTTTTACCTTCAGAATAAACGCAGCTGGCCCTCTGTGACGGACTGGTAAATCCTCAGACTGCACCTGTGCTTTAAGAGGGAGATTCCTGTCTTCCAGTTGCTACCACCTGGGGAAATCTTGGGACACCAGCAGCTGCCCAGCCTTCCTGGTTAGAGTTAACCTTGGAGTTTACAGGAAAAATATGGAGCCGAGTAGCTAGGGTAACCCGTCACCAGTAAAAGTAGCAACATTTGTCAGTGCAGTAGTTGCAGGTTATTTTGGGGACGCCTGGCCCATGTGTCTGCGTGTCAGCTCTGCTCATTGGCCACAGGGCACGTGTTGTAAAGGGCTTCCTCCTCCAGTGGTCAGTGAGAAATCTACAGAATTAGATCCTTCTTGTTGAGTCTCCCGCAGACTTGTGTTAAAACAACAGATTATTAGCAGTAATAAGTTCCAAAGCTGGCGTTGAGTGAGACACACTGAGAGAAAAAGCATGTCAATTCAACAATTTCTTATTTGAGCCAAGGATTTAATTTCTCCTCACCACATTCTAAAACAGCATGTGAGGAAACTGGGGTTTAATTCAGGTGAAGGATATTCCTGCATCATGTTTAACAGGAAGTGGCAGAACTATAGCAAGCAACATTACACAAATAGCTTTTTTCTTCCAGATTCTAAATTTTATGAAAAGTTAAAAATAATATTCATAATTATTTTTTTTTTACACAAAAAGCAAATTTTGGCAACAGTTTACACTAAAAACAGCATATAGACCATGATTAAAATACTTCCTATGAGATACACTGAGCGTAATGTAATAACGACTAGTGTTTTTTTGACCTATTGTACCTCTTATGCATTCCTGTATGATACTGAAATTAAATGGAAAAAAAGAACAATATATACTTGAAAAATTATTATTCCAGACTCGAGTCTAAAACAGAATTTGCATACGGTTTGTTTAATTAAATCCATGGAGCAACATGTTTTGATATATTTACAGTAAAATTAACCAAACCAAAACCAAACAAAGTGAAATTCTCAAACATGATTCTGTGTTTGTTTAAGGTCTCTGGCACTCTTGTGTTATGTCCTGCAAGACCGTCCCCGTCAGACGTACATGCTAAAACAAACAAGTTAGAATTTGACTTTAGTCTAAGAGGTCAACTCAAGCTCAAAACTCATTATTAGTATAAAAAAACTCAAATGGCTCAGACTCAGACAGCATACAACATTAACAATGTCACCTTGATTCAATGTATTATACATACATATATATATATATATATATGTATATATATGTGTGTGTGTAAAAGAAAAACAAAAGTACTGCAAATCCTCTTTGGAATAACTGGAAAACACAATCCAGTTTACCAACACAGTAAAGGCAACATGAAGAAGAGGATCATGATTGAGGTCAATGACTTTGTTCCAATTTCTTCTCTCTCATTCATGTTGACTGCAGACGCTGGTTTACACCACAGGCCATATATAAAAAAAGTGGACATACGTGTTCCTGTAGCAAAGTACCGTTTTAAAGCCTTGAGATTTCAGTTTTTGTTTATTTTTTTTAATCGGAAGAATCACCTGCAACCAGTTTCGATTTTGGACGATACCAGCTGTCAATCACAGCAGTCTCCACACAAATGTGCCGTGCTTGATCACACACTTTCCTCTAAATGGGAACATCATTTACAAAACTCACCACCTGAAATAAGACCAGGGTTATTTTTCCAACCGCCCCCTGGTGGCTAAGTGCTACTTGTGTTCTTCCTCAGCTTCACTTTTAAGCTACGTCCAACTCTTATATATGGCCAATGGTTTACACACAGGATATGTTGTATTGACACAAGGACAGTATTATTAGCAGCAATAGGAAGTCTTGATTTGCCCAGTCTATAGAAATCACACTCCCACATTAAAAATTGGTAATGAAAACCCCATCATCAGCCTGTCCCCCGTCAGGAAACCTGATCAAACAGACACCATGAAGGCACCGTTGAATGTGGACAACATGAAGAAAACAGTCTCGATGACACACAGTGGCATCCTACAAAATTCTGAGGCTGGATGCATCGTAATCGCAGAAGAAAGCACGGAAATGGAAGACTGTGCTTTTTCTTCCTAAGTGCAGCAAAACGAAACATCTGCTCGACCATTCAATATCATGTTCTCTTTGTTGTTCACAGTGTTTTGTGACCTTGAGTCAGGAGAGAATAAACTGACACATTGTTAACATTGTACCTAGTGCAGTGAGCCAACTCGTGATTAAGATGTAGGAGGCACAGTAATAGTTCCGCTAAGAATCTGGAGACACCGGCTCGGCTATCAGGAGTCATCGCTGGCCCGCTTGCGAGACTGGTCCCCTCTGAAAAACAAGAACACATGACGATGACGGTTAAAGTGCATATTCAAGTCACAATCTGAAACTCATGTGTTGGAAAACTGACCGTGGAAACCCGTTCATGGAAAGCTCCATCTGGAGCTTCTGGTCATGAGCAGCATAGTCGGACAGCAGAGACTCCACAGCAGGAGGATTGATCTGAGGAATAAACCCGGAGAAGAGAGCTGGGGCTAACTGGGCCCAATCTGCAAAATAAAACAAAAATCCATCAAACAGGAAAGCATGTGACTCTGCTGGAGGAACAAATGTGAATGTTTCTTTTGGCGTAAAGGTTCCATTAGTTTGCAGCTTATAGCAGACAATACACACAACTTCCTGGCAGCAGTAAAGATAAGAACATTAATCAGTGCTCACCTGGTCGGAGGTTGTAGAGGCCTGTAACTACGCTGGCCATCGTAGATGGCTGCACTTTAAAGGGCAAGGAATGAGCTTCAATGAGAAGAGCTAAACAAGAAACAAAAAAGAAAATGTGTGTTCAGACATTTACAAATGCAAGCAAAATAACTATTTTCTTGTTTCGAAGGTAGCAATTGACTCACGCAACAGCGTATTCACTTGTTTTTCTGCGACATGGTCTGCAAACAGCTTCATCAAATCGTCTTTCAGGTCTCTGTTCAGCTTCGACTCGACGTAGAACTTGTTCTGAGAATATTGAAAATGAGAACCTTTTGAATCCTGCACAAAATGTACATATTGTTGAATATAGGTATTTATATTTAAAGGTCTAGTGAGGAACATATGTCTGCAATCACTTGATTGAATTGTTGCACCCAAGAATGAGCTTTTAATATTTATATCATGAGCCAGGTCAGCTCTACATAGCCCACCATTGTGGACCACCGTGTTTTTACAGTAGCCCACAATGGACAAACTGAAAATCTTTTGGGTTTTGTTGCTAACAGATGGCTACATAGCTTCTCCAACAAGCTCATGTTCAGCTACAACATACAACTTCACCAATAAACGCTTGTACACACTGTGCCTTTTAAATAAATATGCTTACCAAGTACATAAATACAGGGACTATACATTGCAGAGAAGTTGTGTATTGTGTGAGTGCAATGTTGAAGTTCTCAATGAAGGTTTCAGGAGGGCTGGCCTAGAAGACGACAACAATAACAACATGTATTAGTTGCATTTATAGTTTGCGTATGAGCTCTGTGTCCTGATTTCCTTGTGCTTAGACAGACTCACCTGTAAACAGGTGGAAACGTGGAGCAGGTGATTTGTTATTTTTGACGTCAAGTCATTGTAGAGCAGCTCAGAGTGTTGCTGACAAACACACTTGTAGATGTAACTGGGAAAACAGAGTAAAATGGAAAGTCGGACTCAGTGATGCACAAGGCACATCTATGGGTCTGGACTGAAATCACATGATGTACAGTACAAACAGCTGCACATACAGATCAGGTGTGTGTTCATTCTTACCTGTAGATCTGTGCATAGGAGACAGAGATGTGGTCTGAGGGATTCTGAATGAGCAGTCGGTCAATGACCTTCTCCAAGTTTGGCCAGTGGTTTTTCTGGTAGTCTTCCTCTGCCATAGCATTCAGTACTGGGTGAAAGAAGGAGAGGTGTCACAGATGAAGTTAAGTCATCAGGCCTGAAAACTACAGTGACCACGTTTAAATTCAATATTCTAATCTTTTAATCTTTCCGTTTCCATTTCCTCAGTTTACCCTCAAACTTTTAATTTCTTTTATGGTGTTTACATGTATGCAAATAAGACACCTCTAAGTAAACAGCGTCTTCTTATTAACTTAAGATTAATAACATTGTGCTGAGTAAGCAATAATCTGATTATTATGACATGGAGTATTCTCAGATTAGTCGAATTGTGTAGACATGTCAGATTATAATGTCCTACTGGACTTTTCACAGTAGTGGACATTACGTTGACAAAAGTGATGACCACATTCACACTAATCTCTGTCATAAATCAGCACGAATATAAATGAAATGTTAGCAACCCATGTAAACATTGTGATCTGAATAATTACATAATCAGAATTAGGTCAATAGCCAGACTACTGGTGTCCAGTAAGTAAACCTAGCATCACTCAGTAGAAACCATGCATGCATAAGCAAGGGACAATATGAAGATGACCTGTCAGGATTAGCCTAATAATAACAATTGTTCAAATATATCTTCAAGGATAAAGATACAGGTGGAGAAAATGTACACAATTGTGAAAAAAATGTGCAACATGCACATTTTCTGAAAGCTCACAGACAAAGAGGAAAGAGATGACCTACTAATATTGGGAAAATGTGTTACTAATGTTGTGAGTACCTGGAATGAATGGAAAGATTCATGCTCCTAATTCAGAATAAATCACTAGGACTGTAAATTAGGTGGGCTTCAAAGATTAAATGATTAATCAAGTAGTAACTGATCAATTTTCTGCATGAAAAATGTTATCGATCAATCAATTATAACAACAATCTTTAACTGCAGCCCTTCACATTGGCTAGCATGTTTCACGTTACTCATGTGAATCAACTTATTGTGAGTGTTTTCATATTTCCTATCAGAGACAATGTGGCCAAAGAGGTTTTCATGATTAAAAAAAAAAAAAAGGTTTCAAATCAGTCAATATCAATAATGACATAGATCTGATGGGTAAAGATAAAGTTTAGCTCCTGTGTGAAAGTTAAAGAAACCAGTTCATTCCTTTGTCACATTCAACTGCAAACACTGAAACAGTTTGCACATTCGAGGCAAAACTTTCACAGCAATTTTGTGCTAAGACTCAAAATGTGTTTGCACAGTGCAGAAACCTTATATTGTCATACATTGAATCTTATAAATCGATCATGTAAACGTGTAATATGTTTTGATACTGAATTATCGCACAAGCCAACCCGCAATGCTCGATAATATCGTATTATTGTGTCATCTTTAACGGTGAGTGACAGTACCGTATCAGGCCCTGCTGTAAGTCAACTTACGGAACTTGGAAGTAGAATCGAGGGTGAATTTTCCCTCGACAGTAGCTGCTGCTGCTGCTGCTGCTGGTGGAGCTGTACAGTCAGTCTCACTGACTTCACTGCTCTCACTCCCTGAATCCGAGTCTACGAACTTTGTCCCCCCGCTGCTGCTGCTGCCGCCGCCGCCGGGCCGGTGCTTCCCTCGTCGAGTCCCCGGTTCCGCTCCCGATACCGGCGAACAGACCGTTGTTACATCCGACAGTTGGCTACTGTGATACGTGCGGACTTTCCTGCTGCTACTGCTACTACTGCTACTACTCGCACAATAGTTGTGGTTGTGGTCGTCTTTTACGTCCAGACTATCGTCTTCCATGGCCTCCATTTTCACAAATGTGCCGAAGCCCGGTCACTCGACGACGCTTAACATTTTAGACACTATGTGTGGGGGGGAAAAGGATAAAGATACAGGCTTGAAACTGTCAAGCGGCTTTGATGGTGTTCATCACGGTGTTGGTATTGTTGACTGGGTTTTTACGACACGTCGTATCAACGGGCATCGGAGGCAAGTGGGAAATGTAGTTCTAAAGACTGGACAACGACTACAGAGAGTATCCGGGCCCTCAACGGTGACCGTTAATACACATGGACTATTTTAACAACTTGGTTTTAGTATGATAATAATTTATGGAAGATAATATTGCAGTACATGCCACGTTAGTTAGAAAGTAATAATACCTTCACACCAAAATGTATGTGAATCTGTCATATTATGCATATTAAGGGGTGATATATATTGGTGATATATCGACATCCTTCCTATAAAATATTTTAAAAGTGCATTATGTAATTAATCTAAAGCAACTGGCCATAAGATCCTCTTAATATGTCACAGAGACTCAGGAATAATGTTCATATAACAAACTGAACTCACCAACAACAACAGTACAGCCAAAATATTTGCATTAAAAATAATCTTTTGCAAACTGCAAATCATGTTTATGTTTGGAAATCATGTTTTGGCATGTGGCGCCACCTACCGCCGTCCACCAATCATTGTAGTCAGTAGAGTCTTGGCTGCTGAGCAACCACGGGTTGCCAGTTACGTCAGAAAACGTAACCCAACAGAACTCGGTATTTTGAATTTGAATGTAGTAACCGTTTTTGGTCACATTCTTATATATGGCATCTTTAATGAACATTTTAATGAAAGCGCTCTGGTTTCACTCACCGGGCGTCAATATTTGTCTGCATGAAAAGACACAGACATACTGGGATGTGAGCAGGGCATTTTCTGATTTCAAAATGGAATGTTTTTCCCTCTCATATATAATACTGTCCCTGACTATGGTTTACTTAAACCTTCTGTCTCCATATGGTGGCGCTGCTTAAATGAATGAGGGAAAATTGGGCGGAAGTTACCTGGCCGAAGAAGAGAGTTTTAACGCAACGTTAGATGTCTCTCAGTCAGTACTGTTAAAATTGCACATACTGTAGTTTGAAATGCATAGTCAAGTACAAACAGAAAAGGGCAGGGTGAGTTAACAGGCACTAGGTGGCGCTGATGACATGATGTGAAATGGTGTGACTGTTTGAAATAACAGGATTGAGCACTCAGTGATTTTCGTTCTTGCTTTTACTGAGAACCGCAGAAGAAATAACAACTTCAACAATGTAAAAATGTCTTATTTCCTTGAACCTTGAACAAAAACATAACCTTTCAAATGGCATGTAAATTATGTTGGTGCACAGGTTTATCCAACACATTGGCTCAAATGTGTCTTTCCTTCTACCAACACGTAATCTTTACAGGCAACAGACCCATCTGCATGATTAAGGAAAATGGTTTAAACTTTATAAGAAAAATAACATAGGCAACATAACCGGTTTTAAAAGGAGAAAAAAGTGCCTCACTTCAATGTGAACTCATTGAATATACTCCTAAGGCTTAACAGCACAACTTAATATAACTTTGTACAGACAAAATCATCTACTCCTTGATGAGTATGTCTCACACCAGAGTACAAAAATAGGAGGCTTGACCATAAAAAGTAGCTGCCACATGTCTGAAGGAACACCTTGTCAATAGTTACATATATTTTCCCCCTAGTTTAAAACGACAGGTCAAACATACAAAGCTTCGAATGACAAAGGAGCGCGGGGATGAAGTGTTCTTTGGTCTAAAATTAAAGAGTACTGTTCCTTTACTCCAGCATTTGCTTTCATGAAACAGCAGAGCCGAACTTCTTATATTGCAAGTAGACTATGCCTTAAAATAAACCGTCTGAAGATTTCTGTATGCGTCTGAAACCCATATTAAGCACTATTTAGCAGGCAGTAGGCTTACATGTCTCCCAAATAGTAACATTAACCAACTCTACAACACATTAAAACATAGTTAACATCAGCCTATGGACTGAGACTGACAAATGGCAATTTAGGATTTAAAGCTTGATCTGGAGCTGCATTTGTTTGTATGCCGCAGTAAATGCTAGCATCAGCTAAATTTCGGAACGTTTGACAGCAAAATCAAATAACAATAAAAGAATGTCCTGAAGAAAAACAACAACACAACTACTACATTCTATTCAGCAAGTAATACACAGTATGAAGTTTCAGACACAATGCTTGTGACCAAACAGGCACAGAAAACGAGGAGATAAATCTTAATGCATATTCACACAAAGTCGTCACAGATTTTTATGAAAAATAATAGTAAATGTAAAAGTCAAAAAATATTTGAAACATATATAAAGACAATTAGTGCTTTGTTGACTATGTACTTAACATTTAAAGGTGTGTGGTGCTTTGAGTCGTTTCAGAAGTATTGTCTGTGTGTGCACTTGACGTGGTCTCACTGGCTACAGTGTGTCGAGTCGTGTCTCCGAGGCAAGTCTCTACATCCCCTGCGAGCACGTCGTCTTCCTCGGGCTCGCTGTCGTCTTCCGCCCCGTCTGAACTGCATTCAGACTCCTCGCTGTCACTGCCACATGAACTTGACGTCTCATCTTCAGAGTCGGAGTAAACCTCGGCCCCATGGAAGATATAGTGATTTGGTGCTTGGAACAGGTACTGGCTTGCTGTGGGGAACAAGACGAACAATTTACTGATCTGAAATCAAAATTTAACAGAAAATCTAATCGTCTTATCAGCATTTTTATGTTTTGTAAACACTCACTTTCACATACATTAAAATATATCTAAAAAATATTTGTAAATGACAATAAAACGTTTGTTCTCTCTAGGGCTGTCGCAGTTCGCCGTGATTAATCAATGTCGCTTAACATTGTGGTGTGTGGTATTACGCCCACAACACACTCACAGAGCTGTCCTTTTTTTATTCCCTTCGTCCTCACTCACTAATATGTTCCCTTTTAGCGTGATGACATAAAAGTGACTAGAAGGCTTTTATATCGTTCACTTTCACATTTGTGTTTGACTTCACTCAGGTGAGAAAAAGACGGAGAGCAAGTAGCCATCTCTGCTAAGCTGAGTGCTAGGCTAAGATAACCACTTTATGTGAATATACGTGTAACAGTCAGTTAGCAAGGGCGTTGCTAAAAAACAATGGCTGTGATTAATTAAACAAAATTGGTGCATGAGCTTCAGATTGATAGTTGAAGTAGTTAAGTTATAGAGAGCAGGACTAGACACAGCACAAAATCAGTGAAAGAGGCCATGACAACTTGTTTTGCTACTGTATGAACCTGTGTGAATACGAGGCAACATCCTGTGCAGTTGTGGCAGCTTGTCATCCTCCGTCTCGTTTCTACTGCAGTATTTAATTTTTGAGGTTACTGCAACAGCCCTAGTCCTCCCCACCATGATCGAAAGCTTACTCTCAAGGCGTTTGCTGATTGGACTTGTGTTGATTCGACTAATCCAACATCGTCTACGGAACTCAAGGTTGGAAGTTTGGTTCTTTACATCGACGATGTCGTCTTTTGGCACATCTTCTGCTGGTAATGCTGAAGGCTCAGGCATCTCATCACTGGGACATTGAGCATTTGAACAAGGCTCTGGAGGTGTAACATTATTACCAGCGGTCTCTGGGACATTCAGAACTTCGGTCTCCTCTGAAGTCTTAATTATTGAGTCTGATCTGTCCTGCTTCTGCTCCTCCTGAGCTGCTTCAATTGAAGCAGACAAGGCCTCACTTGGTGGCTGTTCAGGTAACCGAGGAGGTTTCTCCGTGATCTCATTGAGTCTTACAGTGTTGTAGCAGAGCTGCTCAAAGTCTCCACTCAAACGATGGCAGAGCTCATTGACAATGACATCACAGTCCCCAAGTAACTCCACATCAAAGTTGAGGTGCGGCAGCTGCTCCCTATTGATCAAGACCTGAGGCACTTCATGAGGAATGGAGTCTGGGTGGGGAAAGAGACAAACAGTCATGCAATGTTGTTGCATGCATCTCACAGAAAGCAGAAATCTATTAATCTGAAAACAAACAACATACTTGGGATGAGGGCAACTGGTCGCACTTTAAGAGAAGAGCCAATGACAATCAAGAGGTCCACTTCATCTTTATCCTGCTTCATGGCTCTATGGAACATTTCTGGAAGATTCTCTCCAAAGAAGACAATGTCAGGTTTCATGATTGCCAGGGGAATATCTGGACACAGTGGACAATGAGGGACAACCTGCAAAAGGAATGTATGTGAGAAAGCGAATGTAATACCTAACTCTTACTGGTAGGTTTTACAAGGCTAGAAAAAAACATAATACTAGTTGTCTTCAAAGTAGGAAGGTGTTGTGCCCCAATTTATTTCCACAACTGACTGCCATACGATGATGGATAGTACAAATGTATCAGGAAGATGTTAATGCAATTTAATCTTTATACTCCTTATACACAATGACTGAGTAGGGTCAACGGTCTGCTTCAAGTGAACCATATCGCAACCATATTGCAAAATAAAAAAATAATGGTAATGTAATATAAACATTTCCCTTCTAACTCCTGTTGATTTCTTGTTACACCAACAGATACTCACTGCATGACCACTGCAAGATTCCTCATTCAATAATGCATGATAAGGGATATTTGTATGCAATATCAGTAAAAATGCTACATGTTAGTATTTGATAAACACACCTTTTTTTTTTATAATTATTACTGCAGGTGTTTCCCAGTATGCAGTGTATATATACATAAAAAGGTTTTATGTACTGATTACTGGATCAGTTTGTGGTGAATAAATACCTGGTTGAATACGTCTTCTCTAATAGCCTCACAGTCCACTTTGTTCTTACAGACGAGACAGGATGCAGTGGCAAACGACCCTGAAATAACAGATTAATTAGTGGACATTCAACATTGACATGGACAGAAATGTGTAGAAAACAAGCAGCATCACTGACTGGCTGAATTACTTACCATGACACTGGATAATCCGCTGAACTCCAGCCACTTGTTCTAATGTATCGATGTTTTGTGTGTAATTGCGTAGAAGCTTCCCTTGCTTATCCAGCATAGATATGAATTTATGACAGGGTGAGGGCTGGAACTGACCGGGGTAAATCTCCTGTAACAAAAAAGGAGCTTTTAGCACTTTAATGACTATGTAAATGCAATACAGTAGACGTAGCACCTTGCAAAGATTGACATGTGTATGTTTCATTTTAAATAATTAACATTTTAGTTACTGAGGATCATATCATCAGTGTATTGTATTCAACTTTGCATGTGCACATAACTTAAGTTGGACACAATGAGCAAACCTTAGCAAACTTGAAAAAGGGTCTTGGGTCCCGTCTGAAATATTCAATGTCAAACATAGATTGGGGGTCTGGAAGATCGGGAAAATCTACAGCAAGCCGTGCATAAATTCCATCTCTGGAGCGAAAGTCTGGTATTCCACATGAGACGGACACCTACACAGAAAGCATACAAGTATTGATTCATGATTTAGTAGCAGGAACACATGGGCTATTTATTAAAACACATGGAATGTGAAATATCTGTAAAATATTGTACATGCTTACCCCAGCACCAGTAAGTACAAGAATCCTTTTACTCTCATGGAGGAGCCTGACCACATCTTCCAACGTGTTAATGTCCTTCCGTTTCTTTCTTTTTGGAGGCTCTGAGATGTTGATGATGATTTGCCACAAAGTCATATCATCTAAATCTGGTGGGAGCACAGTCTCAGGCAGCAAGTCTCTCAAGATGGTCCTTGGATCGGTATCTCTAATCTGCTGCTGGATGAAGCTGTATGAACCTGGCCAAGAATACAACTCAGCATTACTTATTTTCCCAAATTGCATATAAACCACTTGCCAGCAATTATACACCAACAACATTTTACATGATTTCATTTGTTTTAGTTTAGCTACATGGTGTTCAATTACAATACAAATATCAATGCAACTACATTATTGGTTTGTTTCTCTATCCACTTGGGATTGCATAAAATATTGCATCGAGCAAGTAAATAAATGTGAAAATTAAATTGAAAATGTACATATAACGCGTGGTGTAAATAATAATACACCGATCAGCCACATACATCTCACATTAATCATTAAAACAAAGTATTTTGTTCCTAGTGCAGTCAAATCCTCTGTGACACTTTAAGCAGACTTAAACAAACACTGCATGCCCCGGAATTTTGTCAGGTTGTTTGCAACATTTTGTGTTCGGTCTCGTTTCCTTGTGTCATTGCAAACACTCCTGCAAAATAAATTTCCCCCTTAAGGAACAATTAATGTCTGAAATGAAGTGAAGTTCAGGCAAAGTTGCAGACTTATTCAATTACCTATTCGTGGCTGAGGAGTCCAGTCGCTGGAGCTTGCATGTGAGGATCTGTCATCGTCCTCGTTGATGTCTTCTGGTGTGACAGCCAGACCGTTGGAGGTGAGATAATCATTTTCATGAAAATCGGAGTCTACAATTAAAAAATAAATAAATAAATAAATAAATAAATAAGGAGAGATATTAGTGGCGAATATATTTACTTCCACTTTCCATGACAGCAACCTTAATGATGCTTGGGAATTAACGGGTAATACATGCCAATACAAGTTATTACAGAAGTTTGAAGACAAAACTGAGCAAGTTAAATCGTCTATTTCTGTTCTCATGTCAGAAAAGTAAAGTCGTTCACTGTGCGAAGTTCACGCCTCTGAGTGCCAAACTCACACTCACCGTAATGATTTAAGCTAACCGAAGCTTAACTTATATCTTCTGTTTACCGTTAAGCTAACTCGCCGGTTAAGTTGGTAAAACAAGTACCGTTCCGTCATTTTTTAAAAAGCTGTGTAAAATTATCCCGGTTGGTTTCATACCAGTAGCCTGTTCATTTGTCCCGAGTACAGCGTTGTCGTCCAGTTTCACGAGTGGTTTGTGCGGCGCAGAGAGCAGCAGTCCCAGTCCATTGTTGTCTCCGCCTAGCGCTGCTGGGGCCTGCTCTACCGCCATCACCGGCTTCGCTTCCTTCTCCAGTGGCGGCGCACAATCCACCGCCACCTCCCAGCTCTCTGCGTTCGCGGAGACGCACGAAAAATCCCCTTCGCCGACTTTGACACCGTAGTTTGACCCAGGTGTGATTTTCGACCGTTTCGCGGCGGGTTCGTCCATTTCGAGGCCGCCCGCCAGGCCCGTCCCGAGACTGTTCTCGTCGTCCGCCATCTTCAGCCCGCAGAGCCGCCGCTGCCGAGCAGATTCTTCCTCGCGGACAGCTGGCTCATTTGCATAGCGCACGTGATTTGTTCTCCACCAGCAGTGACGTATGAAACGTCCCCTGGTACGTCGATGGCGTACGTCGATGACGATGGCGTACGTCCATGACGTACCACCATAACAAAATGCTGCTGCCTTCAAACACCGTCTGGAGATTTTATAAAGCAAAGTAAAAGCTTGTGAACGGAGACACAACAAATCTGAGTTAAACGCTGACTTTTGGTATTAGCCTTCCATTCCAACAATTAACATAATGTACGCATTTTGCTTCAACTGACAACGTGAAACTCCAACTAAAACTTACATTACTATTTCATGCAGAACGACTGGTCGAAATTTGACACCGAGCGGATTTTTTTTAGACTTTGGCCTTTGTTTTTATCTAGACACGTGAATGCATCACACGTCGTGAAGTGAAAAAGACTGCACAGTTTTCTCCCAGCAGCTCGAGCTAAAATCCCTCTGGTTCTGTTAACAGCTTTGGAGTCCGTTATATAGCATTAGTCGACACTTACATAATATTGTTCGTGAGTGATCTGCGTGTAAACGCCGTGATTCAGTGAAGCAAAACAAGCAACAAGTGCCTGCTGTAGTAACTGTACTCCACCAGGCGGATGGATGCTGTTATGAACTGCAAACCGGAGGACTTGGACGATTACTACGGGTTATTGGGCTGCGATGAACTGTCGTCGGTAAGCTCTGTCCAGTGGGTTCAGGCTCTGACTATGTGCTGAGTGACAGTGATGTCTGTGCAGATCTAGAAATGAAAACATGCAACAGCAGAGACCTGTTGATGCTCCGGCATAAAATGCGCCATCCACTGACACTGTAATGAGTCAGGATCATCAGGTTAGTGATGACGCTTTGAATGAAAGGGATGACGTCAATGCTGTGTCCTACAACGAAGAGCATCACACACCTGTGTATGTGTTTGTAAGAATCAAATCATCTAAGATGTGCGCATAAGTGTAGCCTGAATGTATCTAACAGTGTAACATTGAAATGTTTGTATTAGCATCACGACAAGCTCGTGACATAGAATGGAAAGGTATTAATAGGTTTAAAAAAACGTTTTATTCATTTTTAAAACATTTCATCAGTTGCTCTGTTTCCTAAAGCTGAAAACAAAATGAACGTGGATTACAGACAAATGAAGCACATATATATATATATATATATATATATATATATATATATATATATATATATATATATTTACAATTATTGCAATGTTTTCATATAATATACCCTGTAATACAAAAAGGTCATTGTTATGTTTAATTATTTCAAATATGGGTCAGAAAATTGTCTTTCCCCTTGTGTAAGAAGGTGTACGAATGACAATCAAAAGGAGTAAACTCTTCAGCCCTGATTCATAATGTATAAAGATACATATAATTTATTTTAATTTATTTATTGAATCATTTTTCATGCAGACTGAACAGATTATCAATGAATACAAGATCCGGGCCTTGATGTGCCACCCAGACAAACACCTAGACAACCCAAGAGCAGGTATTTTTTGTGGTGTACTTGATTGTAACACAGCTGTGTGTATTATTAATGATATATTTACAATTGATTGGTAAGCAAATCATCTGGAAATCCTGCTGCTTCCTCTCTCTGTGACAGTGGCAGAATTCCAGAAACTGCAAGAAGCCAAGGAGGTTTTATGTCATGAAACCAAAAGGAAAAACTATGACTTGTGGAAAAGAAGTGGCATCACCATTCCTTTCCATGACTGGCAAGCCATGAACGACTCTGTAAAAACTGTAAGTAGTGTATTTTTTTTTTTGGTACAGTTATTTTTATTTTTTTAAATTCTTTAAATACTGCATAATCTGCATAAATACTGATATCTTTGGTCACCTGTTTGCAGTCACTGCACTGGGCTGTGAGAAATAAGAAGGAACCAATGCTGGAGGCCTCAAAGACAGAAGACCCAGTCACTTCCCAAGCAGAGGACATTCAGTGTGAAATGAATGAACCAGGGATCTCTTCGTGTGATGCTATGTCATCATCAAGTAAGTATTACAATTATTCATTTAGAAGACATCAACAATGGTAGTATACCTGCAGATCACGAGAACGATGCTTTAAAAATCGATTCCTCTTTTGGTTACATCCTTTTAGCCTCAACTCCTGCTGTGTGAGTTATTAATAATAATTATACTGTAAAATGTGATTTTAAAAAAATGGAGGTCAAAGGTTAATTAATCCTATTGGGTGTCTTTTTGGCCCAGGCTTCAGACTGTATTTTTTATAACAATGTTCACACAGTATTGTATTATATAAAAACTAACTGACCTGTTATCATCACTTTCTAGGTGACCACTGCCACCTGCGCTTCCGCTGGGCTGCTGAGTCTCCATCCAGTCTACTGCAGAAGTTCAGAAATTATGAAATCTAAATCATCCATCAGGAATACAGTTTTGTTTATACGTTTGTGTTTTTACCTTGTAGTTAAAGGTGCCATATGTAAGAATGTGGCCAAAAACAGTTACTACATTCAAATTCAAAATACCGAGGTCTTTTAGGTTTCGTTTTCTGACGTAACTGGCAACCCGTGGTTGCTGGGCAGCTGAGACTCTACTGACTGCAATGATTGGTAGACGGCGGTAGGTGACGCCACATGCCAAAACATGATTTCAAAACATAAACATGATTTGCAGTCAGCAAAAGATTCTTTTTAATGCAAATATTTTGGCTGTACTGTTGTTGTTGGTGAGTTCAGTTTGTTATATGAACATTATTCCTGAGTCTCTGTGACATATTAGGAGGATTTTATGGCCAGTTGCTTTAGATTTATTACATAATGCACCTTTAACTGTGAGTCTAGTCTCCCTGTAATGCCCATAAATGTCCTGTTAGAAACAGCAAACTTTAAATGTGTCTGCTCACATGGAGAATGCTTTGTCTAACAAAAAAACAACATTGCATTATGTGAATAATATGTGTTACCATTTGTCCTGCTCGGTCAAGTACAGTATGCTCTTGTACAGTGGAGATATGGTTATGCTTGATGTATTGAAGTACATGTACCTTTAATGCTAATGTGTATTGTAGACAAATTCATTGTGTCATGATATAATTACCTTGGATGTATGCTGTATGGTTCATGGAGATATAAAAACATTACTGTTTATGATGTTATGTGTCCCAGTTTGCTCCTGTTGTGCAGCATGACCTCTGTCTCTGTGACACCACAGACCTCTGTCTTTGTTTGGGGTGGGATCAGGAGTAGCTGAAACCAATACAGAACGTACTACATGAGGGGAAATGCACCTGGGTTACTTTCTCAAGGTGGTAATGTGACATGGATGTAATCATTGACGCAGAGTTATGGTTTAAATTATTATTATTATTATTTTGTAATACAAGAACAAGAGGGAGGGTAGAGACAGAAGAAAATAATAGCCTCTGAACTGGATCTGGATCCTCCAGCCTGCAAGCTGAGGACACAGAGAGAAAGGAAAGGAAGGAAAGACACAAACTAGGGAGAGAGAGAACAAGATTAATGACATACAGTAAAGTTAGTATTATAATGGGACAGTAAATATTAATGAACATGTAAATATGGTTTAACGGTTGTATCAAAAGCCAATTTCCATCTTCAGTCTCTTGGCAGGCCAATGCCAGCAACACGACACAAAAGTAAAATTAAAGTGCAAAATAATAAGACACAATGTTAAAAAATATATATAATATAAATATTGTTGATGTGAGACCAGGACAAAGTACACTCTTAGACATAAAATTGCTAAGTAGAACCATATGAGGTTCTTTGGCTTGTCCTCATAGGAGAACCCTTTTTGACTCCAGGTAGAACCTTTTTATAAAGGTTAGATAGAAGAACAATTTTGTAACCCTTATTTCTAAAAGTACAACAAACACCAAGATGTTAAAGTGTTAAAGGGCATTACCTTTGTTTGGATTTATTGAAGAGACACAAACATATTAAATAAAATGAGGAATTGGTAGATCAGCAGTTCCTACATTCCCACAAGCTAACAAATCTGATTTTCTTTTACTATATTTATATATAATATAATATTTCCTTACTCAATCTGATGTTTCACAGGGAGGTTGCCCCTCAAACAATCGCAAAAAAGTGGATAATGTCATTAGTGACAAAAATCTTGAATCCATTACCTTGAATAGAAATACATATTTCTATATATATATTCAACATTATATATTGGTGTCATTGTTTTTAGATCTTGTATCTTTAGCTGGCTAACATGCATGTTTTCAGTGAGGGTAAGTGTCATTAAAAAAAAACAACAACAAAAACAACTCTGAACTATCTCTTTAAAAGTGTGGATCAGCATGTCTCTGTAGACAGAAGCAGACAAAAACATGTGCTCTTGCGCATTCAAATACTGACAGTAAATATGAACCGTTAGATTGCTACATAAACTTGCACCACTAGATGTCACTAGCCCTGCAGATGACGTCATTTTCATAAAGGATAAAAGCTCGATGAGAACCGTCCTCTATCGCCGGGTGCGGTGGCGCGCGCCTGTAATCCAAGTTACTGGGAGGCTTAGTCTGGCGGATCGTTTGAGCTCAGGAGTTCTGAGCTGCAGCGGACTATGTCGATCGGGTGTCCGCACTAAGTTCGGTATCGATATGGTGCTCCAGGGGGAGCCCGGGACCACCAGGTCGTCTAAGGAGGGGTGCACCGGCCCAGGTCGGAAACGGAGCAGGCCAAAGCCCCCGTGCCGCTCAGTAGTGGGATCGCGCCCGTGAATAGACGCTGTAGTGCAGCCTGAGTAATACAGCGAGACCCAGTCTTTTTATCAACTATTTTTGTCGTAAATAACGAAACAGTTTGTCTTTATGTGACACGGCAGCCTCGCCATTGCTCCTTTAACTTCATGCTTACATGGAAAAACACCAAGAAAGAATAGACATTTGTTGGTTTGACACTGCCTCCTACTGGTGGACAGGAGCAATGACATCAACTAAAACAGTGGAGCAGCCACACTGACTGACTTCAGGCAATCTTTTTTTTAAAATGTGCAGCTGATACTAGTTACATAATCAAGTTTTAAAATATCAAGTATTATAAAATTAATAATCTGGATACAACATGGAATTTTATGGAAATTAGCAATGATACTTAATACATGTAAAACTGTTATTTTATTAACATTAGTGACTCTCCAAAGCCATAACAACGACAAATGATATACCCAAACATGGATTTTATCAATGGGAAATGCACAATACACATTGTACCTTGGAAACCCTCCATTGGGAACAGAAAGGAGGAAGGAGTGATTTCAAGTTTTGGTGACACTTAAACATGTAACACTTCTGGCCTGTTACCAACACAAAGCAAAACTGAGAAGCCTGAGGTAGTTCCTCGCATGCCATATATGATTGTCCGGACAGCTAACAAAATGTAATTCTGCATTTAATCACTTTAAAAGCTAAACAAATTCTCTATTTGGTTAATTCTGCCCAGATGTCTTTTTGAATCTGCACATGCCGCATCGTGACATTCTCTGGTGCAGGGATGAGCCTCACAACGTCATCCAACATATACCAGATTTCATCATTGCGGGGGAGCCAGTAGAAACGGTTTTTGCCCCGTCCTGCTTGGTGCATGCACCTGACCTGGACATTGCCCTCATCCTTTGCCAAGATTATACCAGGGTACAGCTCCTTGTCATATGTAACGACACACCAGCCTCCGATCATATCATTTTGACTCCAGTCAATTTCCAGGGGCCTCTCAGAGCTTGGCTGAGGGTTTTGGTTGGCTTGAGTGTTCGAGGGTCCAGCTTTCTCAGCCTCGATAACTTGGCACCCCTGTGACAGAATGGGAACTGACGAGAATTGAAACACTTACAGGAAACATTTTTCTGCGTGTCACACATGCAACTCTCATCCCTTACGATAAAGTGCCCTTTTTCGTTAGTGACCAGATGATGTATTCCCAGTGTGCCTGAGACTGGTGGAATGTCCTCTGGCATGAGAGAGGGAGCTTCCTAATCTGTCTCGGCCTTCACGTAAAACAGCTCGACTGTGGTGCCTGTCGTGAGTAATGCAGGGGAGAGTGTGGCAGGATCCGGAATGGTAGCTGTCTGTTGTGCTTGGGCTCTTCTTGATTTTGCCTGTGCTTCTCTACAGTATTTCCGCTTGGCCACTCTCTCTATTTCAGACAGTTCGCTAATATATGACCTTTTGCCGGCATCCTTGTCCTTCCTCGCTCTTTCCCTCTCTTTTTCTAAATGCTTTTGTCTTTTCTCAGGATCAGCGTCCCTAAGCTGCCTGTATTGACGCTGCTTTTCTGCTGCAGACAGAGGCATCCTTACAAAAGCATGTAAAATACAAATTGATAATAAAATCACCTTTCTTGTTCACAATAGGTTATTTCACATTTTAACATATTTTAATGATTTGTATGAATAATAATTCTGGTTTGGACACACAATAAACAAGGGAACATGGCAGGGAAAGTAGTGCTGGGCACTAGGTTAACTCACGTTAACGCATGACGCGTTTCCATGACGATGATGTCACGTTTACGTGCTGCAACACCGGAGTCCGGGCACCGTTTAGCAGTTAGCTCCATTAGCTGCGTTAGCTCGTTTAGCGCCGTTAGGGCGCCTACAGTCGAAATGGAGCGGTCTGTTTATTAAACGAAAAGAGCAAATAACAAGCGTACATGTGTACTGCGTGTACCTTTGTTTGTAAAGTTTAGCGTTTTTTAGAGACTCATTTTAACAATCCGGAGTCACGTACACGTCACGCGCATCTTATCCCGGTCATTCGTAGCGGAAACGCGTCATGCGTCAATAGTTAGTAGTAACAGGTTTGACGACTTATGCTTTAGGCAGCCATTACTACCCATGTGGTTCACACCATGACATCACATGATGTGCATTCTAGACCTGCTCATATGATTGTTTATATGTATATTTGAATTTAAAATGTTTAACTTTTTAATACATGATAATATGGTAACGCATTTTGACACACTATGACAGTCCCCTTTAGTCAAAATTAATTAATTCAAAATTCAAAGAGAGGAGCACTTACTTCTCTGTTTGGCAGCTTCCTGATAAAAGGCGGATGATGTCACATCCTGAAAATTATGTCACATCTGGGATAGTGCATTGTCCCTGGGGGCGAGTCTATCCAAAGTAACGCATTTGAAGTAACACATAGGGACAGCTGTCGGACAGTGAGTCGACCGAAGTTGGAGTTTCCTGGAGTCAGAGATGAGTTAAGTTGAAAAGCTTTATTGGAAGCAACTCAGGTCTGAGGAGGACTGAGACAATGCAGAACATAAAGCAAGTATGCTAACAGTTGGGCATCCTCTGTCAGTCTGCCTGTGAGTCCCAGAGTTAGCATATTTAAAGGTGCTTTCTCTGCTGATACATTAGCTGACCTTGGGGAGGACTGTGCAGCAGCGTCATCAGTCGTCTGCCCCATTCCAGTCAGGCTCAGCGAAAATATGAAGAGACGAATTCTGTAGACAACAGACTGGAGCCAGTGCTATACCGAGGTCGCTGTGATTACAACAGTTGCAGCAGGTGCCGTCCTGAATTGTTTAGGCTTGTGCTTAGGAATGGGAGCTGATAACTTTAGAGAAGGCCGAATAATGTTTTTTCCCTTTCATTAACAAATGATGCTTTTCATAAATACATTTTTTTTATAGATAATTTGAAATGTTACGAAATGTCACCGAGGGACAGCCATTTTTGCCATATTTTACAGGTATACAATACATAAATCTTTAAAATTCTTTGAAAGTATCAATTTATGAATATTTAAAATGAATATTATTTGTTCACCATATCATACCAACAAACATTTTAAATATTTAGATGTTAATACAGATTATATGGGTAGGTTTCGTGTGAGGGACATTTTCGTAGAATGACCCAAGTAAATTAATTTTGCATCATAAATACATTTCTCTATTGAACTTTGTCCTGGTTCATATCAACACAAACATTATTTTTTGAAATTATTTGAAAACATCCATACTTAACAGTTGCTCTTGCCCAGAAAGTTGGACTTTCAACGCAAGTCAGACCTGAAATAATAAAACATGAGTTTACACGTGACAAAATCCACAGTAATATATAAATAAGGAAGCTACAGCAGGAGATAAGGGATGAATAGGCCACTGTACATCTTCTCTGGCGACATACATAAAGGTTGTATACTCTGTAATTACCAATAAACACTTTTAAATGTGACACACTGACTCTTTAAAGTATTTGATAAAACGGACAAATTAACTATTTAGTTAATTTCGAAGTTTCACTGTCATATGTTCAGATTTGTGTACCTTTAAGTTGGGAACAGACATACTTATTTATAAGCTCCTCGTGAATTACTACTGAAACTTCCCACCTGTTGCCCGCGTGCGTCTCACTCTGATTGGTCAGCTGCAGCCGCGTGTCCTCTGTGATTGGTCCGAGCGCCTGTCACTCACGCGGGTGTCCGGGTCATTTCAGTCCGCCTCACCGCGGCCGTATCATCGAAAGTGAGAGCAGCAGCTGGAGCAGCAGCAGCAGCAGCAGCAGTGACGGTAACAGTTAACGGCAGAATCATGGCGGGACGTGCGCTTCTTCTTCGAGCCTGTGCAGCAGCGACGCTGCAGAGCAGCAGGAATGCGGTGGCGAGACCATTACTACGAGCCATGGCCACCGGGGGTGAGACACCAACCATACGGTCATAGGTCACACATACACCGAGGGGCCTTAAGTGACCCCACTGAGGCACTAATATAACTTATTTACTGCGCTGTTTGACTCGCTCTTTTTCATACATGACGCATGAAATGTGACTAAAACAAAACGTGTCCTTGTCCAAAGCTTAAGTATAATGTGTACAATGTATACATTGTGTTATTATAGTGTCTTTACGCGTGTTCTTATACAGTGTTGTGACATGATTATTTACACATCAGTGCACAGAGTGAAACAAACAATAATGAAGGTCATGAGGACTATGAATCTCACACAGGCCTGTGATTGACCCTCCTTTCTTGGCACGAGCCAGTCTGCTGGTTTGATGCCAGTATCCTGGTAAAGGACTGAGTGAGTGAGGGAGGCGTCCACTGCTGACGTGCAGTTTGACATGCATTCAAACACACACCCTACTGTGTTGAAGTGATACTGTTTTTCAGTAGTCGCTTAAACACTAGTTTAAGAACTTTGATGTCAAATTTCAAAACAAAATACATCTTTTTCCAATTTTTTGGAAACTAAATATCATTTGTTTATTATACATGGTTTCTTTGCCCTTGGGTTTTTTTTTTTACCTTGCAGATAAGAACCTGTGACCATGACATACAGTAATCCTTTATTTTACTTTTAATAAGGCAGGACACACTGCAGTTTTTTTATAGTTGCAACTAACTATTATTTTCATAATTTGAATTATTATTCTTTCAGTTATTTTCCTAATTAGGCACAGGACGATAACAACACTTCCCACCAAGATTATGACCAAAATATTTGCGATTCATGGGATTGTTGCATAGCACTCTTGCCTTTGCAGCAAGAAGACCCGGGTTCCTGGGGTTCGAGCCCCGTTTGGAACAACTTCGGAACAAGGGCCTTTCTGCAAGGAGTTTGCATGTTCTCCCCGTGTGTGCGTGGGTTTTCTCCGGGTTCTCCGGCTTCCTCCCACAGTCCAAAAACATGCGATATGGGGATTAGGTGAATTGGTCACTCTAAATTGACCGTAGGTGTGAGAATGTGAGTGAATGGTTGTTTGTCTCTATATGTGGCCCTGCGATGGACTGGCGAACTGTCCAGGGCGTATCCCGCCTATTGCCCAATGTCTGCTGAGATAGGCACAGCACCCCCCGCGACCCTCTGGTGGAGGAAAAAGCGGTAGATAATGGATGGATGGATGGATGGATGGATGGATGGGATTGTTGCAATGTTGGAAAAAAATATATACAGTACTGTGAAGAAGTCTTACGCCACCATTATATTTGTTGTTTTAGCAATGTTATAACGACAATAGAGGATAATTATTTCTATTTCACTTTACTGGAACACATCCAGAAAATATGTATGCAGTTTTTAGTTTAAAAAAATACCTCTGTTAATACTGGAGTGGAACCTTAATTAATGTTACTGGTAAATCCTGGGTTTGTCCTACTATTTCATTTAAAGAACTATCTGCTGTAAGCATTACATACACATGTTGTAGGAGTTAAACTCATTGACAGCTTGCTATAAGACCGGCTTTAAGTCGCATCACTTCATTCCAAATTTCAATGATCACAGAATTTGATAGACAGGTGGTGCCTGAAACTTTTGCACAGTACTATATTTTTTTTACATTCTTAAACTTAAACTAGTTAAATCACAAATCACAAGGACTGTATGTGAGTGAGATAGAAAAAGTCACCCACATGGAAGTGCCTAGCCCTAGTAGTAATAGTATTCTAATTATGTTTTTGCCAATTTAAAAAAAATGTGACACATAAATGTTAGAAACAACTTATATCTTTAAGTTCTCATCCTTGCATTTGAGTCTAGTAGTTCTTATATGATGGTATCTTGAGTGTGGGTGATCTAACAGATTCATGATTCTGCAAAAGCAATAATAAAAAAAATATATACATATGTAATGTTTCAAATGTTGGACAACCTGTTACAAGTGGAGACCACTTTGTGTCTCGAGTTGTGGAAATTTGGCATCAAAGCTGTGACACTAGTGCCAAAGCGATTGGAAGAAAGTGTCAGAAAAAGTAGTAAATTTAATGGAAACACCTACTATGTTGATTTTTTTTTCCAGGAATACCAACAGATGAGGAACAGGCCACTGGGTTGGAACGACGCATCCTGCAGGGCTTCAAAGAAGGAAAAGTAGGTCACCAGTCGACAGTCGTTTTGTATTAGGCATGGGTCAATATGAACGTTTCCTGTCACGATTATTCTGACCTGCTTTACAATATTATTGCGTAATTACATGTCACAAAAAATACTTGTATAATATTGTATATTGTATAATTTTTTTATTTTTTTTAATGACATTTACAGGACCCGTACAGTGTACTCAAGCCAGAGTACTATCCTGGCACCAAGGAAGACCCTCAGCTTGTGCCATGCACTATAGACAAGAGGCTGGTGGGCTGTATCTGTAAGTAATAAGCATATTGAACTCAGGTCATTAAATCTCGTGTGCATTGCAAACCTGGTGATGCTTGTAATTCACCTTCTGCAGGTGAGGAAGACAACACTGCTGTTGTGTGGTTCTGGGTTCATGAAGGAACTCCCCAACGCTGTCCTTCCTGTGGAACCCACTATAAGCTGGTCCATCATGACCTGCCACATTAAAACTAACTTTTCTGCACAAATAAGACAAGAAAGACATCCATATATGCCTTCACCGTGGCCTTATACTGCACTGTGTACAGTTTGTCATTAAAATGTGAACCTGTACTGACGTGATTGGCTATGCTGGAAATTGTATTTGTAGTAGTAGTTGTGTAGTACATGTTCTTACCTGTTCATAGCCATCCATCCATCTAGTAACACTTTATTCTCCAAATGAGGGTCGAAGGGGGTGCTGTGCCTCAGCTGACATAGGGCGATAGGCTGGGTACACCCTGGACAGATGTTGCCTTAAATGATCAATAACAACATACTCCAGAGGAAAGTAAATAAAACTACCTTACAACAGCACTTTATCCCCCAAGTAACAATTTATTTCAGCAGTTTTACTTCGAGTTATTTATTGGCGAGTTGTTAAGGACTTACAGCCAAGGAAGTCCACTCAAGATCTAAAGCCAAACACTCTGCGATGCTCTCAAATAGTCTGTCACGATAGAACCTTAAGAAATTAACTAACGTAAAGAGAGTTTATATCTTCTGGCTTCAAACATTTAATGCACAGACATGATACAACCACATTAACTCCTGTAAAATAGAGAGTAAGAGCAAATACCACAGTGGAGCTTAAAATGCCTCCTGTTAGAGTAGTGTTTTGATTCTAGTGTTTAGAATACATATTTTGGCATATTTCTGAAAGACTTCTCCAACAGTACACACAAAAGTAAGATCTCACTATTGTACAACATTATAAGCTTCAGAAAGGTAGTGCTGCTGCATTTACTTTTTACAGACATTCATGTTGCTGTACTCATGCCCTGTGAAGCATATTCCTGTAGTGAATCAACTTGTAATAGAGCATCAGATACTGTGGAGGCAATGAATATTCGTAAAAAAAAAGAAAATCACAACTAAGCATAAATAACAATCAAATGATTGAGTGGTTTGCATCAAAATTGGAAAAACAAAAGTCAAGATGGATATGAAAGCCTAAATATCAAACGCTTGTCATTTCCTCTAAACGACTCAACCAGTGTTCAAGTTGTTTCAGTGCTCAAAAAAATGCAGTAGGATGGCAGTTTCCATCAACAGTCTTGACATTCAGTCCTTGGTATTTCTGTGTATGTATTTTTAGGCTAGAAAAAAGCCTTGATTGTATTCTATAGCCTGCAGAAGCTTCTCACGGAGAGTTTCTGCATGTGTGTACTTAGGCAGGTCCAGCAGGTTGAAGCAGGTGTGGGCCACAGGTAAATAGTGCTCCCCTCCACTGGTGGGCTGGATCACTATTTGCAGGCTTTTCATGCCCAGGATTGGTATGCGGTCGCTGCCTGTGAGGAACACTGAAAAGGCAAGAGACATTATTTCACTTTTCTAACTAAGCATAAAACAGGTAAGACTACTTATATCAGCCTGTATGAAGTTATATACGTGTGGCAACACTTACAGAGAAAGAGTTTTTTCTTCTCTAAGGGAAGACGGTGGAACACTTCCCAGAAGAGCTTGATAGTGGGGTGGTCGGCCCAGTACTCTCCTTTGTATTCCACACTCTTAGGAGTCAACACAAAGTAATTTGTAATTCATTATACTAAGTTGAAGGAGCTATTGATACTTTTTTACTTCAATCATTATAGGAAAACCACACCTTTTCAAGCTCCACCCAGTCATAATTGGTGTTGCCGATGACCATGGCTTGCAGCTCATTTGGCTGGAACAGCTCTAAAACTTTCCCACCACACACTTTGTGAAAGCCTGCATAGAAGCACTTGAACAGTGGGGCCACTGAAGTGTTGAAAACGTAGTCAACGTAGGCATCGACAAAGTCCTGCCTGGAGGCAGAAAGCAATTCATATGAAAATAAAGAGGCGTTTTGCACGTGAAATGTAGCAGAGGCAGAAATAAGAGCAGATTTAGCAAACAATGCAGATGATGTTTCTGCAATCAATATATTCAGAATGAGGTTAAATCTTTAGCAGAAAGATAGCATATTGGAGTCTTAAAGGAATAGTTCAACATTTTGGAAAATGCTCATCATTCTCACAAAGTGTTGTTTCTCCCGCCCAAGTCTTTGAACGTATTTTAATCACTGAGCTGAAGTGCTGAATTTAATTGGAGCCAGGTGAGCTTTTCTTCCTGATTTGCACTAACACTTTACACTAACCTACTGATTCTAGCAACCTTCTTACTGTTCAGTTATCAGATATGTACCACCTGTATCATCAGTGGCAGGAGGGCAAATACTCATCTTCTACTACTTTATCCTCCACATGAGGGGGGCGCTGGCACCAATCTAAGCTGTCATAGGGCCAAAGGCAAGGTCGCAAGTCCATCACAGGGCCACACATGAAGACAAACAACAATTCACTCTCACACCGACGGTCAATTTAGATTGTCCGATTTGCAAATATATACAATTACAAAAACGTTAAACTAGTCCTGACCTTTAAACATGTGTTATTGGTTAACAGGGTGGGCCAGACAACTACCTGTTTGTTTTATTTACACTGATGTCTTCACCATTTGGTACTAGTTCCAACACCTCTGTGACACCATAGTTGTCCTCAGTGATCTGTTTAAAAAAAACAAAAAAAAAACTTGTGTCTGTTAATGATTTCCAGAAATAGACCGTTTTTTTCCACTTCACCACAAAGAGTGCCGACTATTATCTTACTGTGAAGTTCAAACAGAAAACTTCTTCCAGGTCATCTTCTGTGTAGTCCAGTAAGTGTTGCAGACTCCTATTTATATAGGGGAACACAGAAAGACATGTACAGTATTTACCAATATCATTTTCGACAACACTGAATGCTTTCGTATAATAATACTCAGTTCCATAATATACTGCAGTTGTAACATTGCACGAATCAGTTTTAGATGCAGTAAACTGAGATCCATAAACATTAAACGGAAAACCTCAGATGACTGCTCCTTGATCTGACCTTCCCACATCTGGCATTAACTCTTTCAAGTCATCAAGTGTCGGCTTCTTCTTCAGAAGCTTCTTGTAAAGGGCCACGGGGAAGCTGAGCTCCACTATGGTGAAGTTGTAGATGGCCAGACCACAGATGACCCCGATGAGGTTGAACAAGTCGTGTTCTTCAAAGGTCTGCGAGGGACAGTTAACCAAGTATAATAAGAATGTATGGAGGACAATAGGAATGGAGACAGAACGTGTGGACTGATTAGGAAACCACAACATTCCTCTACTTGGTGCAATAAGCAAATATTACCACAATAACAAACTGATGCAGCAACAAAATGCCACAACGCTTTAACAGCTACTGACATTGTATGTCATCATTGTATCCTTCTGTGGTGACAAGGGCTTTAACCTACTGCTTATCTCACTGGACTAACTCTCAATATTTGCTTTGTAGCACTGGATGGTAACCTAATTCAGGTTAGCTGGATGGCTGTTTACAGGATGAGGCAAATACATTCATAATATGACATATTAAATTGAATGTAACTATTGAGAGGATTTTTTAGAGAGCCCTTAAAATCATTTCATAGGGATATATTTAATCAGCATGAGCATACAAAAGTATACAGCAATTACCTTGTTCGAAAACCAGATGAGCCTGGACTCCTCGTAGTAACGGAACATGCCATATCTGGGGTCTAGCAGTTCTTTCATGATCAAGAGAAAGAACTCCTTCCTCACGCCTCCTGCATCAACTGCCTCTTCTCCTACAAAGATCACCTGCCATGGACATGAGCACAATTAGCTTAATCTATGAGTCAACATTTATTTGTTTTAGTAGAAAAACACTCAAAGCCACACCAAATGTAAAGGCCAGACATCCATCTATGGCATAACTATTTATTTAATGGCTTCATAAATTAGAAGAGCAGTATGCAACACATCCTCTTTTTTTTTTCCTCTGCAGAGTTGGGAGTAAATTCACTTTCACCACTTGATCCCTTGTATCAACATCAGTACATTAATTATATCACATTTTACCTTAAGTGGCTTCTTGTAGTCAACATTGTTGGACTTCCTGAGAACTTCCATAGTGTCTCCAACTATATTTTCCCTCCGTACGATGAGTATGAGGCACGGGTTGACAGATTCCACAGCTGGCATAAACATGGAACTTAAGTTCTGTAGCTGTGCCTGGTCCACTGCCATCTATCAATGCAACAAGGAAATGATGAAAGCATGAACATGCTGACTGTTCCAAGATAACTTTAGAGCAGTGTTTCCCAAACGTTCTATCTGGGGACCCACTTATTGAACCCAAAAAAAGATCTCCTGTGACCCATCTCTGGGTCCTGACGCTACCTTTGAGAATCACTTGGTATGGTCACAAATCACTTGACTGCATTGCACTACATTCAGCTCTTTCACAAGGAAATTAATTGAAAATGCAACACATAAAGACAGAAACCTTAAGTTTACTGCAGATTACCTGCATCTGTATGACAGCATCTGTCTGAAGCAGAGTGGTCTTTGCTTGAGCATCGAATACAAAGGGGTACCTGCACAGAGTCACCATACCGTCATGGCCCTGTAGATACAACATATGTCACACGTTACTGCCCATAAACCAGCAAAACTAGGTAAGTGAATCATGGATGAGCATTGGACTGACCGGTGGGTACATCTGCCGCTGAATCCATGTGACATAGTCGCGTCTGATGTCTATAAGGTCATCCAACTCGTGAATGTAGAATTTGTCGTACTGGATGATGTGTCCTGCCCTATCACTCACCTGAAACAAAGATAATATGGGACTATTTACTTAGGAATCGGTAATGTGACAGCTGTTGCAACACAAATCCATCCACCCCCTCACCTTATGCAGTATCTCCAAAAGTCGGAGGGACGTATCCAGGTACGAGGTAAATACTCTCTGCTCTGTTGAGGGAATGCCCACCTTGTTGATCCTAAGCAGATACACAACCACCTCCTTGTACAACTCAACCAGTCGCTGAAAGACCGGGGGCTCAAACCTAGACCACCACATGCCTGTCACAAATAAAAGACAAAGAAAATGTCAAAAACCGTCGACTCGTGTGTCACATAGAGCATAAAACAACACCATCTTCATCTTACCCAACACCTTGCGTGGAGCCTCTTTCAGGCTGAGGAGTGATTTGGCAAATGGGATGGCAATGGTGACAAAATTATTGTGGTCACTGAAGAGAGGGCATTCTGGAAGAGTGAGGTAAAGTCTCAGGGCCTCAATGTCTGGAGGGGAGTTGTTCAGTCGGGGAATTAGGGTTTTTTCCAGACTGGCAGCAATCTGAAGGAGACAGTTTAAAGATTACTGGCCTGGTACTTCCAATTAATCTCCATTTGACAAATAAAACTCATAAATAAGATATGAAGCCTTTGTCCAGTCTCTTTTTTTGAGAAATGCAATTATACTGTGTCAGTAAAGGGTCAGACCAAATAAATACAATTCAATTGAGCCAATACTAGTGCAATTATATATAACAGTTAAAGTTAACTAGTATATGTGGTCAGTGATGCACTAAGGGCACTAACCTGCTGAGCGATCTCAGGATGATCTGGTTGGATTACTCTGTGAAACAGGACACGAGCTATGTTCATGTCCACCCCTGAACATTTACTGCTGGTGCAGTAGTGATCTGGATGACTATGTAAAAAGAATAGGAGAGATGGAATGAGACCATGCAGGTGATTACCAAATAAAACAGGAGATGAATATTAGAAACACCACCAAATACAGCTGCAAATCAGTTTCCAAGACAGAATCAATGAAAACAAGGTGTAACACTTAATATGTATTAGTTACTGTGAAGACGAAGGATCAGAGTGGTGAGGCAAACAATGAACAAAGTAATACATTATGACCCTTAGACCCAAGTGTAAATAAAAACACACCTAAAATATTATTACCTTGTTGACAGAAAAGATCCATTGAGGCAGCTGGCAGAGGAGAACACGAGGTCAATCTCACTGAGGAAATAATAAAAAGCAAATAATCAGCATCAGTACATTTCGCAAGCAAATCTCCATGAACAGTCAAGACAACTTTTACAATTGTAAAAATCTGTCTGCAACTATTCAACACTAGTTTTTGAGAAGAAGACTTTACTTGGAGATTTCGCCTGGAAGTCTTCCTGGTGAATGGCTCAACCATTTTTGTATGATCTCCTCGTTCAAGGTGCAGAGTTTCCGGTGAGGATCTTGTGTCGTCACATCATCTATGCTCTAAAGACAGACAAGAAAGAAACACACAAATGAGTGACGTGGTCATGACGTGCACCCATTGTGACAAGCCAACACGCGTCATAACAAGATGAAAATATTTTCTTTTGGAATGCTGCTTTCAGTGCATCTTCTGATACTTGGGCCAAATAAGTAGGGCACACTGGTCTTTGTTCACATTATAATAACCTTTGAACCTAGTATCTTCCAGATGAAGCTCCAGAATCAGTTGGTGGAGAAGATGCACCCAGACTCAGTCATCTTTATTTTGAATTATTTCCCTTGATTAATGTCTAAATTAATTCAGTGAGGCTTAAGTAACTTCAGTCCACAACAGGCTTCTTCCATGCATTTTTCAATCACTTTAAGATGCTGAATGTGAATGGCCCCTTACTCCAAAAAAAAAACTCACATTGGCAGTGCAGTAGTGAGCAAAGCTCTGATCCCCTCCAGCATAAATTCTCTTGACGCAACCAATGTCTGAAAAAGAATGACAGCACAAGTTAAACATTGCTTTGGTTCATTTGGTCCTCTTGACCAGGAAAATCACTTCATAAAGGTGTGCTTTCTCTTACCTGTATATGGTGATTTGAAGGCTACATAGGGGTGTTTGAGAGGGTACGGGCTTTTCCTATTGCTGGTGGAGTGTGTACCAAGCTGACCGTTACCTCCAAGTCCAAATGAGAAAATCTTGCCAGAGGAAGGTGTGAAAGCAAGCGTGTGTTGCCTTGTAATAACACAGTAATGTGGAAAATTATGTTGAAACTTGCTGATTAAATCAGGTACAATGATGTTATCTATGTTTGAGATGAAACCTATAACAATGACACATCGTTTTCTTACCTTCCACATGCAATCTGTGTCACTACATTTCCCATGAGCTCAAACACTTTTCTTGGGTTGATTTCATGGTTTGTAGAGCTGTGTCCAAGTTGTCCGTAACCTCCTGCTCCAAAGGAAAACACACCTCCTTCCTGAGAAATCAACTAAACACGTCATTTCAATCTTCCTACAGAGATACATTAATGAGTCATGCTTGTTGTTTCAGATATGGAGACATTTATGGAAGATCATGATGATTTTAATATTAATTTGCAGATTAGCTGTGCGAAACCGTACTAAAAACCCTGATTGTTTCAAAACTTGTCCGATGTTTACAGGTTTGTTGTCCCACAGACTCATTGCACAATCTTTTGACTATACAAACCACAGTGCAGTTCAGCTCACCATAGGACAGTTTGTAACTGTAAACCCTAATCTTGCATGTCTACTGTGGGGTGCATAGGCTGGATGGTGATAGCTGTGTGAGCTACATAATAGCTTGACATTATACCAGCGCGACAGTGTAGATAGTCAATAAATTCAAAGTGAAGAAAGTGAAACAGTAAAAACTGCTGCTTGCTCAAACGACTCCTTAAATAATAAACAAACCGCTTTCAGTGCATGCAAATACCCCAACAGATGACATAAAGTGGTAACTTTTGACAATTGTATAACATACTGAACTGAGCTGAACTGTAATGGTAACTGGGCTCTATCACACATCACAGAAACATAACACAACTTAACTTGGTCAGTGCTACTGTGTGATCTTCTCCACAGGAGATGTAAATCACTCTCTGTGACCGAAGGGATTTCAGCAGGGCTGGACACCATCGATCTGAAAAAGAAACATTCACAGTTAGTTTGCATTTAGAATGTTAGAAAGCCCTCACAAGTACTTTGGGAGTTTGACCTCTCACCAGTAGTGTCATTGAGACCCAGCTGGCCAAACTTGTTGCGCCCCCAACCAAACACTGCTCCTGAGAGAGTGAGGGCAAAGCTGTGAGCGCCACCTGCAGATATCTGAGCAAAGGGGATGCCCTGTAGAGATTTAATGGTTTGGGGTGTGGAAACCATCTTCTCTGGTGTTCCTAACCCAAGTTGCCCATATCGACTCTGGCCCCACGAGAAGACTTGGCCCCCTGTGCAAAAAACACATATGACATAATATGTTCTAACATTTGGAAAACTTAATAAAGCTGACTGAATAATTGTGCATCATACAGATACAAAACATTCTCACCTTTTGAAAGTGCAAGCGAGTGCCAATACCCACAGGCTACCTGAGTAATTTGAACATCTGACAAACTCCTGATGTTTCTGGCATTTTACAGGAACAGAGAAACAAGCATCATTTGAATTTCAATAAGTTAACATTAGGGCAGCAAATAACAATTATTTTCATTAAAAAAAAACAGATTTGTTGATTAACAGAATAGTTGTCTATGAAATAAATAATTGATTAATTGTTGCAGCTCTGCTTATAAGGTTCAAATATAGGTTCAAAATTTGACATAAACATCTGCTGTTACATGTTTCAGTAATACATGTCTTAAGTTAAAAAAAAGTAAAACAAATACATATACTTCAAGAGAATAAGAAAATGGGAGGTTTACCTAGGCACTCGAACACATTCTTCCATATTATTTAAGCCCAGCTGTCCATCTGAGCCCAGACCCCACGAAAATATCTGCCCTTTATCATTCAGGGCTAGTGTGTGGGACTCTCCACATGACACCGCCACTATGATCTGTGCATCCAGGGCCACGACCTGTTCTAGTAAAAGACAAAGACATATAGATTTATGTGACAAAGGATTACTACAAACTGTTATCATTAAGGAACAAACACCAACCTGGTTTCTTTCTGCCCTTTTCTTGTCCTAGCTGCCCAAGGTCGTTGCAGCCACAGGTGTACACTGTTCCATCCTCCAGCAGGATGGCTGTGTGTCTGCGGCCACACCCCACATCACACACTCGCTTCCCGTGAAAGAACTCACATATTCGGGGCTCAACAACAATCTCTTCATCAATGCCACCTAAACCCAGCTGTCCATAGGAAGCATTTCCCCAGCACAACATTGCAGCACTCCTCTTTGGCAGGATCCTTTCTCTGTGAAGACCAGGGACAAACAACTCAGCTGATGGAACTGGACAGAGCACATTTACACACCTACATGGTTAGTTTTTCTGCATGTGTATTACAGATATCTGTGACTCAATTCTACTCTGTCGAAATGATTTCAGATATGCACAATGACATTGTTCCTGTCCACATTTGTCAATTCAAATATCCATATCTTCACTCTTCCAAGGACAAAATTCTTATCAAATATATGGGGTTTGTCATAACATGTTAATAAAATCCAATTGTAGACATCCAAAATGAGAATTGCAGATACAGTATCTACAACTGACTATGATTTCAGAGTGAAATATCTACAGTTTGATTCAGACTAATTTTAATTAGGGTCACGATTCATTTGCATGTCTACATGTCATTTTTCTGAGGTAAGATTTGTAACAATCTTGTAGACCGGACAATTGACATTGTGGATATTAAGTGTTGCTTTCAAATAAAATAAAGAGCAATGTTACGGTTGTAAGAAGTAAAAAAGACAGCATGTGCCTTATAATGATGACATGATATGACTTCATAAAGTGCCAAGATGGCATTGTGCTAGTCAAATAATTGTAGGTGTTGGTGTTCCGACTTCAAATGCAACGTTAAGAGATTTTCAGTTATAGTTTTACATGCAGAATGAATAGAATAGAATAGTATTATTCAACCTTCACTTTGCCGAAGTTTAGTTCAATCTGGTTTGGTTTACATTCCCACCATGTGATCAGGGGAAAGGCTCTGACTGTTGATTTTTTATTTTATTTGAGAAAATAGGTGACTACACCCACACTTTGAAAAGTAGGACACACGTCAACTTGTATCACCAAGTCTAAACAACACCGTGGCTCTATAAGAAAGCAGTAGTTTGAATAGAGGTTGTAA
This sequence comes from Microchirus variegatus, assembly GCF_963457635.1. Lineage (NCBI taxonomy): Eukaryota > Metazoa > Chordata > Actinopteri > Pleuronectiformes > Soleidae > Microchirus > Microchirus variegatus. The sequence continues at coordinate 13,680,675 of NC_139812.1, forward strand.
ATGAGTGACTCTGAACTGATCTCATCAACTAACTTCATGTTTAGACACACATTCAAACATGTGTTGGCAGAAATCCTCGGGTAGATCACAGCAAACTCCAATGACTCATTGAAATTGTGTGAGAAACGTGGACATCATTGTGCATTTTCTTTTATCCAGAAAACCTGTTCACTTCTGACACATATTGATGCTGTTACTGTTTCCTTTACTTCTCAGAAAACATCATTTTTTGGGTTCAAAATAAGAAGCAACTGTCACGTTTCTTCTCATATGTATATGCATTTACACACACACACACACACACACACACACACACACACACACACACACACACACACACACACACATATATATACTTACATATACATGCTGTTAAAAAATAATTACACACAGGTATAATTATTTACACACCGATACTCATATGTACACACGGAAGTATGCTATGTTTTAAAAAATAATATAATGTATACAGTATACACACATACATACGTATGCTTTGTCAAAACGGAAGTTGTAGTCTTGTTCTGACTGAAGAACAGCTAGCAAGCCCCTTGACGACCGCTCACCATTTTTAAAAGCGAGTCTGATATCAGTCGTGACTAGTGCAACTAGGACAAGTCAATTATGTATTTTAGTGTAATGATTAGAGACGGCGACAAACGATATAAAAAAACGTATGCATTTAACACCGGTTAACACGTGCTGACACCAGCTTATCTTCTCACAAACGGGGCCGTTATGTTAGCAGGCTAACGTTATTCTGGACTAAATTAAGCTAACAGTGGATCTACAAACATGAGTTAGCTACATGGCTACTTGACGCAACCGTGGTATGCCTGTTATGTTTTAGTGTAGGTAGTTACGTTTAAGTTAGAGCCCGCGTAAGCCAACGGTTGTTATCGATAGCTTACCCAGGGTTGTTAACGGTTACTGCAAACAGCGAATCTTACCAAATCCTGACAGCGTTCCTATTTTCCTCTGGTCTGCTTCTGAGCTGGCCCAACTGTTAGAAAGACACAGAACTGCACATTTTCCACGTTAAATTCAAAAGCCAATTACAGGCTAGTGACAGGCCACCACCTCCACGATCCCCCACTCTGTTCTGTCAACAACGGCTTTGCTGAGGAATTCCGTCAAGTCAGCTGCAATCAGATCCCCATGTCCGGTTTTTGTTTTAGCAAAGTTAAACTCTTTTGTGCAAGCAGAGCAGCGGAGCCACAGAGTGCATGTCTGTTTATTCCATTTCTACGCGAGTGACATTAAGATTATGTAAATATCTTATTTTAACGAAACTGTGTGAATTTATATATACATGGGGTGCGTTTTAATGTGAAGGTAAACGGAAATGACCGGATATGGCACTGCTTTTTACACACACAGACGTGCAGGTGGTGGTGAAGAAACGTCGCGAAGCATCGCAACTGTTCGAGAGAGGGGAAAGCGCGCATGCGCATGTGTGGTTTGAACAGGTTCAAACACATCTTAACATGTTGTGTACATGTTGAATTAATAAATGAGTCATTCAGTAAAGGCTGAATGCAGCCCTTGAAAAGGTTCACAGTCCCACAAAAGTGAAAAGACCTGGCTAATGTGTTTTTCTTCTGCCTCTATCATGAGGTTATTTGCCCTCAACAGTCTCTCTCACTTTCATTTGAACCAAAAAAGACAAGCATCAACATGTGCAGAGATACAGTAAAAAAAATAAATAAAATAAAAACATTTGGTGGTTACACTTAATAAAATAGACCAATAAACAGAGACCCAATATAGTAGTTGGATTATTAATTAACTTGATATTTTCCACTCAGACTCCAGACAAGATTTCAGAGTTTCTGGAAAAGTTTACTACTTTTCTGTTTGTAGTAGCACTTGTGAAAGGGAACATTTATTGGATTCCTTTATTGGATTTAGTGAAACTAATGGAACCACTGACGAGCCCATTCACCCATGCGTGCTTATCGAAACAAAATGAAATTAAAATAAATATATAACTGCATAAAATAAACGAATGAACCAAAAATAAATTCATGTAATAATCTTCATCAACATACGGTATATAGTACAAAATATAATTTGTAATATTTGATAAGGAAAATCCTAACATGCAAAGTTGAACACAAAAAAGTACCATACAGAGAGCAGAGTGCAGTATAAGGCTTATAAGTGAGGTACTACAGAACTAAAGTGCTGTATATGACTAAATTTACTTAAAACATTACTTACTTACATTCAATTCCTTCATATCCATTGCCTTTAAACTTTGGTTAGACAGTGAATAATAACAAGGGTTACATGGAAACAGTTGTTTAAAAAAACACAAATATCTAAGGCCACGTGTCACTGACATGTACATGAACAACGTTTATAGTATTTTGTATTTCTATTGTCTTTTTGAAGGCTCTGCCTATAAATAGAAACTGCGTAAACTCTACAGACACTGACTAATCTCTCTCCACCAAAACAACCCTTATTACGCAGACACTTGCATATCAATGCGTTCATCGCTGCATGATTAACAGGTCATGTTATTCAGCAGCTGCCCCGTGAAAATGCAGTGAATCCTGTTGTGCTGGTTCTATGCGGGCGTGTTCTCTTGTGGATTTACGCACAGTGAGCTGGCCTCTCGGAGCCACAGGAGCTCACTTGGTTCATATTAAGAAAGAAATCAGCGCATAAGCCAAGACAGAGCCAGGAGGATCAAACATGCTGGAACTGCTGGGAGTAAGTAAAAACATCTTTACACAGAATGTTCAGAGTCTTTTATCTGAGAATATCTGTTAGTGAAGCAGAGTGTTTGTGTCATGAAGAATGTGGACTGACTGTGTTGTTTCTAATGCTCAGATCGTTGCTGGCCTTCTCTTTGTCATAGTGTGGCTTTCAAAGGGACTTAAAGAGGTGAGCAAATGTTGAAAAGTGTCAAATTCTATAAGTAAAATGGACAAAGAATGGAAGTCACCTTGACTAAAACAGGCAGACAATCACTGCAAATACTAGAGCAGGTGAGCGGCAGAAGGAAGAAGGAAAAAGGAAGCAAAGAGATTTTTCTGACCTGGTTTATTGTCTTTGACAGGGAAGTCAATTTAAAAAATCACAACAGCATGAGTCCACCACCACCACCACCAAGATGGTGAGCTACACACAACCCACTACTACAATTAACCTGATAGATAATAAATAATGAAACATATTAATATCTGACTTTCCTCTCTGTCACAGATGAAGGATCTGAGTGAAGAGGATGTGCATTTACTGGCCAAGATCCTCTCAGTCGGACTGGTGGACGCTGACCCGAACTACCTCCACCACCTGAAAGGCTTCAGAGACTTACAAACTCGTTGATTCGCTTTTCAACAAAGAAAGAGGCAAAGAAAAAGAAAACAGGGGATTCCTGGGATTCCTCAGCGTGGACATGACCTGGAAGATATCAAGTCAACGCTGTGCAGCTTTGAGTCATGGATCGAGTCATGGATGTGGTTGAACTCTTCCTGTTAGCTCAACCTTCAGATGTGCCACTATTCATCATGGTGTATGGACAATATGCACTTTATTCTGGTCAGATATGGCAGGAGTAACGGAATGGGAATATCATTTTCTCTTTGCCTTACTTAACATAAGTGAATGAGGAAAAAAAGAGAGAGAGAGAGAGAGAGAGAGAAAACATCTGATTTATTATATTTATCATGTTGTTTTTGAAAGCCAAAACATTTCTAGTGCAGTCGTCAGTAACACCAGCCCAACTGGGTCTGTTGTGATGTTTAAACAATGTGTAATGTGTGTCTTTTATATTGTAAAAAAAAAAAAAAGAGCCCGTCTTTGAGCTTGTATAGTAATATTTAACATGTATTAACAGATTAACAGAAAGCATTTAACACCAGAGTGGGGCAATGTAACTGCTGCTACTGTGGCCACAGTAAACTAACTAGTATTTAACAAAGACCATTGAGGGGATTCAGCAGCAATGTGTTATACAGTAATGACAATTGTTACAATGGCTGTATCAGGCGCAAAATGCCTCTAAATAAAGATGATGATGTGTTTTATTACTAATATGAGGGTGTTTCATTTCTATTTTCAAAATGACATTGTCTCACTTCCAGGTGTATTACATCTGTGTAACCATTTCTATCTATAAAGTCAGAGTCACTTTGTTTTCGCTGCTTTGTTCATGTGTTTCCCTAAAGAAGACAACACAAGACAAGACGAGACAAGACAGAGAGAAAAAGAAATCAGAGGCGCGTTAAGTCAAATTCAGTCGTTTGACTTGATTTATAATATTACGCGTGTTGACGTCACTTACTCCATACGAGGCTGTTGAGACTCTTCCCCAGCAGGTAGAACAAGGTCACCATGGACATGTTCAAAAAGAAGAAGGCCACCAGACAAGACGTGCTGAAGTGTCCAAGGAGGGGATAGACCCAAAGTCCCACTGACAAGTACACCCACAAAATCCTGCAGAACACGATGACACAATCATCTTCTACTGTCCTCTCACAGCGCTAGTATTCAATGACTCTCTCCACCGACAGACTGCTGTTATATGTCTACAGTAAATATAGAGTTTGCACATCTGACATCGTGAAAATTCACTTTGATGCTTTCACCCTTGAGCTGTTTTGTGTGTCTGAACTTGCCACAGCAGGAGCACAGACACGCTGTCTGCCGTGCTTTTAGATGAAGATGAAAAATACTGGATTTGAATACAGACAGAGTTTTATAATTGTGTGCTGAGTTGACTTTATCACATACCAGAACAAGTAAGCCAAGCCCACAACTCCTAATGCTCCCAGGGCATGTTTCGTCTCCGGGTAGACGTGGGGCTGCACCAGCACCTCTCCAAGTAAAAGAGGCAGAACCAATGTGTGCTGAAAAAAAAAACATTGTAGAATTAAAGGCGCCATATGTAAGAATGTGTTTTGGGTTTAATTTTCTGACGTTACTGGCAACCCGTGAGACTCTACTGACTGCAATGATTGGTAGACGGCGGTAGGTGGCGCCACATGCCAAAACATGATTTCAAAACATAAACATGATTTGCAGTCTGCAAAATATTTTATTAATGCAAATATTTTGGCTGTACTGTTGTTGTTGGTGAGTTCAGTTTGTTATATGAACATTATTCCTGAGTCTCTGTGACATATTAGGAGGATTTGATGGCCAGTTTCTTTAGATGTATTACATAATGCACCTTTAACTTATTAACATTTTAACATTTTTGTTCACAAGGTCTTAAAAAATGTTTTACATACCATAGCATGGTTCATCCAGGGATGGAAGAAGGTGTCAATAGTTGCCGGGTAGATTAACTCTCTGTCGTAGGTAAAGATAGTCCAGAAAAGTAGAACCACAAACTGAACAAAAGTTAAAAGAGTTATTAATGCATAATAATGAAACGAAAAAGTTGAAAAGATCACTTTGTGTTTCTCACCATGCCCACGGGGACGACAAAGACAGAGAAGAGGAAGTCTTTACATTTGTTCAGAGTGCTCTCAGATTGGTCACCAGGCTGTAGATCATGTAGTGCTGCCAGTCCAAAGAATAGAAACTGCACAACCTGAGACGCAAGCAACATTTTTGTTTAGACCGACAAAATGCACCATTATAACAAAGTAAAACCAGGTAATGTACTCACCAAATTTAAAAAAGTAAGGTACTTCCAGGGTCCTCCATAGGCAAAGATACCCGGTGGTAACTCCTCTCCATCCTTAGCAGCCAGACTCTTCATTACAAAAGTGTACCAGATGAACGCTAAGATGTGGTACACTCTACTCACAGTTGAAGTCATTTTGAGCTTTTTGTTTCTATAGACAAGAAAAATAAACAGTGAAAAAAAACCTGTCTTTACAATACCTTCAGACTGAAGGAACTCAAGCGTAAGAGTTCCATGGTTCTTTGAAGATTACTGTAACGCAGCTTATCAAGACATTTTGAGACAAGGAGCCCACTGTTCCTCATGAAGCACTGGGGTCTTTCGTTCTTTGCCGACGTACTCCAGCATGTGACTCTCATTCACAGTGGGGGCTTAGTCGCTCTTATGGTGTTTTGCAAGACATAAAGACAAAGTGAGCAAATCATGTTTATGTAAATAAATCCTGTGGCATATAAGAAGTGAGTGGGATTAAGCTAAATTTTCCCATCAGAAAGTCCTTACCAGATACAGGATTAAGACAAAGTTAAGGCAATATACCGTTCATTGAAATGTTAAGATTTATTTTTACATTTATTCATTCTTATTTTTGTCCTGAAGGTGGAGCTAGAGAAAGGACATCAACACAGCTTGTGAAATGCAGGAAATTCCTGAACTGAAAGTCATAATAACCTGGTCATCGAGATACATTATATGTATTTTATAACAATGTAACACGAGCTGTTACATATGCGTGTGTGGGAAAGCCAAAGGATTTGTATCAAATAAATCAGGAAATCACACTGACCTTCAATTATGTCAGAGATCCAGAATTGTTATTGAACAGAATAAATATTGCACTTAAGATTATACTTGATTATACTTAAAATTGTGTCAGGTCACAGTGAGCTAGTAATCACTGAAATCTGGGGAAAAAATGTTAATATTCGTGCAGATATGGAAACTTCTGTCCACAGAACAGCAATACTTTACATCACGTTGCTGCCTTTGATACATTATTTGTGCCAGAGATCATAGGCAAGTTTTACTGTTGATATTAATCGTCTACAGATAAAGCAGTAGAAGGTGGATGCATACAATTTGCAATATTGGGCACACAGGAGCCAGAAAAACATTACTAAGACATTTTATTTACAAATTAAAACATCCTATTTCATAAAGTGTGTAACAGTTGTGCTCTACATACAGTTCTTCAAATTCTTTGTAGTTTTCAGATTTTTTTTTTTTTTTTTTTAAATTACATGGTTAGACAGACAGGTTAACAAAGATTCAAAGTTAATAAAGGATTGGCTGTGGCATATTACAAAATATAACCTCATCTATGAGGTAGCTTCAGATGTACATGGCGAAAGGTGACATTCACAAACAAAAAAAAGCAACATGTTTATACTTGTTTGTTTCACAAATAACGTACAAATAATCTGCTTTTAAACACTTGATTTGGGTGAAAAGACCCTTTAAGACAAACAGTACAGCAACTAAGACTGACATTAAACCTCAAATTAGTTAAATGCTCTGTAGAATAGAAGCATTCCATACTGTATGGTATGTGAGGATTTTACACGTGACACATCATGTAAAGGCTGGTATTCTGTTGCAATCTTGTGTTTTTCACTGTTTTTTCTTCTTACAAATAGGTAAAACAATGTTTTATTAACATCAGAACAATAACCTTGCATGGTTATACATCCACAGAGCCACAAATACATATTATTTAAGATTGAGATACAAACAAAAGTATATTTCAGTTTTATGAGCACACGACTGAAGATCGTGTCATACTTTAGCACATTTTGACAGCTGACATCACTCAGTGTGTTTACATGCACGTTAAAAGCACGATTTTCGTAGGACTAAGACAGTAAATCTGTTTTCTTAATGTCATGTAAACTAGATAGACTGACTAAAACTGAGCTATTCTTAATTGGACTAACATACCTGGATAATGTGATTCATAGTTCCATTACCCCTGCATGTAAACACTTTAGCCCAATTTATACTCCTGCGTAAAGTGCTCTACGTAGGTTACGCAGCCCTCTGCGTTGACGGATAGGCTGTCGCAGAGCCTCTGTGTCGTGTCCGGCTACACAAAATATTGTTTAAGTGTCCGTCACTCCGTCAAAGGGACAACGGAGACGGCAAGGGCTGCGATTGGTCCTCAGGACAGGCCGAGCTCTGTGCCGGCCGCAGTGCGCACCGAGCGTCCACAGAGGCGGAGCTGATCACCGCCGACAACGTCGCTGCCAAACTATAAATACGTCATATCTTAATACACAAACCACATGCTTAGACTCTAAATGGCTAATTTCTCACCTCAAATTATCTTAAAACTGCATTCCAGGACACAGAAAAGTGAGAAACAGCCACTGTTATTCCGCTGCAACAAAAACTTTCTCTCTCGGACGCCATTGCTCAGTGTAGCCAAAAGCACAACAACCTTGCGTAGCGATCCCTACTGATCTGGCGGGAAATTGCAGTGCGTATCCGTCACCACGGCGGAGAAGTATGAAGGCTCGATGGGTCTCTGTGGTTACGCAGTCTGATAACGCATTACGCAGTCGGAGAAGTATAATGTGGCCTTTAGTCAGACTGGGGTCGGACTTGGCATTCTACGAAGTAGAAAGAGACGATGTATAAACTGTTGCCGGAAATCATACAGCGGCGTCTTTCTTCGGACAACACAGCAACCACAAGAGCCATGCTCCATCTAATTTGTATAACAATTAACATGTACAGCAGGTACGAAACATACACAGCCACAGCACGATCTATTTCACCGTCCATTTGCTGTTTGTTTTTCTGTTTGTTTTTCTGTGACTTCAAGGTCAACAGGAAACAGGAAGATGCAATACACACTAGCTTATAGAGTTGACACAGCTCTACCCACGGAGGCGGAGTCAGGCGTACACAGCTAATAAATCAATTTTCTCCTCCGCATGTACACTCGGGCTCTTAGTCAGACTACGGCCTTAGCTCGATTAAACGGTGCATGTAAACGCACTGAGCGTCAGTGCTGCAAAAAGGGTAAGGACAGGCAAGATCATAAAAAACCATTGCACACATTGCACTTTACCCATGCAGTCCGTAAACCGTTTGATCACACACATATTCTCAGTCCATGTGCTTTGGTTATTCACCCACAGGAAGAAGCCCTTTGGTAAACCTTAGTGACAGCCAGTTTGTATTCTTCTGTGTGAGATTCACCATTTGTAAGTTTGAGTTTTAAGACACAAAGTTGTTGCTCCTCAATTAAACTTTTCAACAAGTTCACGTTCTTTTTACACTTCCTGTAAACATTCTGCCTTCTCTTTCCTTGAATATCAGTTAAGGTGCCATCTAGGAAAGAAGCAGAGACACAACATGATTAAACACAGAGGCAACTAAATGTACATATAAATGGGCGCTAGAACAGTGGTGTTATATGTACTCGTACCTCAAATCGACTGTAAACTTTCCTCTCCTTCCTCATGCTCTGGATCCTCTCGAGCAGCTTCTCCCTCTCTTGCGTCGATTTAGGCTGTCCTTTCCCAAACGTCCCCATCTGTCTTTCTGCTTCCCTTTTGGCATCTTTGTCAGCTTTGTCTTCTTTCTCATCGTCGGTGACAGGAGATTCTTTGGTGGCCTCGTTCCTACTCTGGCTATTAGCAGAAATCTGGCCTAGCAGCAGCTTAGTATCATCTCTAAGGTTGCTGCTTGAGAGCACGTTGGCTGTTGATGACTGGTAACGAGACTGGCTCGCTTTTGGCTGCTTGGACTGTGACGACGCAGAAATGACTTGATTTGATCCAATCCCTGCTTTCTCTGAGCAGTTATTTGCCTTTACTTGGCCATTTTTTTTTTCACTTATGACAGATTCCTGTGTTGTAGCATTCATTTCCTTATTTGTGTCCTCAGGTTTTTTATCACCAGAGTCAGACCTTTGTTGGTCTTTGTGACTTTTTTCAGCAGGATCAGATGGCTCTGGAGCATGGCTTTCCGAGGTCACACATTCAGGTGTTTGCTCTGGCTCTGTTGGGATTTTTGAGGTAGGCTCAGTTGGGTGAGAAGTTTCTGTTGAGGGGAGGGGGGGTGTAGTTTCATTTGAGTCTGCTGTGATTTGCTTGGGAAGAGAGGGTGTATGTGAAGGACTGCATGATGTGGACATGTTTGTTTCTGTTTTTCTTGCCTCAGGGGACAAAACTGATCCATCTGACTCAGTTACAGGAGAAGAGCGGGGTACTGTTTCAACAGGAGCAGGACTGACAAATCCTGTCAGGTTAAGTACGGACGGACGAGTTGCTTGTTTCTGACTATCTTGTGGAGATGCATTTGCTGTGGACTGGGAAGCATTAGCAGAAATGTCCGAATTGGCAGTAGAAGATGTTTCTGATGGGAGGTGGATAGTACTGGTCTCAATTTGATCAGGTCTGGAAGTAGAAGTTTCCAGATTAGATACATGAGGAAACTCAGACTTGATGGGTGACGTAGGGCTAGGATCCGGAGACTTGATATCAGATTTCACAACCTCAGATTCACTGGAGTTTGTCTTAGTGGTGGAATGTAATGACACTTTGTTTGGTTCTGGCACGGTTGTGCATGTGTCAGGAGTGATATCAGACTCCACTTTTGCAGAGTCGACTACTGAAGGGATCTCAGATGACGTCAACTTGGAATCAGGCTGTAGACAAACCTGAGTAGACTCAGATTCTGTTAATTCCTTACTCGTTTCATTAGCTGTTTGGGCGGACTCAGGTGGCGAGCAGCTGACAGGTTCAAGTGCCTCTATTTTATCAGAACTTGGTGACAATATACTGGAGGCTGAACTGGACTCTTCTGCGTTAGAACATAGAGTATCTTTAGGTGAAGACTGAGGAGCAGAGCAAGAGGTTGGAAGACTTGGAATGATCTGTGAACCAGAATGTGAGGATCTTTGAATTGATGTGTTAGAAGAAGTCAATTCTGATCCATTCTGTTTTTCAGCTCGTGGTGCAGGTTCAGTGATTACAGTTTGGGACTCAGCTGATTCAGCTTTTTGGTTGTTAGAATCCAAAGGAGCAGATGCAGAATTGAGTGGTTCATCCAGTGAGCTGGGGGTGAGAGAACTGGACTCCTGTGAGGTAGGATCACAGTTGGGGATATCACTTTCATTTGAATCTCGTTCAGGGGATGGACCATTGCCATGAGTAGATGTTGGACTAATGCAACTATCTTTTACAGCAGTTATTGAGAGCTTTAAGTCTTGAAGAGTTTCGTGTGAAGGTGGTTCTCTTTCTGTAGAAATGGGCATAGATGTTGTTGGTTGGCTGATTTCCAGCTCCTTCTCTGACTCAATTTTGAAAAGACTGTCCTGCTTGGGGATTTGACTTTCATTTGAACTTTGTTCAGGAGATGGAACATTAGCAGGGGTAGCGTTTGTTGATGTCGATGGATCAGTAAGGCTATTCTCTTTTACAACAGGTTTGGACAGCATTAAGTCTTTAATAGGTTCAGGTTGAGGGGGTTCTGTTTCTACAGCAACAGGCAAACATGTTTTTGGTTGGCTGATTTCCTGCTTCTTCTCTGAGTCAGTTGAAATTTTGCTCTGTTCCTCTTTACAGCTTTGGGATGTACTGTCATCATTTTTGAAAAGACTGTCCTGCTTGGGGATTTTACTTCCATTTGGACCTTGTTCAGGAGATGGAACATTAGCAGGGGTAGCATTTGTTGATATCGATGCATGAGTAAGGCTACTCTCTTTTACAGCAGGTTTGGACAGCATTAAGTCTTTAAGAGGTTCAGGTTGAGGAGGTTCTGTTTCTGCAGAAATGGGCAAAGATGTTGTTGGTTGGCTGATTTTCAGAACCTTCTCTAGGTCAGTGGAAATCTTAGTCTGTTCCTCTTTACAGCTTTGGGAGGTACTGGCATCACTTTTGACAAGACTGTCCTGCTTAGGCATGTCACTTTCATTTGGACCTTGTTGAGGAGATGGAACATTAGCAGGGGTAGATGATGGACTAATGCAATTATCTTTAACAACAGGTTTAGAGAGCTTTAAGTCTTGAATAGTTTCATGTGAAGCTGGTTCTCTTTCTGCAGAAATGGACAAAGATGATTTTGGTTGGCTGATTTCCAGCTCATTCTTTGAGTCAGTTTTGACACGACCATCTTGCTTGGGGAGTTGACTTTCATTTGAACCTTGTTTGGGAGATGGAACACTAACAGGGGTGGCATTTGTTGATGTCAGTTGATGAGTAAGGCTACTCTCTTTTACAGCAGGTTTGGACAGCATTAAGTCTTTAAGAGGTTCAGGTTCAGGAGGTTCTGTTTTAGTCACAACAGGCAAATATGTTGTTGGTTGGCTGGTTTCCAGCTCCTCTGAAACAGAGGACATTTTAGTCAGTTCCTCTTTACAGCTTTGGGAGGTAATGGCATCATTTTTGGAAATACTGCACTGCTTGGAGGTTTCACTTTCATGTGGACCTTGTTCAGGAGATGGAACCTTGGCAGGAGTAGTATTTGTTGATGTTGGTGGATGAGAAAGGCTACTCTCTTTTACAGCAGGTTTTGACAGCTTTACAACTTTAAGAGCTTCATGTGAAGGTGGTTCTGTCTCTGCAGAAATGGGTAAATCTTTTGTTGGTTGGCTGATTTCCAGCTCTTTCTTCTCTGAAACGGCAGAAATGTTAGTTTTTCCTGCACCACTTGTAGTAACATGTTTTTCAGAGAGACCCTCTGATTGTGAAGTATTAGCTGTCTTCTCTAAGGCGTTTTTTGTATTGGTTTCATCCTTAAGAGTGGTACTAGTTGTCAGATCCGTGGGTTTCACCTGAGCCTTGTCTGTGTTCTTTTCGGCTTCTGCAGCCTTAGCAGCTTTACGTTTTGCTGCAAGGTCTTTAAAAAACATGAGCCTGTTATCAGGATCATTCATATCTACATATGACGGAGTAGCGCACAAAGATGTTGGTGCTTTTACTTGCTGATCAGTTTTGGGTAGATTAGTTTCAGATGGCCTAGTTTGTGGTTTTGATGGTGAAGAATTTGCTTGCTCTACGTCCGATGGTTTCAGTGACTCCACTTTATCTACTGTACTGTTATCGGAAATATCCTTTGACTTTTCTACCTTTGATTGATTGACATTTGCTTCTTTACTGTTCTCATCATTTGGCTTGGGTGTCTCTATAGTTGAGTTATCAAAAGTTGTTGACTTGATGTAACGGCTCCATTCAAAAGGTTCTCGTGGAGTAGATCTCCTTTGTCCTAAAACAAAAGGTAGTTTTGTCTGTTCTGCTTCATTTTTTTCATTTTCTTCATCTTGTTGTCCAGCAGTTTTGGTATCTTGGGAAGAAGGCTGCTGATCAAGAGAGCTGAATATCAAAGATGATCTTAACCTAGAGCCTCGTGGCGTAGCATTGAACTTTCTTCTGAATGACTCATCCCTTAGAAGAGTAGTGGTTTTTGGCTCCTTTTGTTCTGCTTCCTCTGCCTTTTCTCCTTCAGTTGTAGATGATGATTCGGAAGGTGTTGGTGTTGTGTTGGCTTCTGATGCCACTGCAATAGGTTCATCAGGCAATTTCTTTGGCTTCTCTCGCACAGTGTTTTTGGTGTAACTTGGCATTTGACTCACCCTTGGTACCGCAGGAATCTTAAATTCTCTTACATTTGGAATTTTAGGAAATGACAAATCTATTCCTGGTGCTGTTTGCTGTAAAGGATTTGAAGGCTCTTCAAAGGGGTCTGGTCCCTGACTTGTTGCCAATGGCAGGCCTTCATCTCCTGGATTATCATATGTACTGAGGTATGAGCTAATCCTCCAGTTTCTTAGACCTCGTTTCACCGTAGGATCCTTACGGTCAGCGTTAGACTCCTGGAGAATCAGCTTTTGCTCGGTTGTATTTGAGGGTGTGGGAGAGGTCTGACAAGGATATGAGCCCATGCTCTGCCTTTTAGGCTGAGGTGAACTAAATGGCAAATCTGGCTCAGGCACTAATTTCTCTGAGCTCTGATGAAAGTCAACATTTCTAGTAGATGATAAATAATTAAGCACAGGGTCAAAGTTATCAGGTGGTTGCATCTCTTGCGGTAAACCAGATTCAGAGTACTGATCTGATTGGAAGTCTTGATTCCAGAACTTTTCATAGCCACTGTAATCTGCTTCTGGTCCTTGGACAGGCCCTGGAAAGGTCTGCTGTCCCCTGTTAAACTGCCTTCCCTGGATCTCAGGCTCTGGCATTCCCTGTGGCTGTGAATGTGGATAAGAATATCGACTTTGAACACCTTCAGCATAACTATGGCGTTTGAATGCAGGATTTTCTAACATTGACACTCGGTAGGGGCCCTGATCATGAGATGAATCCATTCGAGGCTGTGGGGAGGGAAACCTCTTATAAACATCTGCAGGGCTGTGCTGGGGTTCTTGCCTTTTAAGAGGCATCATTCTCCAGTCCACATCCATTCGTTCATCATAGGACTGTCTCATCCTCTCCTCTGAATCCAGTGGTAGAAATTTTCTGGGCTCTCTGAACAGAGGAGTTCTTTCACTTGGGTATTGCCTCTTTTGTAATGGGCCAAAATCGTCGATTGGAGCAAGCGTATTTTCAAGCATCAGGGGCTGGGACTGAGCAAAAAGAATCCGAAACTCTTCGTCAAAGGTTGAGACAAGCTGTCCTAGAAATAGGTGTGCCATGCAGCGGTGGAGCTTCTCAAACGACCACATGAAGCTTGAAAAAATTGGCACAAATAAAAGTGGTAATTAATTAACAAAATACTTGCAACAAACAGATGCAAATTAAACAAATGTTGGTATGATTGTGTGTGTGTCATATGTTCGTTCATGTGGTATTGAGTTCATAGGTGTGTCTTTCAATGGCTGCACCTGTAGTTTCCACTAAGCACAGCTCTGCAGTCTGTCAGCAAGAAGCGATCCATCATCTGACCTTTAAAGGATTTCCCTGAGCGGCAGTGGTACGTGATGCCCGACACTGTTCTCACACGTAAAAACTGCAAGACACACATCAAACCATCCAAATATAATGTTATAATAATATCATGAACAATGAAGAACAATTAGTAAATGAAGTGTTGTTAGTGTTTTAATTGCAAATCAAACTAGGTGGCAGTATTGCATCAGCATTGCCACATTTGACATGAAGTTCTATGTAATATTTATATGCTGTTATTTCTGTTATTGAATAAATACTTCAGTATATTCTCTGTATAATTCAGGGACAATAAATTAACTAAACTAAACTTAACTAAATTATTATTTTGTCCAAAAGGCTGCATTTTACCTGAACAGGCAAAAAACAAAACACAAAACAAAACAAGAAACACATTCCAAGCGTACACAAGCAGCACAAAGCATAGAAAGTAAAAGCAAACGTATAGTGCAACATACTAATACTAATTATACAATAACATGCCAGATCAGTGCAGGATAAAGCAATAGGGATGTTTGCATTAGTTCAGTTATTTGATAATGCTAGTGTATAATACATTTCTAATCGTAAAATCAGAAGTCCTAGTCAGCCACGTGATGTTTGCAAAGAAAACAAGTTTGTATTATGAAATGACGTCACTTCTATTAACAGAGAATGTGTACCTACAGAAGAATGCTTCTCTAGACTCGTTCAACTAATACTGAGGAAGCTAGACTTTTAAATTATAAGGTTAACAGAATAGTCCCTATTTATGTTGGTGTAAAAAGACCTCACGTGTTTAAACACTTTGTGACTTCTCCATTTCTGTCTGTGACTCAAGGCCCACTGATTCCAACCAAAGATATACAAAACTATTGTATAACTGCCAAATTTTAACTTTAAAAAGCAATTCTCTGTGGTATTTGGGCACAGGTTTTAGCAAATACTAATTATACTATGAAATTGGTGCTGAGGTCAACATTTTGCAGCAGCAACTCTGTGTATGCAAACTAAGTGAAAATTCAATCAAATATAGAATATCACTGGATTTTGAGACATTCAAATTTTCCCCAAAATGTATCTGAGACTGTGTGTGTTGGTTGATGAGAAGCACTTTTCTAGTTTTTGCATGGTGTTTGTCTATTTTTTTAATAATACAGTTTTTAACTGCTTCGTATCCGCACTCAAATGTAGAAGTGACTTGATAAACTCACTTGAATGCTCTGTAGATTGACCCTGCAGTTGGACACCATGTTGAGAAAGTGATCCGTGTTCTGCTCGTCTAAAAGGATGTAGACAGCGACACTCCTCATGGCAGCATTGAGTATATCCGCAAATATGTCAACATCAGTAAACATGTCCATCACTATGGCAATGACCTGAGGAGATGAAAGCAACACAAAAACATGTGTTGACAAAACTGTCAGGACATTGTGACTTTGACAAATCAACTTTGGCACGACATACACCTTTATAAAGCAAGAGAAAGGCTGACCTGCTGAGCATTCTTGATAAGTCTCCGAGCCTGCTCCTTGATACTTGGCATGTCAGGCTCAGGGGGGTTGACCAAAGTGGTGACCTCTGTGGGCCCAATGAAGCGATGCAGTTGAGGCCAACCAAGGTCCAACCCCGGTACATCCTGGTCAGAGAGAATTGGCCAGTAAGTGTCTGAAGAGCCATCTCCGTCAGTCTCCTGAAACTGTTGCTCAGGGTGGTAGCTTTGATGAGGACTTTGAATAAAGTTCTGAATATACTGAATCTCAGGCGTTGATAGGAAATCCACCACATCTGCTTTTTGGAGGAAGTTGTAGTATCCTTCCAAATCCTCCTCAACAAGCGCATCAATAGCTAATCGGTAATCTTCCCGATAGTGAGGAGGGAGGTAGTTGGGGTCCAGAGGGTTGTCCCCAGCAGAGGAACACTGAGAGCGTCGCGCCATTCTCTAATCTAGGGAAGGTGAGAGCAAAATAAAACACATTAACTCATGTTCCATCTTAACCACTATCAGTCTTATCTTTTCAAATCAAAGCTAAGATCTCGCTTCCATTTTGACGATGTAGGAAAGTGAGCAGCCTTGGTGGACTTTTGCACTCTCTGACAGCTTTCTCTGGTCTGACATCTCTGGTTTCCAGTCAGATTTACTGCATGATCGTGGAACAATGATCACTGGTTTGACTTTGCGCTGTGGGTTCTCTTTGTTAGCTTTTGCTAAATCGAGACACTAATATGTCAACATCTGAAAAACAGCTGCACCAGTACAATATAAGTGAATCCAACCATGTCACGGCTTCATGGCTTCAGATACTTATGAACATCAGAAAGACAAATTGCATCAGCATTAGATAATGGAATACAAAGACAGGTTTTGAATTCAGTGAATCTGTCACCCAACTCTGCAGCTGTGTGTCTCTAAAAAGCTTTAAAGGTCCATTATATAAGAATATTCTTTTGTTTGCTTTTCCATTAGTGATGGCACCTGGTAGTTTTTAAGTACCTGCTCTGGCAAGGTTCCAGGCGAGCTGAGCCGATACATCAATCCCAATACTTCTGTTTAAAGCCGGCAATTGTCTGCACTCCGGTCATCCAGGAAGTGCAGGACTAATCCTTTTTAATTCACTGATTCTAATGATTCAGTTCACAGATAACAACTGTTTAATTAGTCACTAGTACCAAACCGAGTAGAGTCGAGCCGAGCTGACCTACAACTGTATAGTGGGAAAGCGCCATTAGTGGCATCTTAATGTGAGAGCGCAGATTGTTACAAATGGAGGACCAGAGAGGATGCAGTTGTTTTGTTTTTGTAGTAAACTTCTGCTTTAAAATGCAGAAAACACAGACTGGATAGTGTGTTCGGGCTCCAGCGTGGAAACGTGTAGACGCAAGATGGCGGCTTCCATAAACAAGGCCCGCAGGTAAAGCCTGGGTAAAAGTCTGCACCTCTTGAAAAACTTTAAATACATAGTTGGAGATCAAATTGAGATGCTTATGAACATCAGAAAAACAAATAAAAGTCTTTCCCTAAGACTTATTCTCAGAAACCCAAATGTTTTTTTTACCTTTAAGCCTTTGAGTCACAGTTCAACTTAAGATCCTCTGTCAACATATGAAAAAACAAACAAACAAACAAACAGACAGTTGCAGTATAAGTGAACACAACCACGTCACAAAGCAGCTGTGTCACCATACAAACTCCAAATTAAGATGTCAATTCAACCGT
The DNA here is from genome assembly GCF_963457635.1 of Microchirus variegatus. Taxonomy (NCBI): domain Eukaryota; kingdom Metazoa; phylum Chordata; class Actinopteri; order Pleuronectiformes; family Soleidae; genus Microchirus; species Microchirus variegatus. Next base: position 13,698,409 of record NC_139812.1, read on the forward strand.
TTCACTGATACAATATGCCTGAAACCAATTATTGATTTTGAATGAATTGAAGTGAATCCAACCAGCTCTCTAATAACTTTAAGAGCATACTTTGTTCCAACTGTGATACATTAGAAAACACCAGTACATAACACTTGAACCCAATCATTGGTCTTGACTGAAATGAATCAAACCATATCAACTAGTTGCACAACTGTATCTCCTTTCAAAGTCTAGGTCAGCTCTTCCTGTCCTGGATCTGCAGATATCAGACACAGCGCCATTATCTCACAGTAATCCGACTAGAATTAGCTCAGAATGAAGGAAGGGAGATGGAATCTGACCAGAGGATAGATGATTATGGGTGTGGCTCCTCCCTCTGACCGAAACAACCAAAGTCTGCATATATATGTGCAAGTTTGGGCAAAGCCACATGTAAGAATGTCGCCACAGGGGAACATATCAGTCCAAAGAAAACACACACAAAACACCCTCAGTGTAACGCGGCGGAAAAAAACACCTTCTACGGAGTCAACTGCTCTCACTTCACCACCAACACGGACATGTCATGTCAGAAAAGTTAATACGCAGACCACGTACAGTCGGCGTCCATATGCTAAGTCTCCCAAACTTCCCGATAACAACGGTTTACAGGCCAAACTTACCGTGCTGCTGTTTACTCGTCACTTTACTCGTCGTTCAAACTTAACCGCAGTCATGTTGTCTTATTCCACCGCGTTTGCCTCCTCAGTTTCGCCGTGTATCTGCTCCATCTGAGACTCGTCTCAAGTTTTGTGTTACGCCGCCTTTACCGTCCTCCTTCGCCTGCCTTCACCCAGCTAAACCAGTTTAGTGTCATGCTTGAGGCATGTTGTTGGCGAGATACGAGTCAGAGAGACGGAGATACAGTCAGAGGAAAAGTGGTGTCGAGCGAAAAAAAAAAAAAACACGTCGCTCCGCCTCAACTGTAGCTGAATACGTATCATTCTCTCCCTCTCTTTTTTTCTCTGTGTGTGTGTGTGTGTGTGTGTGTGTGTGTGTGTGTGTGTGTGAGAGACACCCAGCTGAACTCTGCACACTTCTTATCTGAAACCATATCAGCTGTCATTGACCTGTGTATTGGGCACACGCACACACACACACACACACACCATGACCTCATTGATTACCCTGGTCCGTGAACGCAACACGTATACATATTTATATCCATTCATACGTTAGTCATATCCTGCTATCTGCTCTGTAAAACTTTAACTTCATTGACAGGAAGTCTTTATTAGCATTGCGACATGCCAATAAGTCATATCAAAAAAAAAAAAAAAAAAAAAACTTTTATTGTTTTAAAGGGAGAGACATGATACGATATTTCTGTCCGATAACGATATCACAAACTTGAGTATATACCGATACCGATATTAGTCAGATACAATCAATTTAGACCACTTATGACCCAAGGTTATAATAGCTTTGGATTTTTCATTAGTTCTTTTTCGTTATTTCCTTAATAAAGTTAAAGTTATGGGGTTTGCTGGTTTTTATTTCTTTGTAAAGGCTTAGTTTTTTATTATTATTATAAAATAAAGTGTTTTAGTGTTAATAATAAATAAATACACTTCATATGAACCAAAAAGGCTTAAATATAAAATTAATTTACAAAGACAAAAACTAAACACATTTTTGCTACAATTTTAGTTTTATAAACACACGATTCAGTTTCAGTTATTTTGTTAGTTTTTCGTTAACTATAATAACCTTGTTATGAACAGTGAAGCTGTTAATTCATTCGCGTTAGACATTTCAAAGACATATAATTTAACTTTTTTTTTACAGTCTGTGCATAGTGACGCATGCGATTTATAGGAATTGTGCAATGTATCAGTTTTTATATTTTTATCTGTCCGATATTCGATCCAGTGATTTTGACCGGTATCGGACCAATACAGATATTGGACGATACCGATTCCCATACCCAATTTTATAATAATACTAAAAATAATATCATCATGAATCAAAAATATTGTGGTATTATTATCTATCTATCTATCTATCTATCTATCTATCTATCTATCTATCTATCTATCTATCTATCTATCTATCTATCTATCTATCTATCTATCTATCTATCTATCTATCTATCAGTAGAGATGCCACTGTGTAATAAGATGGGGTTATGACTTTATTTGAATTCTTTTTAGATTTGTAAATCAGCAATTATTAATAAACAAAACAAAAGAAGGGGAAGTATTGCTGGAATATTATTTATCTTGTAGAAGGTCCTTGGCCAAGAAGAAAATGAGAACCTCTGCTTTTGGTGACTGGGATGTACCAGACTCTTAGTTTCTGTTACATGTAAGCAACAAGATATATCAATTAAAAACCTAAAGTTAATTCTTTGGTTGGACAAATTACAAGGAGACCTCTGTAGCCTCTGTATTGTAATAATTCTGGAACCTAGACATTAATAAACGATACCGAACCGTACTGATGCATACAGGTAGGGCTGCAACTAACGGTTATTATTTTCATAATCGATCTGTCGATTATTTTCTTGGTTAATCGAGTACAAACCAAATTGATTTAGTTTTAATGATTTCTTTGCTACATGGAGCAAAGAAACCCGGAAAACATATGACGTCGTTTTTGGTATTTGCAGTTCATTTAAAAATGAAAATCACAAGCTTCAGGTGATCTTTTAAACTCTATGCAGATTTCTTACTATGATGCAGATGTGAGCAAACAACAGTGGCAGCAGATGATTATTTGAAAGACTGCAGTGTCATTCTTTGATCAAGGTGATGTCTGGAGCGGAGAATCACAAGATGACCAGGATAAAACCAGAGCCTGAGGACATCGTGTCCTCTGCCAACACTAACAAACTCCACAGCAGCCATGGCCACAGACTAAAGTGATATTACTCATTCATAAGTGCCGTTATGTAACTTTACTTTGTGGTTTATTGTGATTGTTGATGTGGAAAAACCTGGCTTTGAAGTTGTGGGAGGGCCATGTGGGATTCCAACATAAGACCTGTTTTCTTAAACCTTGAAAGGAGAGAGATAGAGAAACTATAACAGTGTGTTTTCTTTCAGGGTTGCTCTACACTCAGTCCGAAAATATGCTGATCAGAATGGAGTCTGATGTAACTAAAGCAAAGGAAGTGATGCAACACAGTTGCTCAAATGACATGAAGACAATCCCTTATTGTTCCTGCCAGGCAACACCCAAGGCATACAGAGGAGCAGTTGGATTTGAAACATCAAAATGAATGTTTACACAGTTCATAGATAGTTGCTGCACTACATACCATAAGGCAGCACTCAGCGCTGCAGTCTTTAACCCCTGGAGGCCACAGAGAAAAATAAGACTTTTGGTTTTGTGGCTGACAGTTTTGGTTATGAAAGAGAAAATTAATCAGCGCTTGAACCCAGCCCCCATCCATAAAACGTCTCCAGGAATGTATGAATCAAACCAATGATTTATGTGCGACCACAAATGTCTAAATGAATTGTTCCTGTTAAAACAGAGAGACAAAGTGGTAATTAAATGACTGTAAATACAGTGGCTTGAATCCAACTGAAACTTATTTGCATGATACAGTCACAGTGTGCAAGTGTGCACCCACTGGCCACTTTATTAGGTATAGAACACACCTGATGAAGTGGAAAGAGAGGCAGCCTGGGTGATCTTCTGCTACTGTATCTGCTTCAAGATTCAACACGTTTCACGTTCAGAGGGAGTCTTCGAACCACCTTAGTTGGAAGGTTTGGTGATTTGTTCTGTTAAAGGTGACTAATGCCTTATTATTATGATCCAGTGAGGTCATTCTCCCCTGGAGGCATTTTCTCTCAGAATCCTGTTGCTCAGTGGATATTTTGTTCTTTTCAGACAGTTGTTAGGTTGTATTGGAAAGTCTCAGCAGGTTTTGAAAAAATCAGACCATGATGCTCAATTGACCATGTCTGCACGGGCCTAAATGCACTGAGTTGTTGCCATGTGATTAGCATTTGAACAGATGTACCTAATAAAGTAGCCAGTGAGTGTAGAATAAGACCAGTTTGAAAATGATCACGGGCTGCTCCACATTTTGTCATATGTGCTGTATTAAAGAATATAACCCTGTTGACTATAAAAAAAAAACATTTTAGACATTAAAATCCTGTCTAAACTAAAGGATAATTTGGCCAAATAATCTGTTCAAATCAGACTAAAATCAGAAGGCACCCATGATTGTCGCAAGGACTAGATCGGGATTGAAATCTGGCCAATTATCCTCTCACGTGAGGCTTTAGTCCGCACTGCACCTTTAATGCAGACATGTATGCCTCCATTAGGAATCCATGAATTGAAAACTTAACCTAACATTATGAGTTAACTTTACTCATCCTTTAACATTTCATCTACTTTTCCTTTACATTTATGGTGAAATATACATAAATAAATATACATAAATATGCTCGTTAGCGTTGTTTTTGTGAACATGCCGCTGTGTAAATTCTCCCCTGGCTAAGGAGAGTATGAGTAAAGCATTTGTTTATAGCGTGCACTTGGGGATTTTTGCTGATAAGGATCTCTCCTTGAGGATGAGGAGGAAGAGGATGTGGGAACAAAGGAAAAGGGAAGAGCGGCAGCTGCAGAATACATTTTCTAGAACGTATCATTTTGATAGAGAGATAGAGGAAGTCTGAGCGGATTTCAAGGGGATGAAATCAGGCTTTCCTACAGAGATGATGAGGAAGAGGATGACGAATGAGCTCAGTTACAAACGAGTGCGTCACTGCACTTGGACTGGACTCATAACTGTAGCACATAGACCATAAACTCCTACTCTACCTGTGATTCAGCTGTGAAATTAACGGATATGATTGGAAAACCTGAGGAGAACGTGTGTTTGATTTTAAATGAACTCTTTACTTTAATCTGTCATCACTGACAATCTGTGAGGGGCCGCCCTTATCAGTCGATGAAAGGGAAGTTGGGCTCCTCTATATTTGTCACTTAGAGAGGCCATGACAAATTCCTCAGGCGGCTGTATTCCTACAACATTTTGTGTCTCTTGGAGATGCTGTACATGTTTCAGCCCTCGTCACTGGGGCTCAGCGGCCCAGATCGCTGTGGAGTGTTTTCAGAGGAGGCTGTGGGTGTTAAGTCAGAGATCATTACTCCACTGATGGAGAAAGGAGCAGACATAAACACATGAGTGAGACAAACCCACAACAGTGAAACAAACAGGCTCTCGACGGTGTGAAATGTATGGACACACAGCAGCATGAAGGTGAGGAGTGGTCCCGGGTTGTGTTTAAACTCAGGAGTTCCGCCAAAGTCGTTATGTTTCTCACTGCGCTTGTCTATTTATACGTGAGAAGCATAAAAGTTAAAGCTCCAGTGTGTAACTTCAGTCACCAAAACACTGCTAGCATCACTAGTAGGGTTGGGTACCAAAAGCCGGTACTTTTTGTACTTGGTACCGATTTGCGTCGTTACTACCGAGTATTGGTTCACTTTTAATGAATCTGTGCCAAATTTTGATATTAGAAATGTCTGGGAGAGTGCGTGAGAGCGCGAGAATGTGAGCGCTAGACGGCGCGAGCATGTCAACAATACTAGCGAGCTGGCCCGATCAAACACAGGATTTATTTAAAAGCTGAAGAATGTACCACTTTTTAACTCGAGTGAGAATGAGCGATGAATAAACTTCATCGACACGTTCAGGTAATTATCTAACTCACTAAGTGAATAAGTAGGTGGGAATAACATACAAATGAAAAACATGTCTTTTGGGTTTCATTTTCTGACAAAACTGGCAACCCGTGGTTGCTCGGCAGCTGAGACTCTACTGACTGCAATGATTGGTAGATGGCGGTAGGTGGCGCCACATGCCAAAACATGATTTGCAGTTTACAAAGATTTTTTTTAATGCAAATATTTTGTATGTACTGTTGTTGGTGAGTTCAGTTTGTTATATGAGCATTATTCCTGAGTCTCTGTGACATATTAGGGGGATTTTATGGCCAGTTGCTTTAGATTTATTACATAATGCACCTTTAAAAGTACCAAAATAGGGTACCGTTTGGTACTGGAACCAAATTCCATGTACCGATACGTATCGGTTCAATTATGAACGGTACCCAACCCTAATCACTACCCTCCTTGACATAGTTCGGTTGAGGACATTTCATCTCTCATGGTTAAGGCAGATAAGTCAAATGTTTTGAAAAAAGAAATCATGTAATAGCACTACACTTACGTCTATTTTACGGCGCTTTCCCACTGTACAGTTCTAGCACGGCTTGGTTCGGCTTTGCTCGAATCTACTTGTTATTTTTTGTTTGCTTTTCCATTAGTGATAGTACCTGGTACCTGCTCTGGTGAGGTTCCAAGCGTGATGAGCTGATACTAAAATGTGACGTCGACAGAGACTGTCGTCACTGGAAGAGTCATGAGCTTGACCACCGAAGTGAACGTCAGTTAAAAAGACTTAACAATCCTGAAAATATTCTGTCCAACATTTAGCAATTTCTAAAATCTCAATATTTAACAGAGGAGTCTGGTGTATTTCAGTTCACTATAGTGGCAGAGTGTGTGCTTCTGTCTTGCAGGAAGTACTGAACTAATCTTTTTAATTAACTGATGTTTGAGTGTAATGACAATGTGTCTCCTCTGGTTTTACCGGATATTTGGAGGCTGCTGAACGTTAGCGCTGCTTTGCTGTGAATAGACGCTGACCTCAGTTCACACACTGAGCAGCAGGTGTGCTTTTGTATCTGATTTGACTGGTGTTTTGTTTATGTAATTAAGGAGTTCATTCTCCCCGTGTGTGTCTGTGGATTGTAGTACTGTTTTATCTTTGCCTCTTTGATTGTTTAAAAGTGGTTTATATATTTTTATTATTTCATTTTTATTTGATAGGGACAATGGATATTAATGAATATCTTCAACAAGTGAGGATGTAAATATGCCAGATTACAGCAACAATGCTAATTTTTACGTCTGTAGTCCCTAGGCAGCTGACACATTGAACAGAAGATAAAACAAAGACAAAAGGCAGAAACAACACTATGTGGACAGAAGCAAAAAAACAAAAACAAAAACAACACTTTGTGGACAATCTACTGATGAGGACAGCTCTGGTTTCAGACATACGATTGTGAGTGTATGTATGGTTTATATATTGCATGGTGACAACCAGGTTCCAAACATGTTTAGGGACCATGTCAAATAAAATTAAATAAATCATATCTTTGGATACATCTAGGCTTTCTATTGTGAGCATGCATTCATATATGCATACTTTTGTGCACCTGCGTTTGCGTGCAATTACATTTACGTATACGCTTGATGACAGGCGTTGTAAAATCAGAACGATACAGCAGACAACGGCAGGCTGTTGTGACTCCACCCAGACGATGTTTACAGTTCCATCGTTTCTATTTACACAAACTAGACGACACCATGTTTGTTACCTGAACCTAGAAACGATGAAAAACAGGGAACAGCTTCTGCGATTTACACTTTTTTTCTTTTCTTTTTTTACTTGCCTGACTACTTTCCAGCTCTATTGTAATGTATCCGGTTGTGCATCCTGCGGCTGCAGCACACAGCAGAATTTCCTGCATTGAGTCAGGGACACGCACGTCACAGACAAACATCACATCCTTCTATACGTCTAGGATACTAGGACACAATAGCTGAAGTCCTGGAGCAGCGAACACAGCACCCACCATGTCACAGTGAGCGAGAGCAAACATCTATGACCACACATGTTATAATATAGGAAAATGAGCTTGACAACACACTGACATTACATTATCACTGCACTCCACATGTACTGAAGCTGCACAACTGACTTCCATTCATACTTCAAGTGATCTTTCAGGTTCTACTGTTTACTTTTGGGTTCTTATTGTTTGTGTCGACCTGTTGTTAGTTTTGAGCTGCACGACAAAGCTGTTGAGCTACTTAAGTGTGCCAAGGTATCGCTCCACGAGAAGGCTGCGGTGTAGCTTGAGGTCAAACGAAAACTTATCCGAGTTACCGAGGTCAGATGATGTGCTGGAATGTGGCTAGTCAAGAAGGTCAACAGGTCAAATGTATGATTTTACTGAAGAAATGTCTTTCACTTGATCTACAAATATGGAAATTGACATTTAAATAAAATGAGAGCCGAGGCAGCACTTATCTCTATGGGAGGGGGATTAAGAACATGTGCATTTGTTTTGGGAAACATAATTAAAAAAATGAATTCTGAGATGGACACAGTGAGAACAAGTGACTTTCTGCATGGAGATTAGACATGTTCTCCTCATGTGTATGTGTAGGTTTTCTCCGGGTTCTCCAGTTTCCTCCCACAGTCCAAAAACAAGCAGATTTGGGGATTAGTTCAATTGGACAAGCTAAAGTTGCCCTGTGATGAATTGGTGATATGTCCAGGGTATAAACCCGCTTTTTGCCCCATGTTTGAGATCGGCACAGCGACCCTGTGACCCTCATGTGGAAGATAAAGCAGTAGAAGATGACTGACAATTCTGAGATTCTGTCTGTCTGAGATTAAAGTCAGAGTTCTGAGGAAAAAAAGCCTGGATTTACTTTACTGGATTGACATAATCTGCTTCCGTAAACTCATTGCAAACACATGTAGCCATATTGCTGTGTATAGACACGGCTTGTGCATATGTAGGTGTTCTTTTGATTTGTTCATAAATCCAATACAAACACTCAGTTGAAAATGAAGGAGTGCTTTTTTTTTTTTTTTAATTATGGACTGGTAGGTCCTCACATTGTCATTATCACAGCTCACATTAACTTTCGCTGACTGTCATCAATTTAAAATGCTCTTCTCGATGCCAGATTCACTGACAAATACTTGGCCAGATTAAAGTTTAGGTTGGGCTGCAGATGGATTGCACTGAGGCCGTCTGCCAAGTCGTGATATTTAAACAGCGCCACTCTCTGGACAGCCGACTGTCAGCATTTTAATCTGTTGAGGTCAAACTCCCTGAGTGGTAGGTGGTGGTAGTTCATTTGTTTATATCCGGAGGATGGTTAAGTGGTGACACAGTGAAATTGGACATTGAGCATAGTTTTAAATGTGTCAGAACAAAACTAATTTGTGAAAAATCTTTTTATAATTATTATTTCAAGTGCTTCTTAAAAAAGAGAGAGACATACATTTCTGGTGTTAGCCGTAGTGATAGTGATTTACTGTTTATTGAGTTTACAATAAATGTAGGTCCATTGATGCTCATACTATAATAACACAGTGTAATGAAATATAATACTGTTACATGGTCATACAAATACAAAATAATAACAATAATACTTGTAGTAGTGATTGTGGGACAATTTCAATGTAGCAAATTATGAAAAGTATGCAGAATAGTATTGTTATCATTATTATTATTATAATAATAATAATAGGAATACTGATAAATTTTAATTACTCAATAAAAAACAATAAAAAGCACAGTACTGATGTGTAGTTCAATGTAATGATGAACATGTCAGTAATGCATCAGTCGTGAGAGGGCGCTGTCTTCCAAAAACAAAAAGTACCAAAGAAGATTTTCAGCCAATAAATGAGTGATGACGTCTTCACGTCGTCGTTCTCCAGCAGCACGCAGGCCCCGCCCTCTTCTTTTCTACCCGCGCTGAGCCGTCAAAGATTGTTTACACTCAAAAAGATGAACGACTCCGAGAGGAAAAAGTAATTGTAACGAAACGTAACGACGCATTATAAAAAAGGCCAAGCGGAATAATCCAACTGTCTCAACTGTGACTACACAACGCTTTTGTGACCGACGAACACTGGCTTTAACTGTGCTCTGATATTCTGAGGCAGAGTGAGACATCTTATGTTTTCTCATCTATGGTGTCAGACGAACACGCTGCCGTGTTTCTGGTTGTGATGCTGCATCGAAGCTAACTTTAGAACGTTAGTTTCCGCTGTTTCTGTGTGTGTGTTCACAGTCATCGTCACCTGCTGTGTTCGCAGCATTTGTCTGTCAACATGGCGGGAATCATCCGCAGGCTCGACGAGACTGTTGTCAACCGGATTGCTGCAGGAGAAGTCATCCAGCGTCCTGCTAACGCCGTCAAGGAATTGATCGAGAACTGGTAACTGACAAACTTCTGTGATTCACGCACACACAGTTTCTTTCTAACGTGACTTAACTCTGACAGGAGACGTCATTGTTTACATTAAGTTTGTGGCAAAACCTCGTGATAAACACACCTGTCAACACTCACGTGACTCTGTGAAGTAGGATCTCTAATCCTTATTACACACCAGTAATGAACACACACAAGGATCAGGTGCCTTCCTTGCTCAGGGGCACCCGTGTCTGGGACACTTTCCGGGAATTGAACCGGCAACCTTCCAGTTACGAGCTAATTTCCTTTCCTCTTGCAGTAACATTTGCATTAACATGTCTGATATTTTTGTTACAGTTTAGATGCCAAGTCCACCAACATCCAGGTGACAGTGAAGGATGGAGGGTTGAAGCTGCTTCAGATCCAGGATAACGGCACCGGCATCAGAGTGAGTTTAATCCGCATTTAACACAGATTTCACATTTTTAATCTCTTCTTAGCTTTAAAGTGTGTGTGTGTACATATACATACTCGTTTTGGCTCAAAAACCATCACAATGAGGACTTATCTTTACAATTAGATTAGGATAAGGGAATGAATGCATTATTACTCTTTTGGACCATTGTTGTTCTCTTCAAAATGAGGAAAAGTTTTCTGAGGCTCTGGTTAAAGTTAGGATTAAAGATCCTGTTTGTAACATTTAGGTGGGTGTATTTATATACTACACTTAGTAATGTTTGTATAACTGCATAAAAAAAAAAAAAAAAAACTAGGGCTGAAACAATTACTCCATTAATCGTCAACTATTTTGATAATCAGTAATCGAGTGTCTTCTTTTAAAGAATTAAAACAAGTTTTCTGATTTTTCAGCTTCTTAAATGTGATTTCTTTGCTCCATGTAACAAAGAAATAATTAAAACGGATTGGACAAACCACACTTGAGATCATCGTTATTTCCAGGCTTGAGAAAAACACTTTATGGCCCAAACGATTACTCGATTATGAAAATAATTGTTAGTTTACAGCTCGAAATAAGACTAGTTTAGTCACTTTCTAGTATGCAGAAGCTACTGTAGTTCCCTGATGCACTTGGAACTGGTTCAATTTAGCTAAGATTTGAATTGTGGTTAGGTTTATCATTTTGTCCAAATGAATGTAAGTCAGTGCAGCGTCCTTAGAAGAACGGTCTCCATTTTCTCTTCTCCATGTGTCGATTCTTGACGTGTGACCTGATCAATGCAGAAAGAAGATATGGAAATAGTTTGTGAGCGTTTCACCACCAGTAAACTGCAGACGTTTGAGGACCTGTCAGCCATTGCAACATACGGATTTAGAGGAGAGGTAAGCAAAGCTTTGAGGTTTTTATACAGTACGGCCTTTTGTGTTCAAAATATCGACATACTATACATTTACCTCTGTTGTCTGTATTTTTGGTTGCAGGCCCTTGCGAGTATAAGCCATGTTGCACATGTGACCATAACGACCAAGACCGCTGATGCTAAATGTGCTTACAGGTATGAAATCACAGCTCACTTATCACCTGATTGCGATTACAAAATGGTCATAGTTATAATGGTGCTCATGTAAAACATCTATTCTGTCACTGTGTTGTCGTGCAGAGGCTGCTACAGTGACGGCAAACTCAAAGGTGTTCTTAAACCATGTGCTGGCAACCAGGGCACACAGATTCTTGTGAGTACATTGAACGCATCACGTCTTACAGACTGACTTACGCGGATATTCGAAACGACAGTTCTCTACTCTCCCTGTGTGCAGGCCGAGGACCTCTTCTATAACGTGTCCACCAGAAGAAAAGCTTTGAAGAGCCCCAGTGACGAGCACTCCAGGATTGTCGAGGTGGTCAGCAGGTCTGGGAGTATTACTCTGTATTATTATCATCCTGTTCTTGTAATTCCTGCTTTGTGTTCGTGTGCGTGATGTATTCAGTGTTGTCGTGTTGTTTTGAAGGTATGCCATACACAACTCAGGAAAAAGCTTTTCTGTCAAAAAGGTGAGATGATTGATGATTTCTTTCTAGTATGCGTCAAGCACAAAGGTCTGTGAACAAAATGTGACCCGATTCTAATCATCCTATTACTTCTACTATTTACAGCAAGGAGAGACCGTAGCCGATGTGAGGACCCTACCCAACGCCTCAGTAGTGGATAATATTCGAGTCGTGTTTGGAAATGCAGTCAGCAGGTATGAATGAAACTAACAAAGCAAGACTTGAAAATCAGCTTTGATGCTCCACGCTGCTGTGATCCCGTATGCCCTCACACGACTCGCTCGTTGCTATGTTACCAGGGAGCTCATTGAAGTTGGCTGCGAGGATCAGAAGCTTGCGTACAAGATGAAAGGCTACATCTCGAACGCCAACTACTCCGTCAAGAAATGCATCATGGTCCTCTTCATCAACAGTATGTATCATGGGAGTGTAGCCGACTGCTGTGGGTAATTTCATCTTCGTTTAAATGGTCTGTCGTGTCTTAGATCGTCTGGTGGAGTCGAGCGCTTTGAAGAAAGCGATCGAGACGGCGTACAGCGCATACCTTCCCAAGAACACACACCCTTTTCTTTACCTCAGGTAACCGTGACTTTGTCTGCTGTAGTGGATTCCAGTGTCGTTTAGTAGGGCTGGGCCAAAATGTCTACACTACCGGTCAAACACCCCAATGTTTCCAGTTTTTTTTTAATTAAAATTGAAGCATTTCAAGTCCAATGAATAGCTTGAAATGGTACAAAAGTAAGTAGTGAACTGCTGGACGTTAACAAAAAAAAGGTAAGGTTACCCAAAAACGAAAAGAAGAAAGGTGTGAGTACAGTTTCCTTCACCATCAAAAGGCACTCAGAAACCGGGAGAAACTCTGACAGGAAGTGGTCTGGCAGACCCAAAGCCACAACAGATCGCGTTTCTGACAGTCAACAGCTTGCGTGATAGGCGGCTCATCATCATCATCATCACCATCACCATCCTTTCGCCTACTAGACGGCGTTACCAAACTCCTGCGTGATGAACCGAAGATTTCAAACTTTGATTCATCAGTCCATAACACCTTCTTCCTGACTTCCAGTAGTCCATTGGCGGTGTTTCATGGCCCAGGCAAGTCTCCTCTCCTTCTTATTCTGCCATCTTAGCGATGGCTTTCTTGCTGCAACTCGAGCGTTCAAACCTGCAACTCAAAGTCTTCTCTTCACAGTTGAAACTGAACTTTCTACGACCACTATTAAGCTGTGCTTGAAGCTGTTGTCCTGTGAGCCGCCGATCACGCAAGCTGTTGACTCTCAGAGACTTGTCTTCTGATTCTGTTGTGGCTTTGGATCTGCCAGACCTCTTCCTGTCAGAGTTTTTGGGTAACCTTACCTTTTTTTTTTAACCTCTAGCAGTTACCTTTGTACCATTTCAAGCTATTCATTGGACTTGAATGGCTTGAATTTCAATAAAAAAAACTGGAAAAAGTCAGGTATTCTAAAACTTTTGACCAGTAGTGTATTTATAGGGAAACTTGGGCAGAAGTTGCCTGGTCAGAGAAGAAGAAGTTTACAGCAATATAATGGTGAAGAAATCTACATTAAGAGCAAAGACTTTATGCACTTTGTTCAGTGTGTCAGATATTGTGATGCATCGCTATACGATTGTCTTACAACGCAACTCACAGAATCGTCGTCTCGTGAGTTGCCCTTTGTTGCTACAGTCATCTTACATTCGCCAACGCTTTCTCATCGTCGCAGCTTAGAGATCGCGCCGAAGAACATCGACGTGAACGTTCACCCCACAAAACACGAGGTGCATTTCCTGCACGAAGACAGCATCATCGAGAGCGTTCAGAGGCACGTCGAGAGCAAACTGCTGGGCACCAACTCCTCGCGCACATATTTCACTCAAGTAGGTTATCACTCAAATCACTACTCCTACAAAACTTGCTCTGCTCATTTGCTCATTCTTAGTGTGTGTGTGTGTGTGTGGTTGTATTTATGACGTACACTTTTGTTTGTGCAGACGTTGTTACCAGGTCTGTCGGTCTCCGGTGGCACAGAGGTGTCGTCCTCCAGCGCCACGGCAGATTCCACGGAGAGAGTCTACGCCCATCAGATGGTGAGGACCGACTGTCGCTCTCAGAAGCTGGACGCCTTCCTGAAGCCGAAAGAGAGGCCGCCGCCCAACCCCGAGCTGAAATCAGGGGGTCCCACTGGCACAGAGGAGGCCAACAAAAGCACCCGGCCTCACAGCGTAGAGATGGATGAGGAAGATGATGCAGAGATGGTGGAGGCCTCGGCTCAGCAGGGGGCAGAAGTTTCTAAAGATGAGGAGGAAAACGGTGTCAGTGCTCATGAGACTCAAAGGTGATCGACCTCTTTCTTTTTTTTTTACCTGCAGTTAAAGGTGCCATATGTAAAAATGTGGCCAAAAACAGTTACTACATTCAAATTCAAAATACAGAGGTCTTTAAGGTTCCGTCTTCTGACGTAACTGGCAACCCGTGGTTGCTCGGCAGCTGAGACTCTACTGACTGCAATGATTGGTAGACGGCGGTAGGTGGCGCCACATGTCAAAACATGATTTCAAAACATAAACATGATTTGCAGTCTGCAAAATATTTTTTTTAATGCAAATATTTTGGCTGTACTGTTGTTGTTGGTGAGTTCAGTTTGTTATATGAACATTATTCCTGAGTCTCTGTGACATATTAGGAGGATTTAATGGCCAGTTGCTTTAGATTTATTTCATAATGCACCTTTAATTTGCTTGACTCATTATGATCAGCCTGCTGAGCTCTGTGGTTCATTATTAGCGCAATGTTTTGTTTACAGTAACCAGTTGTGCTCTGGTTTGGTTTTATTGCTTTCAATATTTAGTTAGTTTATTACCCCTTTGGGAAATTAATTCCCACAGATTCTGTACACACACGGTATGGAACGCCTTACACACATGGGCACATGCTGATGTAGTACTGTGATGGCTGAACGTATGAGACTCCAGTTCCCTAAAAAAAAGCGTATTATTTACACATCGAATGCAGCACATGTGCGTCACTAAAGGGTAAAAGACAAAACAAAGGAACATCAGGTGAAGAAAAACATAAACACTGAGCCGTTTAAGACCTAGTTACAAACAAACTCTGAATGAATACTGCGGCTTGTGTGCGCCAGATGTTTAAATTCTTTGCCAAATTCTACTACTTTTTTTATTCATCATCATGTTACAGTTGCCTTCAATGCGGCTGAAAAACTGTCTTATCTCGTCAGGCTGTGTCAAAATAGAACAATGCATGTTTGTAGACGCGCGTTGTACTGAATGCAGGAGGTGTGACAGCTGTGTGTTGTTGTTGTTGTTGTTACCTAGGAAGCGTCCAAGGAAGGAGGAGCAGCAACAGCAGGAGGAGGAGGAGGAGGAAGTAGAGGAGAATCTGACAGCTGCAGCTGTGCCTAAAAGACGAGTCATAAAACTGAACAGCATCAAAGAGCTGAGAGCTGAGATCGTGGAGAACATGCATAAAGGTGAACAACACAGAACATGTCGTAGGTGAACACAGCATCGATACTACGTTTTTGTGTCTGATAACAATATCAGAACCTTGAGTATCTGCCAAAACTGATGTCAGTACAGTTTACTAGGCTGTTTTTAAATGCATGCATTTACAGCCTAACCACAGCTTTTTAGTTATATTTTCAAAAAATAAAAATACACTTTATTACTCTTAGTTCTTCTTCTTTTATTATAATATAAGTGCACACAGCTGATCACTGTAGACATGCATGCTTGTCACAAGACATTGATGCTGCACAACCTGTGCTTAGTGAGGCTTTTATGATTTCTGGGTAACAGTATTTCTTTTTCTCCATATTCCATAGAGATGTTGACCAGTGTCAGGCTGATACCAAGCATTATACCAGCTCAACTGTATTCAGAATAGGGCAAAGTTTTTGTTGCCGTTGTCGCTTTATTGCATCCATTATCTCCAGGTCTTCAAGAAATGCTGCAGAAACACTCATTTGTTGGCTGCATCAATCCCCAGTGGACACTAATCCAACATCACACTAAACTGTACATGGTCAACACCACCAAACTCAGGTAAGGGACATAGATGGTAAACACGGGTCATTCTCGGCGTCTCGATCCGCTGCTCTGTGACTCATTTCATTCTCTTGGGTTGCAGCCAGGAGCTTTTCTACCAAATACTGATCTACGACTTTGGGAACTTTGGCGTACTAAGACTTTCTGTGAGTAAAGTCTTCGTCTTCATTGTGAATGGTAAGAAGATGCTGGTACAGACGGTGCATGATGTTTAACGACTCGTCATCCGCACAGACTCCAGCTCCGCTCTACGACCTGGCCATGTTGGCTCTGGACTGTGAGGAAAGTGGCTGGACAGAAGACGACGGACCCAAAGAAGGCCTCGCTCAGTACATCGTGGACTTCCTGAGGAAGAAATCGGAGATGCTGGAGGACTACTTCTCCTTGGAGATAGACCAGGTCAGACTCCCACATTAATCTATGCAGTGTCTGCTTCGTCACTGTAAGCCATGTTGTAAAATGAGCTTCTTACATCACAGGAGGGAAACCTTCGAGGACTGCCACTTCTGCTCGACAAGTACACTCCTGTCATGGAGGGTCTGCCCATGTTCATCCTGCGCCTGGCCACTGAGGTGAGCTCCTCGTTCGTCCCTTCTCATTTCTGACAAGATTCTGAAAACACAAACTAAATCAGTTTGTGCTTTGCAGGTGAACTGGGACAACGAGAGGGAGTGCTTCAGAGACTTCAGTAAGGAGTGCAGCGCCTTCTATTCCATCAGGAAGCAGTACATCCTGGAGGTTGAGCCAGGAGAAGAGCAGGTCCTATGTTGAACACATCACATATCATTTTTTTTTTAGTATTCCTTCTCTAATAACGACAAAGAAAATGACAAATGTGTTGTGTGCTGTTGGTTTCAGGATGGCGAGGCAAATCTGTGGCGGTGGAAAATGGAGCACATAGTCTTCAAGGCTTTTCGAACGCTCTTAAGTCCGCCCAAGAGCTTCAGCGAGGACGGCACCGTCCTGCAGATCGCCAACTTACCTGATCTCTATAAAGTGTTTGAGAGGTGCTGAATCTCATGATCATATGACTGAAAACTCAACCTGACAAGCTGCTTGCTTTTACACTTGATGTAATATTTGTGCTGTAAATAAAACACTGTATAAAACCAAGACGTATTATCGCTTCCTGATGGATAAGTAATGCCACGATTTATTCTTATTCTGTCATAGGAAAACCTTCCCTTGCTCATTTAAAAATGCTCAGCCTTTTGAATAGTTTTGAAGAAGAGAGAACTGCAGCCAGAAAAAATCTAATACTCATAAGCCTCCAAACTACACCCAAAATGTACCAGCACACACGCTTGACATTTATTATTGCTGCACTTTTCCCTCATCACTCTGAGGTATGTGTAATGTGGAAGAATCAAAGCTCAGCATTAAGTAACTTTAAACCTTCATTTGCAAAAAGCCTGATGGATAATTACAGGTTTGCAACGTCTGTATGGAAACTTAATTGGTGAATTAAGGAAAAGTATAATTCCATGAGTCATGCTGTAGTGTAGATGCTCCTATATGTGCCTCAGTATATCCCACATACAATAATTACATACAAAAATGTTAACTCGAAACATTACCTTGCTTTTTCCTAAAAAAAAAAAAAAGTAGGATTAAACAGATACATATTCAAAAAGTAGAAAACAGCGAAAAGGCAAAAAGATTCAGATTGTATACTCACTTCTGTAAATTACACATTTATTTCCAAGATATCTTTTAAATATTTGAAAAATTTCAATGAAACCGCAACAAAGTTGGTTCTACATATTTTCAAATACTGACTGCACCTCGTTTTTTTAAATACATCATTCTGTACCTGTTAAAACTATTATTGTTTTTCATGGAGCGGTGCAGACCTTCTGTCTCTGGTGTGAAAAGGCACTTCACTGTGGAGGGGAAGCAGAGAAGGTGCAGGGCCGGAGCAGCTGTGAGGGTTGATCTGTTTAAAAGCATCATTATACTCATTCATGCAACTTATCAAAAAAAAGAAGAAAAAGAAAACACAAACAAACAAAAAAAACAAATAATAAACAAAAACAGTACAGCCAAGCACCCAGTCAGAGGGTAATAAAATCTCACAGATAACATGATGTACAAAGAAAAATTATGTAGTGACCAGAGAAAATTTCATCAGTTCCATCTCCCAGCAACTTTATAGTTTTATTACTTTTGAGTCATTCCTCCCAAAACACCTGGCAACTTACCAGATAAAACCAGATAAAACCCAACACCTGGTTTTTAGAAAGACAGACATTATTCAGCTTTTTGCCTGTGCTACAAGTATTCTTTTTAAAGTGTTTTTGGTTAGCTACGAATCTTAAAGTGTTACAGCTGAATGTGGAAATGTGCTCCAGATGCAAAAATGGCAGTCAGAGGTCAGAGGTGCGAGTTTAAGGGCTTCTGTGGTGATGCTGCCTTGCCTCACTGCTGTGAAAGAAGGGCGTTCCTGTTGGCCTTCATCTTCTCAAGGCGCTTTACTAGGTGATTGTTGGTCATCTCCATCTCCTCGTTCTTATCCAGAGCCGTGCGCAGCTGTGGTGGAGTGTAGGACAATCATTACAATTCAGCCTGCTGAAAAAAAAAACACGTTCATGCTACAAAACACAAGTTAAATGGCGTCTTTACCTCTCTTTGAAGTTTCCTTTTTTCTGCTTTTAGTTCATCCTCTACTTTCTCTGAATTATCTGCTGATGTCTTGTACCTGGACACTTGCCCTTCAAGTCTATTAATCTGAAAACACAAAGCAAAAACAACACTTGCAACTTGAAGCCTTAAAACATTTTAATAAAAATGTTTTTAAATGTTTTTCACTTACATTTTGCTCCATTGTACCCATTTCCTGTTCTGCCTTAGAAAGCTTGAATTTGTATTCACTAATCTGTCTGTTGGCATCTCCTACAGAGAAAACAGAAACAAGCGGATTTAGAAAATGTAGACAATGTTGAAAAGGTAATTTATGAGTTAATATGTAGCTGTAAGAGCAACTTACTTTGCATCTCAATAAAATGTAGGTCTGTACCGTTCTCCACCCTCTCCCCATCTGTGAACGTACTGTCCACCTTTGAGTGTTTCTGTCTCTCCTCTTCCAGCTGATTCTTCAACTTTCTGATCTGAGTCAACAGCTCATCCTTCTCCTCTGCCAACTTCCGTAGCCTGACATCTGCACAACAGAAGGAAACCACTTTGAACTCATACTCATAAAGACTATTTGCGGTTTATAAAAGGGATTCTCATCGCAAGCCTTGATGTGCAAAAACAGTTGTGTTGCATCCTGCGACTCACCCAGAGGACCGTCTCCTGCTGACTCCAGCACCTGGGCGGCCTCCTGGGAGACAACAGTGATCCCTGGGGACACAGGCTCATGGTTGACATCTCCGTTTGGTGTACCGTCTGGGATGATGACCAGCCCATGTTTCTATGGTGAGGAAACAAACCAACAGCTGGCTGTCATTGAGGTTTTAAAAAAAAAAGACTTTTAAAATTAAACAACAGTTGGTCCTCTGTAAATGTTACAACATATCCCAAAATAAAAGCTCCTGACACAGTGCCTCACTCCAGACAAAGTGAAGCAGAATGTGTCAGGATTTGCCCTGGACTCGTCTGTGTTCAGACACGTTTGCAGAAGTACTTTCATTTTTATTAATCTGTAAACCATGTGCGTTAAAGTTCCTCCACGCTGCTTCTTTTACCCTTTGGCAAAAAATTAAGACGTTCCTTGCGGTTGAATGTTGTACACTCGTTTGCACAACACTGATATTTTAGCAGCGTGCTCCAAATTTTCCCTTTTATTTTACCTCGAGCAAACACAATAACAGATGTTGACTTGTGTGTTTATTACCATGGTGACGTCCGTGTGTAGCGACTTAGCCTATGAGCAAGATTACAGTTTAGCACTTTACCAAAGAAATAAGGTGGGCACAGAATACAAGGAAACATTAACTCTCGAAAAACCTCCAAACCTAATTGAAAGGTACATAACAGGCGGCAAAAACGTATTCCTGGGTCCATTTCTTTCTTTCTGGGACCTACCTCTCCTGCTTTGGCCTTCTGCTTGATGTCAGCGAGCTCATCTCTGAGCTCATCTCTCTCATTCCTAATGCAATCAAAGTACTCTTTCTGCCTCTCTAGGGCCTGGCCACACAGACGAGACAAGACAAGAGAGAGGAGAAGAGGCAAAACAGAAGTTGGATAGACTCATGACAGACACAGCAAGACATGCCCCATGCACAAACATGCACTGTGTGACTCGGGCCAAAAATGAGGAGGGAGAAAAACGGTGAACAAACAGATGAGGACATGCAAACAGAAAATGGCAAAGGTTAAGAGAGGTAGAGAAGAGGGGCAGAGGAATTCTAATAGTAGGGAAATAATTCTGCTGATTCAGACACAAAGCCTCTATTTTTTGAGTTTGACTTTATGCACTCACACACATTAAGTAATCCACAGGAGTGACATGCATGTCATGCTTGATACATTTCTCCTCAACAAACTTGAATTTGTATTTCACAGGTTGCTCACTTCAAGTTTTAACACAGTGCAAGTGGACGTGTTTAATTAGCTAAAGCTGCAGAATCCAAACAGACACTCCTGTTATTTCGACATGCAAAATCCAAACTGTGAATATGGATGGGATCTGGTAAGTGCTAATGCTTAAGGGTCTCCATTGTGCAGAGACAGTAAGAGAGGCAAGAGAATGGATGGACGTGTGTCTACAGGCCAAAAACTGCAACCATCTATTGCCTCTTATAACTTGTCAGTGCACTAGTGCTGGAACCTCCTACCCCAATCTTTTTGTCCTTCCAGTTTATAGTTTCCTGCAGGTCAAACACCTCTCTGGTGAGGGCATCTAACTTAGTCTGCATTTTCTGGCTCTCCTGGAGCGGCGTTGATCAGTAAAAAAAAAAGACAACACATGATAAGAACAGAACAGGAAAAATTTAAGGGAAAAAAGAAGTGAACGGTACATAAACACATAACAAAAATGAGAGATACAAACAGGTGAACAAGGTGAGAAGAGGCCAAATTAGAGGAGATCAACAGAAAGGAATGAACAATAGTGATCAGAGTCAGAGAATGAGACCTAGAGGCAGTTCCTTATCAGTTACTACAGAATATAAGCCTTCTCTATAAAGTCTGCAAAGAGGCACCAACATCTGTCTTAAGTGCTAACAGAATCACAGTCTGATGTGGTCACATGGGCAAAAACTGTTTGGTTTCCTAATACAGAGGACCACCTTACCTCTATAAGCTCATCTCTTTGGCGGATTCCCTCTTTCAGCTCTTCCTGTTTATGCTGCAGGACGGTACACGTGTGCTTTTGCCTTTCAAGTTCCTGAAACCACAGACACAAATCTTTTTGGCCTCAGCTCCACATTAGATTTTGGAACTTTAGTATCATGAATGTCTGGCAGGTTTACTGGACATAATTAAAGGATTCAGAAATTTTCTTTGACTGAGAGATTAGTCACCTTTGACTTGTCTTCCAGCTCCCTCTTCATCTCTGCCATTTGTTCCTCCATCTCCTCGATAACGTCTTTTAGTGTGTCCACTTGATAGATGAGGTTGCCTTTGTCGTTATCCAGCTGTGCGTTCGATACCATGGCTTTCTTATACTTCTCCTCCACCTCTACAAGTGACTCCTGATATGGGTGAAAGGTCGTTAATGAACACAGTAATCTAATTCAAAGCAGAGATCACCTACATGCAACAGAGGGGGGCTCTCATTGGTGTGAACAGAACATTTAAAAATGCATTTATCAGATAAAACATGCTACAAAGCACTTTTCTTATTTATAAAGTAAAAAGAATTCTGTACCAGCCATTTTTCCAAAAGGTCATTTGATGTGCATTGTGCAAGAGGTGACATTGAGTAAACAATACTTAGAAAGCATTGAATCACTCTGAGGAGTGAAACAAGGCAGTATTGTGGAAAGATGATCTGAAAGAGAAGTGAAGGGAAAAAAAGGATCTAGCTAAAGTGAATCAGCTGCATTTAACTCTCAAGAACAGGCCACGAGTCAGGTGTGTGAGTAAACTACTAGTGTGCTTTGTAAGAGAAACATCTGTTAAAGTTGGACCATCCAAAATGTAGACAACAGCAGCCTGGATGGAGGAATTTCAAGTCATCTGTCAGCAGATGGAGTGTGTTACTCTTCGAACACCTCTGAATTGTGGGAGTGTCTTCACGTTAGACAACGACCAGTGTGTTGGATCAAAACAGGAAGTGAGGGACGATCATGCAACACAAAAGGGTTGTTACACAATTCAGACTGGGAGCACGCAAAGACAGAGTTGGTGTTAGGAGCTACAGGAGGGGGAACAGGGGGGTATAGATGGGGTGGCAGGGGGTTAGTGATGCCATACTGCTCCCAGAGGACAAGAGAAGGCATGCTTTGAGCTCAAGCCCCTCTACCTTCAGCTCTTTAAGCCCTTGCATGTACCGCCCTTCTACATCCTGAATCTGGTCCTTTAGTTCATAGATATCCTGTAGAGCAGATGGAGGGAATGGTTTGGGTAAACGTGGGCACCGGAGGGTAGGGGGTATTCAAGGAGAGATAACAAAAGCACCCGTGCTTCCATTTCAAAGACAGTCTAGCTGGCAGAAACATGACCACCCAGATTTAGAGAACAGCTACGGAGAACACGTCACATTCAGACCTCCCGTGCAAACAAGAAGAAAAACAGTTAAAGCAGACGCTTAGAACAGCAGGGAGTTCAAAACAGAGGTAATGCTGTGGGAGGTTCATAGGCAGAATCAGATGTTTACATAAGTGGCTCAAACATATAACATATGGGTTTGAGTATTATGACAATGTGATGATGACGACCGAGTCTAGAACAAGTAAAGTCTTAATACAGGTTTGTTTTTCTACTCCCTTTATTTAGACACATGTATACAGATTCGACACTGTGTGTACAGTAAATATCTTACCCTCAGTTCACTCAGACTGGTGTCAGGGTCATAGACGTTACCCATGTCTGTACTGCCACGCCGTGAGGAGGAACCACCCAGCGATGCCAGTGTGGCTGCCGAGAGGCCCGGGGTGGCACATCGGGAGGATGGCTGTTAACGCAAAGGTGAACACAATTTGAGGAAAAAAACAAAACAAAAAAAAACACAAAAATAGCACACAACTCTTGACATGTTATTCAACACTGTCATCGGATGCCGCAGGGCTCTTAAGTGATCCCATTCAAATCCTGCTGAGGGAGGCATTGTCACAAACGTGTGCTGGAGTTGATTTAATGAACTTGACAAACTAGCTTACAATAACCACAGGCTGCGTTTACAAAAGGCATTTGTTGGCTGTTTGTTGATTTGTTGCCATAGCTCCACTCCAACTACATACTGTGTTAATTCATAGGTCATTGTAGGTTTTTACCTCTTGCCTTTTGGTGTGTAATTATGTTCCTGACAAAATCTAAATCTATTTTAGAAGTCCCTACATGTAGCTACTAAGTTTTAAAATAAAGGCATTTGAGCATCTACAGAAAAACTGAACTGTTGAAAATACTGAATGAACCGAGTTCTGTACACACAACTACTACACATATCACACATCCCTACTACTACTACTACTACTAATAATAATGATGATGCACTTACCCGACTATAATCTGAATACTGCTTGTCACATTTTTCATCCAGCTGAAAGAAAAATAAAAAATACTTTAGAATTAGTTACAGTACACTACTGTCAGAACCATGCGTCCTGTCATGCTTCGAGTCGTGTCCTTCACCTGGAGATCAGTTCAGGTCATGGGTTAATACAAGTGAGGGGTGAGTGCTGCATGTTCACAGACCACAAAGACAAACAAAGTTAACATTCAGTGAATCACAAACGCTCTCTTAAAAAAAAAAAAAAAAAAAGTGTCATGTATGATACACACTGCAGTCACATTCATTTCAGCTATCTGTGTCTACTCATCTGTACGGTTATGAATATAAGAACAGTAGAATGTGGGATGGGTTTTGAATACCAACATTTTTTATTTTATTTTAACCATGCATTAGATTTCAAACATTATTAGTGCTGCACAGAATTTCACTCCAATGTCACGAGCTAGCCACTTACAGCGTCCAGATCGGGAATGCTCAAATCGTCAATGTCAGACACAATACTGCCCCGTCGGTTGGTGCGGCTGAAATAGTCAGCAGCCGACTCACTTATGTCTGAGAAGTCTGACGACTGCTCACAGCACACACAGGGTGAAGATGAAAAGCAGAAAAATAAATAACAAGGGGCAAAAGAGTAGAAGTCAGAGAGGGAGAGCAGAGGAAACACAATGACAAACACAATGTAGCCAGAGAAGATGACTCATCATGGTCAAAGCATTTAAAACGTATGATAGGTAGGAAGGTGACAGTTAAGGAGACAGTGGGAAAGAGAGATTTCGATAAAGACCATCAACTGCAATAGCAGCAGAGCATCTTTTTATGTTTGTCAGGCCCAGTCCCTACAGCTCACCACACTGTCCCTACGGCCTCTGTTGTAGCGCTCCTGAGACACGCTGCTGACTGTGTCTTCATCTGAGGACTGCGACGAACACACACACACACACACAAAATGAGAATCTGAATTAATGTAGAAGATGGTTGCATGCCCAAAGCTTTTTTCTGACACACATGGCATGTTCAATCAGCAATCCCTTGACATCCAGTAGCAGTCTCTGATATAAAGAGATCATGGGTTTACTCTACAGACTCTAATAATGGATTCCAAGTCATGCTATTTTGATAAGCTACTCAAATGCAACAACTGGCAAAAAAAAGCCTGACTCAACATCTACACCTAAAGAGCACTAATGAAGGAATACTCAGATCACACGTTTAAACGCCAATCAGAGATGTTGTTTCCTAAAGCAACCTGTAGCCAGGTTGGTGTGAGTAGTCAGCATCATCCACAGAATTGAGAGGGTGGGGTGGGGGAAAGGCTTCGGTGGTTTGGGAAGGTGCAAATGGGAGCCGGTTGGCAGTTAGTGTCTGTATGTGCTATTAGCTGCCATCATGCAGGGTGCTGGTGGTTATCAGGGGCTCACCGCAGGGCTGGTGCGAGTGGAGCTGGCTCCAGAGGAGTACCAGCTGTATTCAGAGGGCTGTGGACAGGACAAGACAGGATAAAGACGGGGGCATCACAGTACGCGGGCTAAAATGCTGTTTGACAAACATTCAGAAGACTTACAGCTTTTGAACTGTAGCCCGAGCCGTAAAGACCAGTGTCTTCATGAATAGAGGCCTGAGTGCACATGTGGGAGACAATTCAGGACTCAGCAAAACATGAGAGGCAACATTAATCTTTGACTCACTAGCTTAAACGGCATGCATAAAGGACTTTCTTTGTAACATGCAATAAACACGTGTTCTAGCACTTTACACCAAAAGCACTAACTAAAGAAAAAAACAACTCCTTCTTTATCTTACTGAAGCACACATTTATGGCCACTTCTAAAGGCTCAGACTGTCCAGGAGCTGAATATAAGTAGCTGGACATCCTATCACATGCATGTGGCCACATGAGTGGGGAAAGGTCTGGGGCCACATCCATACTGCTATGTTTTAATTTGAAAACAGTATTCTCAGTTAAAATCCATCTACTTCCAGGCGAGCATTTAAGCTCTACAGAGTACATATCAACAAACCTAAAAGTGTACTGCCAGTGTGACCAGGAAGCTGGCTTTATTTCAGAAAGAATCATTATCAAGGAACAATAATCATGAATGTATTCCAATGACGAGGTGAAATTAAACTGAAGGTGTTTGAACGTTGAGTTGTGACCAATAAGAACCAATCAACAAGTGAATGCAGGTAACTGTGTATTTTTTTCAAACGACTCAAAATCAGCCCATCCAACCTTGGGAGTTTTCAAATTAAACAGAGCCAGCAATGTTTTTGTGGCTTATCCAGAGCACAATATTTGCATTTTTAAATGAAAATGGAGGAGAATGGATGTAGCCTGATTCTGAAAATAACTCAAAACATGCAGAAAGATGCTGGCCACCCAGTGGACAGAAACTGACCACGCTGTAGCTGCGAGGCAGCCCCGTACCAGAGGTGGAGGACAAGGAAGTGGTGGCCTGTTGGAGAACAGGGGAGCAGGGAAATGTTTAGAGGACAGAGGGGAGCTGTGGCAGGAATGTGAAGTGGTGAGAGACAAAAGAGCAGCAGCAAGTGGAAACAGGATGAATGTTTGTTGACCCTGTAGCATTCAGAGCCGTCAGCTCAAAATGCTGAGTGTGAAAGTCAGCTGAGATGACGTGACACCGTCTCTGTTAAAGTATGATTTTCTCTTTTGAGACAGCTCTCTCTTTACTTTGGTGCATTCATTGCAATAAAACAGTTGCCCATACTGCAGAAATACAACTAATGAAATTAAGAATATAAACGTACAACTAACTAGACAGTGCAACTAGCATTTAGTTTCACTGGGTACTGTTTAACCACAATGTAAAAAGGCTTACAGATGGACAGACAGCACGCAGAGGATAACTGACCCGAGGCTGATAGGTGGAAGTGGAGAGTGGAGATGGTGGTTTGGTCTTTGTTAAGCTGGTGTAGTTCCTCTGATCATGGTACAGACCAGTCTGGAAGAGTAGTAACATATGTACTCAAACAAGCCTTGATATAAAACATTTTTTTGCCCCAAGCATCAGACTTGCATCTATACCTAAAAAGTTTGATCAATGTCAAACTGAATTTAATAGTCAATTTCATCCCATATTAGTGTTGTAACAGTAAATTATCACTGGAAGCCACTGTTGTTAGTCTTTACTGCCTCCATGCTTGAGGCTACAGAAAACACACAAACGGCAAGAGACACTGACCAGCAGGTCCTTCTTTGAAGAGCTGGATGAACTCTTTCTATGGCCATGAAGGTCATTGTACACAGAGCTCTGTTTAGCCCAGAAAACAGATAAATAAAATGAGACAAATAACTACAAGAGAGGTGTAAAAGCAGTGCTTAATGGATGACCAACACACATGTACATACAGTGGAGCGGGAGCTCTTGAGAGTGGAGGAACTAATGGAGAGGCCATCAGACTGAAGAGGGAACAGGAGTCAGGAATTATTAGAGAACAATAGATGGTCAACGGTCTTTTCAGGCACACCACAGTCCGTGTGTTTCACTAATATGAGGTTAGTTGTTCTAACACAGCAACCGCCAAAGCACACCATTTATTTTTCCACACCCTGCCTGGGCCACACTGAGGGAGTAAAAACATTTGTCAGGGGATTTTTTCTAATACAATCAGCATGCAACGGAAGCCAAGTAAAAAAAAGAATATATTATCAACCAAAAATTGGCTCAAATGCAGTCAAACACAGCTACTTCAAACTGTTGATTGCACAAATGATTTCCACGAAGCGTATAAAAAAAAATCTAAAAAAGGTGTTTCACTATGAAAGAATGTTCTTCTTTGTCAGTCCAACAGAATCAAATGTAAGAATGAAACTGTGGAAAATAGGTGCCTCAATGCTGCATCTAGTCTCAATATAAAAACTGTCAATATTTTCTTCAGCATAAAACTTTGAACTGTGAAAACTTTGACTCCTGTTGAGGCACAGTATCAGTTAGTTCGGCTTAGAAAAATAAAGCTTAAAATACAAGTATTGAACCCGTTATCAGACTCCACACCTATATGATCTCACACACATGCGCAAACCAAACGCACCAAGGCATCTTTTCTGCGGGAACTGGGTCGACTTTTACTAGAACCCAAGTCACGTACTGCTGATGAAGTTGACTAAAAAGTGAAAAGAAAAGAAAAACGACAGTAGCAGATATTAGGATAAATCAGCAATCAAGTTAAGTAAGTTATGACCTAAAATGTGAGTTGAATCTATTACTCCAGCAAGTGCAAGAACAATGGCAATCACACATCAGTGCACCCCTATGAGAGCACAGTCTTAATAAAACTGGTAGGGGTGTATTATATACGCACCCTGTAGCTGCGGACTGACATGACATCATCATCCAGTCCCTGTTAATGTGGAAACATGGAGTCATAGCACAAAAGCAGACAGAAAGAGACATGGGTGGTGAGAGATAAACTGCAGGATGTAAGAAAAAGAAGAGGAAATACAGGCAAAGAGGAAGTGTCTGAGGGAGATACAGACCCGTCGATGGTGACTGCTGGACCTACTACTACTACTAGAGGTTTTGGCTTTTTCTGCGTCAGCCTGGGATCAGAGAGGAAAGTTGGTAAAAACTATAGTGAAAGTAGAGCGGCTCAATCACATACGTAAATAAGGTCCCTGCAGTGTTTTAAAGTGGTGATGCAAAGCCCAAACCATGCTATACAGTGTCCATCAACACGTTTCGGCATAAACATGCGCTCTCTTTAAACAGTAGCAAGATTAATTATATACAGAAACAGCTGACATTCTGCACATTTTTGCCTCATCTGTTCCTTTTAACAGAGCACACACACTACTAAATACATCAACACACGAGTCACGACGTACCAAGTCCATAAATATTCAAAACATCCACAATTTCTGAGGTAGCTAGAGGCCAAAGGGGTTATGGCTGAACATCCAAACGACACTTTTGCATGCAGACTCGGCTATTCTAAATAAAGTCAAAGGCCAAAGCCTAGCCTACAGACACACACAGTCACAGATGTGGGTGTCTCCAAAGAAAATACACTGCTAAGGCATTTATCCACAGTGAGGTACACAGTGCAGTCTGCGAGTCAAGTATATCTAAACTGTCAGGGTTGACTGACACTCAGACACACAACAGGCTGTTAGTGGACTGTGAGGCTGCAGCACTCTCTTGCTCGCCTACCATCCACTGGTGGATCTGACCCCATTTTCTGCTGCTACTGCCAGATGAGTGGTAAGAAAGCTGGATAGAGGGAGGAAGTGCCAGCAAAAACATACAATCATATTTCACTCAATACTATGAAAAGGGAAAAAAGGAGAGACTTTCACGACAGGAATAGACATTTTGGTCTTTGGATATCTGTGGACATGCAGCACTTTTTTCCTTTTTATGTGGGTATTGGTTTGTGTTTGAACTGTCAAATCACAGTCATGGACACAGATGAAGAGCTTCAAAAATCAACACCAGATTTTGTAATGTCTGGTCAGGTAATGAGGTAAGAGAAGGCAATGTTGGTCTTAGTTGAGAGCAGCATTTTTGAGGCTTGCCTGTTGCTCTCCCTTTGAATAAAGGTGTTTTTTTCCAGCCAGGTGCAATTTGTGTTGAATACCTCTTTCTGCTGTCGTTCAAGTTCCCTCATTCGAATATCCCTGGCCTCCGCCCGAGCTGCCCTCTTCGCTGCCAGCCTTGCCTCCGCCTGTGTGATACATGAACACACTAATCAGCCATGTTTGAAAACTGAATTATCAAAACATCAAAGAATATAGTTCATGAATATATGTGGGTACTAAAGGCATCCACTTCCTGTAAGAGAAAGAAACACTGGAAAATTATGACATTTCTTTGAAGAATCTTAAGTGTCACTGTCGAGACCGCTGAGAGACCAGCTTCCCATAACTGGAACTATATTGTCTAAAAATATAACTGCTTCATTTTCTAAAATGTACAAGCTACTTTAGAGACAGTAAAGCACAGCATCAAAATAATGTGTCATGTTTATGTAATGTATGTATTATATATATATATATATATATATTATTACGTATGTCCTTGCACCAAAAACATAGCACAGTTATTCTGGTATTGCTGTGCACATTGATGAATAATAAGAAACTGCAGTATACTGATGATACAGATACACTTGGTTGGCAGGTTATTACAGTGTGTGCTCTGAAGTAAAACTAATGCAATAACCTTACGTTTGTCATTGTCAAATGAGGTCATACAATGCTGAATAAGCAACATTGTGCTAGTAAAGCGAAATGGCTGCCAACGGTTGGAGTATGGGTGAAAATAAAAAGCAGCAACTGCAAAAAAGATTCAGAAGTTGAATTACTGCAAAAAAAATCCCTGGTCATTCAGCACTTTGACAAGATATACCTCTAGCAACTAGGGAGCAGAGGGGTGGTACACTAGGTTGACAGCAGTGTTTTGGTAATTACTCAGAATTCCCAAGGGAGGGTTACAACATTTTTGCATTGGAGTTTTAAATAAACAAAATACAATTACAACCATATTAATTTTAATTAAGTAAAAAACCTCCTATGGCAGAAAAGGGAGTCAATCAATTTGCTGGAATACGGACGGGAACTTATTTTACAAAGTACCCCAGCAGAGAAGGAGCTAATTTAGGACCCTACACAGGTGGCCATGTAGACGGTTCTACTAATTACATACTAAGCATGCTTGAAGACACAACATGCAAAAGAATGGCACACTTGCTCACAAAGCCCAGCCCTTTATCTCTGACTAAAAGACAGTCCATAAATACTGTGCAAGCTGTGTACAGTATCTCACTGCAGACAAACAGTCAGCATTCCAACAATTTCTTATCTGCTCTGCCAGAGTACAGGGCGTGTGAGTATAGGCCATTCCTGGTTCAATAATAGCCTGGGGTGAACACTCATTGAATAATATTAATGCTAAACAACCACTGTTACCCGTACAAGTCATGTACAAGTATTTTATATCAAACTAATATTACAAACAGTCACAAAAACTGAAAGCAATACATGTGCCACAGGTTTGGGTTGACTTTAACAGTAGGAGGAAGTTACAGGTGAACAGGTAACTGTTGGAATTAAACAGGAGTGTTTTACCCTGTCACATTCCAAGTGAGTGAGTTTATTCCTGGATGATACAGTCATAGATAAAGTTAAGATGACGTCTGAGACAAAATAATAACTTGATGATATCTCTCGAGCAAAAGAAAATGTCTGTACAGGCGCTGTCTCTCTTTCATCGATGGTTATGGCATTTTAAAATGTTCCTCGTTTCCTGTGACTGTTCTGGTTAATTATTCTAGAGACAAACATGGTTTGTACAAGGTGAAAAAGGAACGGAAGTTGTAAACACACAAATGGAAAAGACAAATCAGTAAGCAGGAGAGACGGCTGCCCTGTACTCTGCTCTGCACAGCAGCTCAGCTGAGGTCTCTGTCTCTGTCCTATCTATAGCCTGTCCCATCTGACCCAAACTGACAGCCACATTATGGGCCTGGGAGAGTAACCTGAGCGGTTCACCATCAAACACACCTCCAGAATTATGAACAGAGGTAGAACCGTTAATCTGTCGGCTAATTAATTGGTCCAATTTAGCCAGTTTTAAAAATAATAATAAAACCAAAAATAATTATATAAAATAATATAATTATTTAATGAATGAGCTGATGACATTTTTATCCATGCATTTCATATTTAGTTTCAAAATAATTGCCCTGAAGTGCAGACACAAATATTTGATTGGAGAGACAGATCCAAAGTGTCATTCAATAAATGTTTGAGTTAAGAAACTTTGTGTATCATTTATTGTTTTTTTGTTGTTATATTTCATCCGATTCCCCCAGCTCCCCCGCAACCCTCATGTGGAGGATAAAGCAATAGAAGATAAATAATCAAATTGGGGCTTAGACTGTTGGTCAGACAAATCAAGCAACTACATAATTCCAAAACACAACATCTAAAATATAATATTTTCTACTACTTGAAACGCAAACATTAATATTATAGTGAAAGATACCATGTACAAAAATACTTACAGAGCACAACAAGGCATCTCTAGGTTTATTTGTAAGAAATTAGCTTACAAAAAGGTACATTAAATGAAAGGTGCACTGTGCAAATAATACTATAACTGTTGCTTTCAAAAGAAATCAAAATATTCCAGAAATTTTTCTTTGAAATTACCCTAGGAAAATAACTTGTATATAATAATATAGCTCCTCTGCATTGGTAATTTTGTTATGATTAAGTGGTCAGACAACGTGGTCAACAAATCACAGGGCCTCTAACAAACTTAACATTACATCAGGATTGTCTATGAAAATGACGACAGCACCGTGTTTCATGTGGTTCTTCTGAAATTTCACGACAACCCAATTCAACAGCTGGTAAATATCTTGCATCATTGGCTTATTAAGTTAGATCAAACAGAGAGTCCTTGTTTCAGGATGCGCTTTGCTCTCTGCAGTCTAAACAATGGAAAGAGAAAGTGTGACACTTCCCATTGTAATAGTCACCTCTAAATTCATATGGACTATGAACTACAGCTTCCACACAAACACACTCCCCCTGTACACTGGGGAAAGTCAACGACCGGCCTGTTTAATCTCCATTAGCTGCCTTAGATCCTAATCTGATAGGCAACAGGTTTGAGATGATCATCTGATTCAACCACTTGGCCACTGTCAGATTTGTAAAGCAAGCTATTGGAATTCAAAAGGACTGACTGCCGAGTAATGTAAGAGGCTGGTGACGGTGCAGGCTCAAATTCAGAGTCATTCTCAGCAGTGGTCTGTGCCAAGCACGAGCAGGAACGTTTTCACTTTTCTGATCCAGGCTCACACACAACACAAAGCAGAGGCTACAGTGATATGGAGACTTGTTTTGGGAGGTTGGTGATGTGCAACAAGTTACACTCTGAACTCCCCGCACAGTTAATCTAATCTTTAGTTTGCTCCATAAAGAGATTCAGATGTAGGACCTCACTGGGAGGGTCAGATGACTCATGTTTCTGTGATCGGCCAGCATGACTATAAAGAGAGCAAATGGAGCCTTGTGCTCAGTGCCCAAGAATGAGGCACTGCACAGCTTTCAAACAGCACATGAGGTTATTCATAAAGCACGCCAAGGCAAATATGAATGGAAGGTTGATTTATTCAGCTTTACAATCCCACCTGTGAAAGCAAGAAATAATTTGACTTCAGAAATGTTCCACACAATGTGGATATACTGTATTATCTGTACAAGCCAAACCTAAAAAGCTTTCAAATAGCAGAATTTATCTCTGCATATCACAATTTTAGCTACCCTATTCCCGAAAGAAAAAAGGCAAAAGAATGGAAGCACTTCTGTGGAACAAAATGGAATAATCCTGTGGCAAGTTGTTACAAGCCAGGCTGCTTCTCTCCTGCCTGTGTTTTCCCCCCCAAACAAAAACACTCTAGTCAAGCTCTCTGTGGTCCAAACCAGCTGTCTCTCTCTCTCTCTCTCTCTCTTCCTGGACTGAAACTCTGACTTGTAAAACCTGAATATCCACATATATGTGTATGTTTCAGAGGTCTGTTGAATGACAAAACTTTGACCATTGTGCCAAAAAGCATAAGAATTAGTTTCATAACAGATTCAGTACACCTTCCTGCCTTGTGTTGATTAAACAACTGGGTGTCAAATAGAGTTTTGTTAAGTTAACTATAATTAAATCTAGTCCGAGTCGAAATGTGATATTGTCAAACCAGTCTTAGAGATGCTGGAGAATAAACAAGAACACCCAAGATAACATTTAAAGTGTTCCGAATAAATTATTCTGTGTTTTTCACTGAAACAAAGAAGACATTTAAGAATATCCTCACATTAAGGTTTGGGAAAAAACAATTCACATTTTATGAACAAAACGATACATTTAATTGAGATAATAATCAACAGATTAATTGATTATGAAAGATGCAGCCCTAAAAATCACCTAAGCAATGACTCAGCAGTGCACATATACAGTAGAGCAATACACTGTGGGAAGTATAGAGCCCTGGTGTGTCTCTGCATAAGAGAACAATAGGATGAATATGAGTGATATAAACTTACCTCCCGGGCAATGCTACTCAAAGCCTCATCCTCTGCTGAAAACCGATCTTTCACAGGGGCACGCTTTCGACCAGAGCCTTGTGTCCCCATGGTGCCGATGCAACTATTGCTCCACCAGTATTTATGAGTCCAGAAAATGCACAAGCTTGTAGGTAAATACCTAGTGGAAGAGAGAAACACAGAGGAAACTTCAACAA
Organism: Microchirus variegatus; assembly: GCF_963457635.1. Lineage (NCBI taxonomy): Eukaryota > Metazoa > Chordata > Actinopteri > Pleuronectiformes > Soleidae > Microchirus > Microchirus variegatus. The sequence goes on from NC_139812.1 coordinate 13,732,428, forward strand.
GAGCTGTTAAAGTGAAATATGCATTAGGTCCGTCTCCACTTTCAACTGCTTTTCACTGTGTAAGGTTTCATGCACGCTAATCTCTCCAACAACCCATGTACTCCCTATCTCATGCCTGCAAAAACAGACAATCATTCATGTATGGCACCTACAAGGGCTTTGGATAAACAGTTGTGGCTGACATGAACCAGGTTTAACTGTGACATACAAGACCAGTACAACCTTCATTTTAAAATAAGATGTCAATGAGAACAACTAATGAGGTATGCAGGAGGATGATAACCATAACTTTAACATCTGAAAGAGGGATACAAAATACGTTAAAAATGTATCTTCATCATAAAATCAACATACGCAAGACACATTCGCAAAGACTGCTTGTACTGCAATAAATGCAATAACTGCAATAGATTGTGCATCATGGTAGTTTTGTTTGGCCAACATGTAGATTATTGTTATTTCATTTATTTAATTAATTTCTCCAAATATCATAGCTAAGCACACTTTACTCCATTTGAATCCCCCTCTCATTATTTATTTACCCGAACACCAGCAAAGGAATAAGAAGATAATTAGTTGTAGTCAATTGCAAAGAGAGAAATTAACTCATGTTTAGATTAGATAGATTTTCTATAGAGTGGCATGACAATATTTTAAAAAGACATGAAACCATGTTAATGGAATAAATAATGCAAAATCAATACTTCATGTCTGGATCTAAGCAAGCAATAAACCCATAACAGAAAGATATAATAAAAATCTGTTAATTATAATATTATGTGAAGTATATCTAATTTGTTAGCTATCTATGTCGTACTATGTACTCTGTTACTGCTGTCTAACCTTCGTTTAAGAATAAAATTAATTGTGGGTAGAATAAAGTAATATTTGTAGTATTTGATATGATAACGCATGTTTTCCTGTATGTATCTTTTAACCTGAACAAGAACTAAACCCATGACTGTTCTCTGGACATGCTTATGTTAACGGCTGGTGATAGCATTCCTTTTCATCAACATGATGACACGTGTTTGATGAACCTCCAGACAGATAGCAGACAAATCATCGCTGCATCAGGCTGGTACAGACAGGGGGAAAACGCCTAGTTAAGGACCGGACTGAGTCAGAAGACCCAAGCGAAGAATGGGCGCTACTTGAGTACGGTTACTTCCATAAACCCAGTGGGTCTGACATTCAAAATTAACAACAATTGCGCAGCAAAACACTGGCCATGAAACAAACTAAATCCGATTATTACTGATGTACTGCCCGCAGGATTATAAATGATTGTTAGCCGACGCGAATCAACCATCTTCACTTTCCATCACGTTATTAAACATGGACTTTCGCCGGATAGTTTTCCGCGTATTTACAACGCAAACACTGGCGTCCCAATACTGCGGAAAGGGAATAGTAAGCAGCGGCTAGGTTATAGCAAAACGTACACAAATAGAACTTGTGGTCGGGGTTAGCGAGCTAAATGCAACAACGTAAATGTTGGCTAAAGTTAGCCAGCTCCCTGTAAGCTAGGCACGAATGCTAAGTGGCATATCTGTCGTCCTCCAGATATTACTACCTGTAACGTTACCCTTTAAAGACCGTATTGCTGCGTGTCCACTGAAGACAAACCTACACAATAACCACAGCTATCCAAACATGTCGTTCCCGCGATTATGACCACCCTAGCACCGAAGACCCAGGAGGCACAGCTAGCTGGGCTGTTTAGCTGGGTAGTTAGCTTGGATAGCCAGCAGTGCTAATCTCGGCTCTCCTAGAGACACACAGGGCAAACTGGCACTGATCCTTCCGTCATTCCCTCCGTCCCCAAAATAAAACGTTACCTCCGCGACAGCCTTCAGGAAAACCGACAAAGCCAAGGCGTTGTTCCTTTCTTCACGTGGGGTTTAAGAGGGGGCCATTCGGCTTCTCTTCAGAGATAGGTAGTGTTTTTGTCTCCACTGACAGCTGTCATCAATCCGCCTTTCTGGAGCTCTCCTCTGCCCTCCTTACCCAGTTTCCACACACTGCGCTGTGGTTAGCGCCAAAGTTCCCGGATGTTAGAAAAAAATAGGGTGTGATGCTGCCTTCAAGGACCGCCAGACAAATCCTAACGTCAAGTGTAATGGGACTGAGGACCGCAAAGAATCATACTGGATGGCACATTGGCTTCTCTTATGATCCATATTCCAATCCAAATATCCACATATGCATACATTTAATTCCTTATACTCTTTAAAGCTGATTTACTTATTGCAAATGTTTCTCGAAACTATTTTGAAATGACTGGAAATGAAATATATGTAGGTAGGATATATACTGACCACTTTGGATCTGTAATTTTTGGAAACAAAAGTACAACAATAAATTAAAGTGAGATTAAATGTCTGACTTTAATCTCACTATTCTGACTTTAATCTCAGAAATCAGGCTGTTGTATTAAAAAAAAACTTTTTCAAGTTATAGTAAGTTGGTTATAAAAGGTTGAAGCCTTACTTAAAAGTTAATGTAACAATTGTGTATGATGAATGGTGTGTCTCAGTGAAAATAAAAATTATGTTTATCTCTATTTTTGGTCCCCCTATGGTCTAAAGACAGAGCACTCTAACTCAAATGACCTGGCCACCAATGAGTATCTAATGTGGCCAGTAGGGGCCGGTCAAGTGGAAAAAAATAAAATAAATGTGTTCAGGAGTGTTTTTAGCAGAATTTCAAAATAAACGTGTTTGTTTTGACACGGTCTAATATAGTTCACAATAAAAAAAGGTCTTTATGATGCAAAATTAATATATTACGAAAAAACCCATACAGAGATAAGTCATTAACTTGATATTAAGTGGTGGGGCCCACACGTGGCCCTGCAGCCCGAGAGTTTGAGACCTCTAGTCTACGTTGATGATACATTTTTAAAATCCCAACTCACGTAGAGTTATTTATTAATTTTACTTTTACACTTAACATAATAGAAAGTACATTACTAGGAGAACTGCTGAGTGTGATGTCACTCATTTGATAAAGATATTGTTCTTGCTATTGGACGGAATGCAATTCATGTGCGCTGTTTTATTTAATATAGATATGAGGAGATTAGATCAACAGTAATATATAAATATACTTAATGACTAACCTGTGTATTCATGATGTATGACACTGATTACCATATACTGATTCGACAATTTTTATTTTGCCCACAGGGAGGCAGTAGCAGATAATCTTGAGTTCTACCTTGTTACACCACCTCCACTCTGTCTAAAAAGCAGAATTGCTAATGGAAGATTTTGTTCTTTCTTTTTAATTCTGATGAAAATTAAAACATTAAATATTAACCTACTAGATAAACCGGTGAGGTAAATATAAACAAATCCATTCAAGAAAAGAAAATGGAATAATATAATTTTTTTTGGTTTCTGTAGTTTACATGGTGAATATGAAATCAATTTCTTCCCTTATGGACAATAAAAAAGCAGTATAAATGCAGGTTTGTATTACGTTTATGTTTTTAGGGTTTGAGATGGTGGAGAAACTTGGATTTGAACCGCCTACAGGACCTGCACGGGAACCCACTGATTTACACCCATAATACAGGTATCACACACACACACACACACACACACACACACACACACACACACACACACACACACACACACACACACACACACACACACACACACAGTTATATTATTCTCCTCATTACAAGAAGGCTAATGACTGTTTTGTCTCTGATCACTCGTCTCTGTTTGCTACCATGCAGACAGGGTTTACTGGAGTCTTAACCCAAAGACACCATCAGCCAAACAGTCTCCACACCACTGATCCGACTACATTTTCCAGAGTCATCACTTTAAGCACTAATTTACCACGTTTCACAGTCATAATGATAAAGGATCACGTCTAAATAGACAACAAATGCACAACAATGGATTCAGTTGTGCATCTGCTGATCAAACTGTAACAACAGTGATTAAAACTCTTGCGCTGTATTTGCAGCATTGACAGACGTTACAGTCTTCATATGAAAATGGAAAAGACATTTATTTTAACTTGGACTGCTGGTTCTTTTATGACCTATTACTATGTATTTTTCTCTAACAAGACAAAACAACCAACCATGTGATTTTGGGTATTTGAAAATCAGCTGTAGGACATGTTAAGAGACATGCTTGCATAATGGACAGCCCAATAAGAACGAGTAATGGAGGAGAGGAAAATGCCTAAGGCCAGCCAGACTGTGCTTAAGTGTATTTGTCTAGTTTTATGGCCCTTTTAATTCATGAACACTCAAACACACTTGTTTCCCTGAGACAGACAGGCGTGTACTCAGCTGCACCAAACCTGAAAATGTCTACTTGTTTTACTCTCCAGTATCTTTTTGTCTTTGCCCATGTTGTCCTTATCTGTTGCTGTCAGCGTGTACACACTCCGCTACAGCATGTGTTTTTGTGTGTGTTGGTGGATTTGTATAATTTGGGATGACATTCACCACCAGTTGGTGATCAGTGGTTGAGGAGCCTCCCACTGCGCTAACAGGGCTGAATGAATTGTTAGCTCCTCTGTCCTTAAGCCTGTCTCTCCATAGAAGGGGTGTAGAAACTATGGAGCCCCAACTTGTAATTACCCCATGGAGGGTAATGCTGCTCCCTGTCCTCATCTCCTCTTGAGCTCTTTGAAGATGCCCCATAGGGAGTGGGTTGTAATCAGGACACATGACTCATTGATTACTCCATTGCAGTGTTCCAGGAACACAGCACAAGAAGTGGACACAGCGGGGGGAAGGCAGTGCCGTGAGAGTGTGCAGATAGACCGGAGGTGCAGATTCAGGATGCACACGCACATGCATGGGTTTTTTGGACACATATTAGATGCTGTAAATAAGCGGATGTTTATCATTATCCTTGTGGTTCGCTCAGTCAGCCAGTTTAAGTGGCTGTTCATTACTGTCTGGAGCAAAGCTGAGTGACCATAGGCCGAGTGAGACCACGAGTAGACACGTTTTCATCCCAGCCAAAACTCATGAGGACAGTAATAAGAGGGACTAATTAGTGCATTCACCCAGGCAGTGATTGCTTTAAATATCACCAATCAACAATTATAAGCAAACCAATAATAATGTGTGTATATATGCTGTTTATGTATCTTTTGTCATCTATTAGAAAGCATTTAGAGGGCATAGTCTTACAAAAAGAGGTTGAAGGTTGTTTGTTAGTGAGTTGACTTGTTTGTTTTGTCTTGATATCTTATGGCAATTGGCTGTAAAGTTGCATTACTGCCTTCTTTCATTCATTTGCCTCATCGTCTCCATTCTATGTTCCTTCTATTTTGCATATAATAAGTCACACAACATGTGTTTCTGATATGTTTCTTAAATGATATTCCCACTATAACTCAAACAGAATTATAGCAGTAGAAATCTATATAGAGCAAATCTTTTGCAGAATAAAATGCTGCAGCATATAACAACATAAGTTTAGTTATCTCTTAATGAGACCAAAGGCTACCGATCTTCATAGATGGACTGGCAGTTGTTCTTAGAAGATGCTTCATTTAACATTGAGAAAGACACGATGGGCAAACAGAATAGGCAAAGCGAGTAGACCATAAAAAGGATCATAAAAGAAGTCTTTTGATGTTTCTGGGCTTGCACACTGGACACCTGTGGGGTTGAACCCAGTGACTGGCTATCCTATATGAACATGTTGAGTAAAGGTGATTGGGTCATAGCCTGTCAAGAAGCTAAATTAAAGCCTGAGTGGCGCTAAAGGCAGTGTGGATAAATGTGGATTAATTACACCAGGCTTAAAGAAGCATGTATCTTTCACAAATTGTATTACAACTAGCTATTTTACTAAAAAACTTTAAAAAACAACAACAACAACAACAACAACAAAAAACACATTGTGGCATTTTAAAGGTGCCATATGTAAGAATGTGGCCAAAAATGGTTACTACATTAAAATTCAAAATACAGAGGTCTTTTGGGTTTCATTTTCTGACGTAACTGGCAACCCGTGGTTGGTCGGCAGCTGAGACTCTACTGACTGCAATGATTGGTAGACGGCGGTAGGTGGCGCCACATGCCAAAACATGATTTCAAAACATAAACATGATTTGCAGTCTGCAAAATATTTTTTTTAATGCAAATATTTTGGCTGTTCTGTTGTTGTTGGTGAGTTCAGTTTGTTATATGAACATTATTCCTGAGTCTCTGTGACATATTAAGAGGATTTTATGGCCAGTTTCTTTAGATTTATTACACAATGCACCTTTAAATGTGCAACTGTCTGACCACACACATACAAAACAATCGTTTTTCAGTCAACTGTCATCACCGATGTATGATCTCTATTTGTAGTGAGTTGTTCTGTTGACGTCTTAGTTTTTATCTCTCAGTTTAGTGATAAGTGATGTGGGGTGTGTCGTTCAGGCCTGTTCAAATGGCAAAATAAGACTCAGGGGAGCGTTCAGCTGCAGACTGTACGTACACACCCAGGTCATTGTTGATGACCACACCGGAACAATTGTAGTCATGGAGTTGCAGAAAGGGCCTGCAGCAGAGAAAGTTCAAAAGTCACTGAAGGAATGTTGTCCACTCCAGAGGCCTGCAGAGAGGCTCGTTGGTCACATTGTGTCTTTATCTTGTCAGAGATGAGCACCTTTTGTATTGCAGGTGAAATGTTAGCATAATTCAGCGGCAGCCACTTGTTTTTCCCCATTCATAGTTTGATGGTGAGATAACATTTTAAGTACGCAGAGTCTGCATTTTTGTGCCAAAATTCAAGTAAATGTCATGCAAATAGTGGCTGTGGGTTTGACTTGTGTATTCGTGTGTGTTCATCTGCATTTGTGTGTCTGCAGGATTTAAAATGATTAGTATTGTGTAAGGTGGCAAACATTTAAAGGCCTATAATTCTTTATTTGCCTTCATTTAGCATCTTCTTGTCTCCATTCAGTTACAAAGAGAATGGTCGGCCTAATCAGGTCTTCTTAGGGGGTGGGCTGGGCTTATTTGCCAATTGACATTTGGTGAAAGGGTGTTAGATGAAAAAAAGCACCTCACACCATGAGGAAGAAGCCTCACACCAAAACTCATTCAGACATGTTGTGTTTGTGTGCAAAGAGTAGCTTGTGTTTGAGTGTTAAGAGGAACTCGTTTTATCACTGTCTACTCAGGGTACAACACACTCTCTCCGCGCTGTGTGAAGTGTGTTGATCCATGGAATTGAATTATTGCCATCTGCTCTATTTATTTGTATATTTTTTTGTTGTTTGTTAATTTATTTCATTTCCTTGTAATCACTTAAATGGGACAATAAGATGGGTGGAATTGAGTTTGGCGGATGATGATGAAGTGCTAAATTATGTGCGATTATTGACGATCCACAGTGTATTTTATTAAAAGGTTTTTTCTTAATACAACAATGTGGTTGATTTAAATATAGCCAAATTAATCTGAGTTCTAGTTTATATACTGTGCTTTACAAGTGTGCCATTAGTGGGTGCACACAAAATGACTTATGCTGGCAAATATTAAGTTAACCCTTTAAGGTATGCACCAAGAAAAAACAGTTTTATTCACTTATGATAACAATAACGACAATCAATATATATATATATATATTTTTAAATTAGACGCTACAATATTTCAGATACAGTCCTCTACCAAACGGTTGAGAAGTCACATTAACACTAGCCCCTTTTTCCCCCTAATGTTACCAACATTAGCTAGCTTCTCTACCTTTACCATACAATGACAAGTCAACTGTTTGGTAGAGCATGGTTTGAAAAAAATATTTGACCCTTATATAAGACTTATTTTTGTTGAATTAAGTTACATCATTTTGTACAACAACTCCTCTGAAATAATGTAAAAAAAACAGTCTTACCTTCGAACGTCCCGCCGATATGAGTCATCAAAGGACGAGTGAATTTTTGTTGTGTCACTTGCTGTTTGAAGAAATGCTGTAAAGGCATACTGCTCACAGGCACAATGGTAGAGATGGCTCATTCAGGGCGAGTTCAGCTTGATGCATTTTTCAATGACATATAGTGACTCAAAGTGTGGTCGACCAAATAGTTAAGTAGTACCTTAAAGGGTTAATTTTGAGGATTATATATATATGTATAAAACAGTATGGCTACTGTGCCTTCCATTTGTGTATATTCATATTGACAACAGATCATGTTAAATCAGGACAGTGGTGCAGTATTATGGTGTGGCCTGAAGATATTAAAGTTCCATCCCCTCTTGCATCACACCTCTAAAGACTCAACAATGCTCTTTATAATGACTTGGCACTATGGAGAATAAACTACAACTCCTAATCGTTTGAATCTATACCATACTTAATCAAAAGTAGTGACGGAGTTAAGTTCCCACCAAGTTCCCAAAGTGCCTTTGATTTCAGACCACTTTGAACTGTAAAGTAGAGAGAAGGACAGGCTGAACAATGATTGATGATCAGAGAGACAGTTCAGTGGACAGTGGTGAAGTTATGTCTCTGCATCTAAGCCCTTCATTACACTGGACCGTGCAGCGGCTGCAATGTCACATTCACTTGGCAGAAATGGCAGCAATCTATGTTAGTGTGCAGTGAATAAAAGTCAGCTGACTGCTCATTGTTCCTATATTCTTTTAGCAATGTACTGTGTATCACTGACATTGCCTGTCATCATGCCTACATCATTTCCTGATTTTGTTTACTGGTAAATACACAAACCTCTGTGATTAAATCAGATTTTCATGAACTGACATAGTCTCTAACAAGTCAACTCAGTTGGTTTTCAATAAGCCAGCCCTCCTATCTCATAAGCTGTCAACCAAAAATGCTGAGATGTTCTACACCGAGTGTCTACAGAAGTTACCAAGTGAATTTAGTGATGAATTATATAGAATTTAGAATTTCAATTAAACGCCTAGTGACAACAAAACACAAGATTGTGCCAATGTTGTAATATTTTACTGGATAAGTTTAAACTCAGATGTGCTGGGTTCATGTTGTAATTCAAACAAAGACATTCCCCCCTCTAGTGAAAGTGGACAAACCCACCATATTGACTTCTATGTCAGAAACAGCCTCGCCAGTAAAGATCTTTTCATCAACAGGGGAGCAGATTTGCCCTTTCATTATGCTAAACACCACCTCATATGACTTGTTAATTGAACTGGTGTTTACAATAGGGTGATTGATGACAGTTATTCCCCTGCCACCACTCTAACAGACTCAATGGTGCATTAAGGATTTACAGTAGCCCATTACTTGTGCATATGCGTGCTTGGTGAGAAGGAGCAATCTTTGGAGGAATTGATCGCAAATCTGGAAAATCCACTTACACCTCAAACCCAGATTGCAGTTAGCTTTATTAGCTCATGTCAGGCTAAAACAAGTCAGATTACTGTTCTCTGGGGATTACTGAGATCCTTCTATAAATACAGTTCTGTTTCCAGGTTGACAAATCCACTTATGGCACCAAGAGATGACTTTACGTCTTTGTAAGAATGTGACATATGCTGAATACTGCCCACATGTGATGGTGAGGAGGATCATTAGCATTCCAACCAGTACCATGCAAAAGTGACATAACAGCTTAGTCCTTGCACACTATTCACATCTGTGATTAGTTTGCCCTCTCTGGTTGTGCTGTTCTTCCATAGAGGATCCAAAACGGAGACCAGCATCCTGTGCCTCACTGTTGGGTTGCCCAAGACGCTTAGTAAACACAGGAAATACAAAGCCCCTAAATACATCCCTACTGTGTTTGGAGGACTGCCATGACAACACATAGTGGATCTCACAGAGAGCTGGAGTGTTTGTTGGGTGGAAACACACTGAGATATGCCCAAGCGGTGCCCTTCTGTGCAGCAAGAGCATGTAGCTTCAGCTTATGCACTGTCTGTCACAGCACCAGACTATTAGAAGCTTCTCGCTGTTTGTTTGAGATAGGAATCTGCTCTTGGCTCTCACAGCATGGCCAATTCCACGGGAATGTCAGGATAAAAATCTCAACAAAATGTAAACACGCTTATCAGCGCCATGGATCTTTGCGCTGGAGACCCGAGATAAGGCCAGATGAACTCCTCTTTGGGTTTTTGAAACAGCGTTCCTGCTCTGGCCTTTATATTGTATGAGTGAGAATTTCCAGACAGCTTAGATTAGCTGCTGTCTCTCCAGAAACAACTGTCAAGGCTAATCTTCTCTGTAAGCGCAGGTCATCTGGATGCCAGATCCAAACAGAGCCAGCATCAAAGCTGGGGTTTCTAGCTCTCTCTCTCTCTCTGAAATGGTCTCTACCCCATCCTTCTTTTTTATTTCACCCCTTCTCGTCAATGGTGTCACTGACCAGAGAGGAGGAAGTCTACATAATCGACATCATATAACCGTCGTGCAGAGGATGTCCTCACTGCCATCGATCTCACAGAGGAAAGGTATGGTTTTGTTGCAGATTGTAAAGAGCGGTGAAAAGAGATGGGCATTGATCCAAATGAAGTACACTCAGCACTGATCAATAAAATAGATTCACTCTGGAGCCATGAGTGTGTTGGTGTCAAACTAAATGAGGCTTTCAGAGGCTCCTGTCAGGCTGTGCTCATGCAGCCAAACAGGAGCCTCTAAAGCCTATGTCACCCTGTCCGTCATCTTTTGTCTTATTTATTTAATGATTACAGTCTTTGTTAAGTGGCGCCATGAAGTAGCGTGACTACATAATCCTCGATGAGGTCATATTTTGAGTTCCCAGAGAGAGTACCGTAATTGTTGTTTTGATCCGTAATACCTCACCACCTTATTGGCCTATATTGTTGACATTAGTACGTAAGTTGGAAACAAAGAGCTGCTTTTAGTCAAAGTTTGCTCAATATGCTTTAAATGCTCCCCCTCAGAATACTTTATACTAGAAATGTGCTTTATTCTCTCAGATACATTTGCACTGATTTTATCAATATGTACATTTCTATGAATTAACCGATCATGTCTTATGTTCCATCAACAAATCCCAAACATTTCTGTATAATGACTTAGACACCAAGTTTATTTGGTTGCATGGCATCCTTGAAAATGCTTGAATTTTATTTAATTTACGGTCACAGTATTTATTTCACAACAAATAGCTATCTGGCTGAATAGTGAACTCATCAGATGAAGAAATTAAATTAAGCTGTAACATAAAAATAGCTAAAAAAAAAAATTAAATCTATTTTGATATGATATTTGTACAGATAATCTAAAAAAACCTTGCCTTACTTTGATAAATGAACCCTGTAAGTTTAATAGACATTAAGGATGGAGGTGTGGAACACACACAAAAAAGAAGTCTTCTGTTGAAGTCTGTTTGGATTGAAATGCATTGGGTTTTAACATCGGATTGTTTTGGATGGCTTTCTTTATGACTGCTACTATGGACTCTCCAAAAGGACAGTGATTATTATGGTTTTTGACAAGATTACTGTACATTGCACAAAACCTGTTTGGTATACACGTACTACGTCTATTTTGATTTAAAAGTAAGGCACATACAAAAAAAGAGGAAAAAAATACAAGGGATTTCAGTTGCCGTCCTCTCTTAAGAGCCTCAAAATCCTCTGTTCTTCATGTGCAAATCCCTCTACCAACTGGCCATGAGTGTCACCCTGGCTTGTCCTGTTCAAAGGAACTCTGGGGTCAAACCTGCCAGGTTAGCCTCCCTCAAAGCAACAGTGTTCACCCCTAAAGCAGCCCCCCTTCACTCTCTAAAAAACACATGGGGCCCCAGGAAGACCATCATCCTCCCTTCCACTGCAGACATGTGGTGATTTACTGCCTCAGAACACACCCCATATGAACATATTATCCACATGTCATCATCCAAGCCTCCAGGGTGACTTTTCACAGAGCATTTCCTAAGATTTTAGGGAATTATCCACTTCTCTGCTGTTAACATAAAGAAACATTAGCCCTTGCCACCATGTGCAACTGTTTTTGCAGAAGTCCCTTCATCTCCGCTGCCAGCACATAAATCAAACTTCCAATCTTGGTTTATCTTAAAGCACATTCACTGTCAGGTGTTAATGTTTGTCTTAGAGCCATAAAGGGAAGTTCAGTTGCCACTACTTTAACATATTTATGCCAGGAAGCTGTGGTGCTAACAGCCAGGATCAGATAAAGGAAGGCTTGCCATATGTTGCCTCAGGAATAACTGTGAAGACACACTATCAAGTTGTTGGAAATCCACATAATTCATTAAGAAATGCATTTTGCATTGCCTTCCTCTGATAAATCCCTTCTTAATACCATTTACTCCCGCTCACAACAAGATCAATTTCGTGTCTGTAAGCCTCCCCCTTTAACAATTCCTAATACCCAACTAGAAGGGCTTAAAGGCTGCCCTCCCCCATCAGTTGCTTTTGAGTCATGTTTCAAAGACCAATTCATCAGTATAACATACACAAATGACAATAACGTGCAACATTTCAAACTTTTGCCCTCTACAGTCTTAAATATCTATTTTCACATGACATGCACGTCTAAATATTTCCGTGTAAATGGTCCATATTGTGACGATAACGCCTGCACATGAAAGCCAACCTTAATTTTTATGTTCTGAGCAATACGTGTCTTTATGCCAATTACCAAAAGCTGGTTTGTCCAATCGTGACAGCTGTTTGACCTTGTCTTCTCTCATTGTGTCTGTAAAGGTACAAAGACATGATAGTACATGGAGGACTGGTCTGTTCCCTGAATGACCCCTGACTCTTGTGCTGATAAAGGGGCCGGCCTGTCCAAATCAGTCCAGAGACAAGACCTGAGGGTGTCCTGCAAAGTGTTAGTGGAGCCAGCTGACATTACATTTGTCTGTTCCAAAGTTGTGTTGTTTGCCTTTTTGCGCGAAGCAAAACAACCGGATAGAAAGGAGTTATAATGAACTATATATCTGAGTCAGGGTGTGTGGTGGAAAGAGCCTTATTATAGTACACAATTTCTCACTTGAATTGGAATTTTTCCACTGCAACTGCGAGCTGGGACCTGTCTCAGACGGGGGTGAACAAGCTAACCACTAACTATACCTGTGAGACAAAGGCAAAACAAACCAAACGAGTGACCCCAAGGATATACTACAGTTTCCCCCATAACAAGCAATTCCCCCCACTGCTGAATCAAATTTAATTGGATGCTCTCCCATGCTTTCATGATTTGTTTTCATTTTAATTTAGATAATTATTTCCACTCTTGTCTTTCCCATTGTGGAGATGCAATTAAAGAGAGACTTAATCAGGATGAATTATGGAAGTGAAAGAGGGGGGCGAGGAGCCATAAAATGGAGAGGTTTCATGCTCATAAATTTAATACAATATTGACTTATTCAGACATGCCAGCTGAGCCTGCCTTAAACTTAACTGGAGGATGGAGCACAGCTACTGAACAGGGACATTTGGGATCCTTTTCATGAAGCCTATAGTATTTTTTTTTTTTTTTTATGTGTTTGACGACTGGCGTCCATTGGACTTGGAGCTGTAGGAAACCACAGCTTTCAAGTGCTCATTGTAAACACACTCCCTATGGCTTTATGGCATCTAGTGGAAGAGGAGCAGTCACATGTGAAGGGCAAACAAACAGTAAAAAAAAGGGTGATAAGCGGACAAAGAAATTAAAGATAAAATGCCGATGTAGCTCTGTGGGTGTATAAATAACTACTTTGTAAAGAGATAAAGACCACAGACACCAGTATTCACATTACAACAGGAGGCCAAAAAAAAGGGGGAAACTGAAAAGTCAAAGAGGGATTGACATGTTGTGAGGTAAGGGACTGGATAGTGGCCATATGGGAGCAGCAAGGAGGTCGCTGGGACTAGAGGGAGGTACCTGTTGGGTCCCATGTTCTCCTGTCACTCTGATCTTATCAGGGGGCCTGACCAAGAGGAGGACCAGCTGTCACTCTCTCCGCTCTTTTGATGTCCTCCTTCAGAGCCTGCACACACACACACACACACACACACACACACACACACACACACACACACACACACACACACAGCGTCTGGTTTCCATGACTTCAGAGGACATTGCATTGACTTACAGTTATTTCATGGAGACTTACTCTAACCTACTAGGGCCTAACCCGAACCCTAACCTCATCCTGACTCTATACTTCACCTTAAAATGTAATCATTTATGGAAAGAAGACAACTCCCCATATTGTGACTGTGTAAACAGATTTAGGTCCCCGCAACATGAGTAATAGCTGGAACACACACACACACACACCCACACAAACTCGACAAACCCCAGAGTGGATAAAAAAGTAAGATAAAGCAAGATAGTTACAGGAGGTGCTGGGGTGGTTCAATTTACAATTTTGTTGTTTAGAGGGCTCCATGCTTGACAAAAGAGAGTCCTCAGTCCTCTGAGCTGACACAGGATATCCTGCTCATAAAACAGCCAGGACATCCTCACACAGACACTGGGACTGATAAAAAAGAGGAACCACCATGTATTCATCCTAATCTTCTTCACAAATGCTCTTACTGGTGCTTTGAGGCTCAGGTAGCATCAACATGTTTCAGCAACAAAAGTAAATGTAAGCGTTTGAAGGGATTATTGGATTACTGCTATAATTTTTTCAGATACTGCATTTGTATATTATTTTGGCTCGGCTATTTAATTTGGACACTTGGTCGATGTGCAGTGTAGTCCAATTATCTGACCCAAAATGCATAGTCCTCAATTGCCAAGGCATGCTGGGTGTCTCTCTCTCAGTTCAAAACGGGCTTTACTGGCCTGGGAAACATTTGCAAGTAAGTATAACAAATGCTGCTGTTTTAAAAAGAAAACACAGATAAAGACCATGTACACTCACATACAAATAATGACCATGTAGGACTATTGCACATGATAATTGCACTGTAAAACACACATGGTGTGCATAAAAAAATTAAATATAATTGCACTGAGAAAATGCCGTTGCATGAATCAGAAATTACAGCTATTAAGCACCTTTCTCTGTGTCTCTCTCTCTGTCTCAGTTTGAGACAATTACTTGGCAGGGGCAAATGCACTCACAATGCCCTCTGTTACTGGGAGTGCATGCTCTTTATCCACTGCGAACTTTTGAACCACCTCTTGACCACAGCTTGAAGGGAGTTGAGACAATGGTTAGTAAACACACTGGAGTGAATGAAGGGATTAAGTATTAAATGACAGGATGTGCTTAAAGAGGAGCAGGTGGTGGTTGAGGAAAGGCCAGCTAAGCCTTGCAAGAGCAAGAACATCATGCATCTCCACTGAACTTTTTCTTTGGTTTCATCATCTTCATGCCCCATCAGTATTGCTCCTTATCTTTCACACTTGTACTCCACTGACTCATCTCTTCCAGCTCATTTCCCCCGCGTTCTATCTCCTCATCTCTCTGCGCTCTATCTCCTTTGTCCACCTCTGCACACGCCTGCTCTTTGACCCAGGCCTCAGACAATTGACATTCATGAGGTTGGACATTCCAGTCCAGCCCCATTCATATGTACAGTAAGAAAAGGGACAAAAGCCATCTCACACACTGCAGTCAGTCCCCCTGTGTGGGGGTCACAGGAGGGCTTCGGGAGTCTCAGTAATTTTACCACAGCCAATGTTACAACTATGTGCAGTGCAGAATCTCCAATCCACAAAAAATATTGTGTGACCTTTGTCAGTTCTTTAAAGGTGCCATATGTAAGAATGTGGTCAAAAGCGGATACTACATTCAAATTCAAAACACAGAGGTCTTTTAGGTTTCGTTTACTGACGTAACTGGCAACCCGTGGTTGCTCGGCAGCTGATTTGCAATCTGCAAAATATTATTTTTAATGCAAATATTTTGGCTGTACTGTTGTTGTTGGTGAGTTCAGTTTGTTATATGAACATTATTCCTGAGTCTCTGTGACATATTAGGAGGATTTTATGGCCAGTTGCTTTAGATTTATTACATAATGCACCTTTAAGTTTATCCTAATCCCCGTGATAAGCTACAATAGTCACAAAAATAGGCCGTAACACACTTATTACTGAGTTGGGCAAAAAGATAAAAATAGGAAGGAGGCGATAATGCAACATTACGGATGCCAACTGCTGTAAATCACCAAAGATGAAATCCCCACATGAACATTCTGACCATCCTAAAACAACATGTTTGCAGTTAAATGTAGCTGTGAATGCATCTGTTTCTAATATTTCATGTTTCACAGGAAAGTGGCCAAAGCATCACCTTCTCTGGATGTGCATTGTGGGAGGTGGGAGTGTAGAGCGCTTCTCATCATGGTGGTAATGAACTTAAGCCAATAAGGTAAATCCATATTTTTATATCCAAAGCCCAACACTAACTCGCTGGTTCTCACATCAGAGATGCAACAATCTCCCCAAGAAAATCCAGTGAGAGAACTTTGTGTTTAAAGCTTTGCGTGGTATTATCTGTCTATTTCGCAAAAGGCTGGCGTACTTTGCGTGTTGGGATTAGCTCACATGATCACGCAAGAGGGGAAACTCTACTCCACCTGTGACCTGATGTGAACTAAGTCAAACTTTAATGAGTTGCTTACCTGTCTGTGGCACACCCCTTATTGTTGTGAGTCTTTTTAACTGCTCCCTCTTGCATTCGGCTGCTGATGTTTTCCTTGTTTTCAGATATCACATTTTCATGGAATTGTTAGCACTGAGCCGTGCCAAAAACGGATAGATGCAGATAATCCTTGTTTTGGATTACTGTAGGTGCACAACTCTGCACGAAATGGTTGTCAGTGGAGTGTGACGTATGTGGAGAGGAAGTGAAGTATTCTGATCTGATCTGTAATACGATCACTGTCCAAAGCAGCTCAGTGACATGCGATCGCTGCATTATCTCAGTGTTTACCTGTCCCTGAACCGTAGTAGTTCGCATGACACTTGCACCTATTTATATCTCAGTTGACACTGACAAGCATGTTCTTCTACAGACTGATTTAGATATGCATATGTGGAAAGCTAGGAATGCGATGTCAGTGATCAGGTTTTTTTCTGATTAAACAACTTCAAATAAAAGTAAAATTGTCTTTGTCATGTTCACTTGAGCACTAGATCAGAAGCTGTGGTGTCACCTGAGTATGAGACCATGTGTTCTCAGGTAAATGATGTATGATGAGGCAGAACCAAAATCTGTGTAATGAGATCCCACTTGACATCTGTGGTCTTCAATTTGACTCGACAGTCGTCCACAGGGAGCATTTTAAAAAAGCAGTATAATGGTGTCCTGTCCACTTTGAACCTTTTAAAAACCATGACCAGATCTCATTTGCAGGTGTGCACCTGCACACTTGCTGCATTTGGTCATCAATGTTCTCACTCTCTGACTGAATTATATGCATCCCCTTACAACGTGTAGTTTTTAAGGCACTGATTGTGCAAAGAAAGAATATATTTTGAAAGAATAGACTACCTTTAGAAGGACGGGGGGGAAAGTAAACGGTAAGACATGTTGAACATGGAGAAACACACACACACAAAAAGACAAGGCAAGAGACAGCGAGGGTACAAAAGGGCCCCTGACCTCTCTATTGTGAGACTAGAGATGAGCCAACACTACAGCTGGTAGGGTCAGCATGCACACAAGGTCAAGCCGACTCAGTCCTGTTATACTCAACATCAAAGACAAGTCCAGGACCTGTCATGCTCCTTCTGAGCTGGGTTGAAAACAGCGGCACTAATCCCACTGACCACTCGCTGCTGCTCCTCATTGAGAGGACAGAGGTCAGCAGGGTGTACAAATCCTAATAATTTGATTCAGTTGTGGCAACTCGCCGTAGTTAATGGATCTTTTTGCACTTTGGACCCGTCTTGTCTTTGATGAATAGAGAAAGAAAGAAAAAAAGAATGCGGCTGAATGAATATATTTCGGTGAATGAGTTTGACCTAAGAATGGTGCATTCTCCTTTTCTTTTTAATCAAAGGGAACACAACTTAAAGTGAAATGAGAGTGAAAGACTCTTGCTAAATGAATTTTCAGAGATAAAAAAATAAATAAAGGTCTTCTCAGTGAAAGGATCTGCAGGGAGCACAAACTTCAAAGTCCAATTTTATGAAATGGTGAAAACATTTCAGCTGTATAAGCTCCTTGGTTGCGAATGTTCGCAGTGGCTGCATGATATGAAAAAAAAACATTATTAGGGATGACCACAGGAGAGAGGACTAAAATTTGACAATCACCCAAGTACTTGCCCTCACCAGTGTCCTTTTGCTTACCCCATCTTTGCAAGAATTTTAATGAAAAGATACCAAGGGAGATTTAGGAAATGCGATTATTGTGCAACGGTGCGCAGCTGCTCACTGTCTAATCTCCTCACGACAGCACAAAAATGAGGAGACTTTTATCATCTGTCATTCCTGCCTAATCCCATGTGCACCCCTTGTGCCACATTCACCAACTGTTTGAAAACCTCAGGTCTCTCTCCTCGGAAACCTGAACTTCCACTTACGCGATGTCAAACGACTGTTTGTGAAACTGTAGAAGTGCGACGATGTTTTAGTGCACCCGCACAACTGTTTACTTACATTTAAATGACTGAGACCGACAGGTTTCGCCCTTTAATCAGATATGACTGTCTGGGCTGAGAGCTGCAGCTAATTAAACCAACAGCTGGGTGAGATCAGGAAACCAGATAAGGAGCCGTTACCGCTGTCTGTGCTAAACTGGTCAGCCTCAGTGGGGGAGAATGAGTGGAGATTTTTCCAACATGTGTGAAAATGGTCACGAGAAGATGGATGCTGCCAGCATTACTCACATACTGATGAAACTGTGCTATTTCTATACACAGCTTAACCCACGCATTTTATGGACAGGGGCTAATTGTGTTCTTAAACGGTGTCTGAATGTGAGGGAAGATAGGGAGATTGACAAAATGCAGTACGAACCATCACAATACAGGATTAAATATGTGTTTATTGTAATGCATTACACGTGGGCAGTTATTTACAATGAGCAAAAAAACCAAAAACCTAAAAAGTGAAAATAAAGTATTATTTGCAATATTTTCAGATGCAAACATAAATATGACAGTGTTATATATCAATGAAACTGTCAAAGGCAGACATATACCACAAGAAGCTTCCATTACAACAACATATATATTTACAAATTAAGTGTGAGTGACTGTGTTATACATGCTTTTGTACACTCCACCATTAAGTACACCATGTGTGGGCTAAACTATTTTTTTTTTTGTTAAACAGTTGCACAGTGACTGCTTCTCAGGGTGAGATGGAGCAATTTTCCTTCAGCCTGGAGGAATATCATTACACCAGGGTCATGACCTTCATTGAGGCTGGCTGGAACCTACGAATCTTTTTCTTCAGAGCTCGAGAAGCTTTAATCCTGCAGGCTGATGTCTCGGGTGGTGGGAGCTGCTGGAGGGGCCTTCCAGCAGCAGTGGGCCCCAGAGCAACCTCAGCCCAGACCAGACTTCCCTCCTCGTGACTGTCCACCTGGTCCTCCTCGTCTAGAGACAGACTGCTGTCAGAGTCTGACTGGGAGCTCTGGCTGGACTCGCTGTCCCCAAAGCGGTTGGTGGTGTTGTCACTCATCTCCCCCTCACTGCTTTCCGCAATGGTAGAGTGAAAGAGGGAGGCACATTCAGCTGAATACTCAGACTCACATCTGGGTGGGTAGAGGCTGGACATGTGATAAGGTGCTGGAGGGTATCTGGCATTAAGATTGTGAAAGAAGAAAGAGTTGGTGGACATGGAGGTTTGGAAGGGACGAGGTGGTCCACTCCACTGGCCTGGTTTGGCGCTCATACTGCGGACCATCTGCATGCTCCCTGGTGCCTGAAAGTGGGGATCTTTCGACCTCTGACGCTGAGCACATGCCGCCTGGAACATCTCTGCATTGGACGGCCACTTGGCAGCTCCTTGCCTGCGCTTCCTCTGAACTACAGAATACTCAGACTCCATGCATGGAAGTCTTCGGCTTTTACTGGACTTTGCAGGGACAGCAGGGACGGGATGTGGCTTAGGATGGACTTGCTGGGCGTACATGACTCCAGGGCTACAGTGGCTGGAGTCTGAACCTGAGCCATGTCTGCGCTCCTCTGTGTGACAAGTGGTTATTTTCTGGGTTGTTTTTCCCTTTCCAGACCTCCTCTGTTCTCCTCTAGTGCCACCACTAGCCTCTCTGGTCCTCTCACCAGATGAGTACCCATAATGCTGCTTCACAGATCGAGACTTATCAGCACCTTTTCTTCTGAGTTTCACAGCTTTGGTTTTACGGTCTGCCTGTCTCACCTTGACCCTCTGGGATCCAGCAGGGACAAATTTGGCATGGACAAACTCAGTGGAAGCTGTGTGACCAGCATGAACATCGAAGCATTGACTCTCCTCTGCGCTGGAGCTATGAGCCATCAGCGGTCTCTGTCTATGGTCCTTCCTCTCTTGTGGTCTTGACTCTGGATTCTCCCCATATCTCTTTTCTGAATGGCTTCTTGCTGCACTTTCATATTCTCCTTGGGGCTTACCATTCTTTCTTTGGATTGAAGTGGTGATCTCATCAGAGTTGTACTCCTTCATGGCAACAGGAAGAGAGTATCTATATGGAACCTCTTGAGTTCTCTCAGGCTGTTTGTGGTTTGTGTTTTCAGTGGGCTCTTGACTGGAGAAGGTCATACAGTGTCTCTTTTGATCTCTATCCAGTTGGATGTTGTTTGTGGTCAGAGCCGGATGAGTTTGCCGCAAAAACACCTCCTTCTGAGACACGTCTTGAAACACTGTTATAACTTCAGTTGGTTTCCTGGGATAGTCGCTGTGTGTCTGCCGATTCTCTGTGCCTCTTTCACTCTGGATTTTACTTAAGCTGCGCTGTAGGAGCTTGTCAATGTATCCAAGGTTCTTGGTATCTTTGCCCATGTGTGCCCTCGGGTAAGATCCATTCATTAAGGCTGCTTGACCCTCTAAAAGCCCAGGTGCTGGATTGCCTCCAGCGGAAAATATTGGGCTCTGAAGAGCCACTGCATGCAGAGGGCTGGGGTAATGGTATACTTCTGTTCCACTGCGGGACACCAGGTTGCTCTGAAACTTGGGATCCATTGTGGAAGTCTTCAGGTTTGGGCACATGGAGGGTTTCTTTGCATCCCCAGATTTGAAGTAGCTTGGCCCTTGAGCCATCATCCTGTCAAGATCACCTGAAAGGCAACACAAAAACATCCTGATTAACTTTTCAACTCAGTCATTCGTTGAAACTATATGAATGTGGCCTTTCTTAAATTAGGGATAAAGAGACGTAGTTACCTGTGGACACAGGTCTTGGTCGTGTCTGTTCGGTGCCTGTAGTGCTTGCTCGGATTCTGCTGCTGCCAAGATGGAGGCCTGTGGCACGTGGCAGGTTGGGTTGGGTCGTGCTCTCATCGGCAGAGCGTCGGCGGCAGACATCAGCTTGTGATGGAGGGCTAATAAAGGGGCTGGGAGGGCTCAAGGGAAGCAGAAGGCTTGTCTGGGACGATGACAGACATTCGCTGTACACAGAGGTGCAGGAATTTGATAAGGAGCAGGAACCACCATCACTGAGTTCATAAAAACCTGGAAAGAAAATATCAATTTAGAATTTTTCCTATTAAAATTATGTCATAAAAGGTTATATGCAGGCATTAGTTTGTCCTATGAGGCAAAAAAAAGGAAACGCTTTTAGTGTGCGTGAGTGTGGGCACCTACACACCTGAACTTGGCCTGCTGTCACTCTCCAGCTGCTCGGTGGAGGCCTTGCTTACGTCCAGTTTAAGCTCACTGATTTGCTGATCCAGCTGTTGCAAGTGAGACTTCAGGCCAACGTCCTGTTTTCGAAGGCGAGACTGTAAAACAGGCAGCACAACAAATTTGAGCCCCTGAAAAACTACATGTGGCACAACTTAAACCGAGAATTAAATTGTATTTAGAGTTTCTCAGAAGAGTATTATACAATAAAAACAGAAATACACTTATGTATGAGTAGGGAAATTGGTCATTAAGGTGAGGATATATGTTAACAGTATAATAGTTTTATAAAGATGGGGTCTGTTCAGATAAAGGATGCCCTAATCTAGAGCCATTAGAAAAACAAAGCTGTGGCTCAGCTGTGGCTGATGATTAACCCCAGCAGGACATGGGGGAACATGGAAGAAGCAGTGGTGGGTAACTCATTTCTCCCCCACTGCGAGGGCCTGGCCATTGTGTAAACTACTAGAGGAGGAAAGCTTGGGGGTTGGGTTAAGGGACTGTTTGCTTTGCAGCAAAGGCTGGGCATTTACAGTTACAGTCCATTCAAAACTATATTAAAAAAAAAAATGCACTTTCTAATTAATGTTTAAAAATCTAAGTTTTGGTCGACTTGTGAAGGACAGGGTTAGATGTCGTGCAGTGAAGTTGCAGTACATTGCTCTATACTGGGAAAAAAAACGTGAAAAGGGTTATTTAAGCTGACAAAAGTGTCTATGATCTGTCCTTCGGTGCACTGGTCCATTGTTGCAGTCAGGCAGAGCACCTTAATCCCTGCACTCCCAGTCCGACGCTTCATAACAGCAGCATTCATGGAAAAAGCTGCTCATAGCAAACTCCACAGAGGAAATTGTTTCCAACACCAGAGAGCCTCTAAGGGCTAAGACTCTCAGTGGGTGTCAGCTACAGCAAAATATCCACTATTTAAAAAACATTTCCTGGCATTAGTGGTTAATGATTAAGAACATACCCCCACCACCACAACCTCAGTACACACATGCACTGTGTTAGATTTAATGGGATACGATTAAAACCCTCTTCTGAACATCAGTCCATCCTAAGACTTAATGGGAACTTATCTATCTATCTATCTATCTATCTATCTATCTATCTATCTATCTATCTATCTATCTATCTATCTATCTATCTCTCTGGCATTTGGCTCAAACCCCCTTGGTCCTGCAGTGAACCTTGATTTATGACATCTATCTGACTTCCTACCCCCAGCTGAGCGCATGAAAGTGTGTCTGGTAATAATTGAAGGCTGAATCCACATGAGCATCAGCTGACGGCTTTTTTCCCAAGGACTATTGAAGAAGTTTAAAATAGAAGGACGCATCATAAAAGTTAACAGTCATACCAGAATACTACACACGCACCACATGAAAAAGACGAGTAAAGTTCTATAGATATATATATGTTCATACCAGCTGTTGCTTCAGTGCAGTCAGGGTCGCCTCCAGCCGCTGCTCCTCGGCTCCCACGGTCCTCGCAGCCTCGGAGCCTGCGTGGGCAGCAGTGAGCGGCTCCTCTCGGTCCATCCCGAGCGCCCAGCTCACCATGTCGCTCTGTCTGTCCTTGAGCAGATGCAGCTCCTGCAGCCCGGCCAGAGCAGCCTGCAGCCTCTCGCCGACCCTGCTGCGGTCCACTCCGGCTACGGCTGCGCTCATCATGCCCGCACAAGACCCTTTCCTGCTCAGCATGCTGGAGAAAAGGTCATGATCCGAAAAAACAAACAAACAAACAAAAAAAAATGCTCCTGAAGAAACAGTCCTGATGCTCGCTCCTGCGTCTGTCCTGATGCTGCTGTTGTTGACCTGGTTAGTGCTTTAACTACCTGTTAGAATAAATCTTGAGAAGTGGGAATGACTGAGCTCCTCCCACAGACCAAATGGCCTCCCTCACTATTGGCTGCTGGCCTCTGGGTCCCAGTGAACATCTGGTACTAATCTGCCCATTCAAGTCCTCAGTGAAGCTGTCCTGACATGTCCCTTTGTATTATACCACACATGACACGTTTGTTATAAATGATTACTTCGTATAACGTATATACCAAAGAAAGTGATTTCAAGTGATTTCAACTGGTTAATGTGTGGGATCACTAAATAAAATCATTGCAAACCCTAAACATTAAAACACATGAGCATTAACTGAATATGTGGTATATTAAATAATTCCTACCATTCTAATTAGTATTGAACTAGTTGTCAGTAGTATTTGCTTTTGGAGACTTGGAGAGGAAAACAAAACAAAACACA
Organism: Microchirus variegatus; assembly: GCF_963457635.1. NCBI lineage: Eukaryota > Metazoa > Chordata > Actinopteri > Pleuronectiformes > Soleidae > Microchirus > Microchirus variegatus. The sequence continues at coordinate 13,756,387 of NC_139812.1, forward strand.
TGACATAACTCATAGATGAATGTTGCCCTCACGTGGTAGTTAAGGTTTCCTGCAGTTCATTGCAACTGAAGTTTTATGATGACAGAAAATAGTGTTGAAACATCCAGTGTATACACAATCATTTCAATGCCAAATTTCCTGAAGAATAAAACACTGATGAGAAGCTTGTAAAGTCTGGCTAATCTTCAATTTGTTGACACATGAACGTTGTTGTTGTTTAAGAGGAATTAAGACCATCCTTAATGTGTTCTTGTTTCTTCTCTTCCTTCTTGTCTAGATGTAGTTCTTAAGTAGAGCTGAGACAATTAATCGATTAATTATTGATTACTAGATTAATCGTCAACTGTTTTGATAATTGATCATCGGTGTGAAGAAATCATTCATTAAATCATTAAAACTGAATCGTTTTGGTTTGTGGACAAAACATGGACATTTGAGAACATCGTCATTTCCAGGTTTGACAAACACTGATCAACGCTTTTTTAACATTTTCTGACATTTTATGGACCAAATGATTAATGGAGAAAATTAGAGATTAATCGATTACGAAAAATAATCGTTAGTTTCAGCTCTATTCTTAAGTTTGCAGTGGTGTTCAATAGCAGTTGGAATCCATGATGTTGCATTACTGCCCTCTTATGGATTCAGCCATCCACTGCTTCCCCTCCTTACATCTTCTCTCTCAGTCTTCTCCTGGTTTTAAGACACTTGTATAATTCAGTATAAGATAGGAAATGAAGGTGGAATAATAAACTCAAAATGATTATTCAAGTATAAATTGTGTTGTTGGTTAAAATATTTTTGGGTTTGGATATTCATCTCATATAAATGTAAGCATAATATTAAAAACACACATAAAATGTGTTGTTATTATTATTATATTAAAATCTCCACATGTCCACTATCAGTCAGGTGACCTGTAGTGTCAAGTTTTCCCTCTTCCATTAAGGGAAATGTATTGATGTAAGTTCATAAGTTAATATCAAGTTACACATTTATAGTCATCTTATACAGAAGCTCCACCTGCACCTACTGGTCGCAGGTTTCTGCAATGGTGACATGAAAACTTTCAAATCAGTCAGTATTGATAATTATTGCGATAAAATGTCAGAAACGTTATTTTCCTCTCGAGTAAATGATGTAGAAACCAGTTCTTAAAGGAACCATATGTAAGAATGTGGCCAAAAACGGTTACTACATTCAAATTCAAAATACCGAGGTCTTTTAGTTTTCGTTCTCTGACGTAACTGGCAACCCGTGGTTGCTCTGCAGCTGAGACTCTATTGAATGCAATGATTGGTAGACAGCGGTAGGTGGCGCCAAATGCCAAAACATGACTTCAAAACATAAACATGATTTGCAGTCTGCAAAATATTTTTTTGAATGCAATTATTTTGGCTGTACTGTTGTTGTTGGTGAGTTAAGTTTGTTATATGAACATTATTCCTGAGTCTCTGTGACATATTAGGAGGATTTTATGGCCAGTTGCTTTAGATTTATTACATAATGCACCTTTAATAGACAAAAAAAACAACAAACACTTGTTAAACTGAAACATTTAGCAAATTTGAGGTCCACTATTAATGGCAATTATGTGTTACAAACATAAAATCAATATACCATATTAATATTTTGCAGAAGATATTTTAGAATCTACTGTATGTCTTTAATGTAGGAGCTCAAACCTCCTCTGCAATGAATGATCGGGACAATAGAATATTGCCTGTGTCCTCCTCAGAACCCGCCTAAAGTACAGAGGCAGCTTGAGTCATAGGACAGGTATTCCTGTTCTGTTGTTGCTGAGTTACTATCCGTCTAAAAAGAGACAAATGTGGCACTTGTTCTCGTTGTCAATAATCTGATTACAAATAAATAAGGCAATGATTGAGACCCTCATCACGGGCCAAAGCAACGTCAGGATATCAACAAACTATTTACCTGCTGCGCTCACTGTGTGACAGGTGGGCAGAATCTTTCATGCCGATGTCTTCTGCTATCTTGAAGCTGCAGTTCAAAGGAAATACCGGAATACCAGGAGGAGCGTACACCTGTGTGAGTACCACACACACACACACACACACACACACACACACACACACACACACACACACACACACACACACACACACACACACACACACACACACACACACACACACACACACAGAGAGAGAGGGAGAGTGCATCAACGTCCATTCATTTGGGCAGCATAAACAAAGCATTATGCCTAATATTAAACACAACCAGTCAATGCTGAACACTAACCATAACCTAATCACAATATCTATCAACTTAACCAGTTCCACTGACTTACATTAATTCCCTGGAGACTTACTCTAACCTTAACCATAACTACTACCCAACCCCAACCCAACCCTAACCCTAACCCTAACCCTAGCCTCAGCCTAATTTAGAAACACATCTTCACCTTAAAATGTAATACTTTACAATATAGGGACTTGATTTTTGTCCCCATAAGGAAGACAAGTCCCCATAATGTGACTGCGTGTAGACAGATTTAGGTCCCCACAACATAAGGAATATCAGGTCACACACACATACACACCTGATGGAGGACAAGGTGAAATCAAATAAATTCCTGTTATATAACATATGGATTACATGCAGTTAAGTATTTTGACAGTAAATCCTGTTGACAGGCAACTGGATTGAAAATAGTTTTAACCACTCCAGGACACTAGAGGGCAGTGTCACACTACTTCTTCAATCTTGGAAGAGAAACAAATTTTTTTCAGTGCTTTGTATGGCCAGAAATTATGAAGTGAATGAGTTTGTCACCAGGAAGCCGATCATGACATTTGTAGATTTTTTTGGCGATACGGAGCTCAACCATTTGTTTATGCATCCCTGATTGCATGACCACAATCCCATCACTTTGATGGTGTGCTCTGGTAGGACCCTCATCAAGATGTCCACAGTATATATACAGTACTGCAAATATAGAGTGCATTGTGAAGCCCACTCCTCACAGGTATGGCGTCATGTCCTTGTGATGCTGCTGGCACACAACATTGCTTTGTGATGCCTGGATTTCCCTCGGCCCCCATCCCCTTCAAAGCACTTCCTTTAGGGTGACATCAGCTGTGGTGCTGCTCCCAAAAAAAAAAAGGTGACCGCTCTTTAGCAATCAAGTGCGCTTTGCACTCGATTCAACAAGGCACTTGTAGTCAACACAACAAAACAACTTTTTACCCACCACTTGTATCCAAAAAGCGTTGCCCCATTGGAGGTTGCGTGGCCTTCTCTTTGTGTTCGTCTTTTATCAGCAGTTTTCCAGCCTCCCACCTTATTTTCCACCCACTTAAGAAATGAAAAAGCAGCCAAATGTTGATAACGTAACAAAAGCACACAGGCATGGGATCCCTTTTATTGCATCCATGAACAGCTGCTGCAGTGGAAGGAGTGTTTATACCTGCTCAGGTAGATACAGTACAAACAGGGACAATAGAAGATGCTGCCGCAAACAGGATGCGTGAGATGGGAGTCAGAGGGGTAAACAGGTCGTGTTGTCATATGTGGGACTGAGTGAGTCTTGAATGTGTGTCTATGTGTGAGAAGAGTGAATCTGTTGTCCGCTGGAAAAAACAAGCTGTTCACATGAAGACATTATGAGCTTAAGACTTCAAAAGGAGGAAAATCAGATATCACACATAAGACACTCTGATGCTCAAAGCAAAGAGGCAGAAATTCCTAAGTTGGGTGTTGTTGATATGTTGTGTATTTTCATTTATTTCTCCGTGTGTGTCTCTGGGGGATTTCCATGCAGGTTCACTAATTGAAAAATCCTTTCCCAGGTATTCTGTCATCAACAGAGGCAACGGTTTTCAGAGATCAAAGTGGCCTCTTGAGTCTGACAGGGGAATCTGTGACGCTCCACCACCTCAGACCACTGCTGTGCTACAACAGTATTATACTGTAGTATTATAGTTATATTTATGTAAATATTTGTTCTTGTATCATTTTATAGAACAAATGCAGCCAATCACCAAATATCTTCCTCTGCTCAAGAGCTACTGAGGCTGCACGGATGTGTTATTAGATTTTATTTTGGTGACTTTTAATGGCAATGAAATGTATCTGTTCTTTATCTGCAGCTTTTTATAGACATGTCCTTTTAAAGAAAGGCCTCAAGTGAATTCATCTCCATGGCTTTGGGGGTGTTTTGAAATGTTAGACTTATTTTTAATGCCCCAAGTGATTTCTAATCTAAAAAGCTCCAGCTGTATCTCACCCATGAGTCATGTCAGTGATTCCAGTAGGCTGCTTGGCAAGTCCTTGGTCCTTAATCCTGAAACAGAATTCCCATTTGTTATTCTAAACATCTTAACTACTTAGAGTCAAAAACCATGGTTAAAACTGCATCCAAGAAACATGCTTGACTGTTTGCGCACACTGTCTTAGTTCCCAGGGTCTTCCAAGGTATTACGAGATGCATTCTGCTTTATAACAGGTTGCACCTTCAGTTAATGTCAAACCTGCTTGAGAGCTTAAGCGCAAACTCAGTGCAGAATCCGCCATGTTAGTTTCTTATTCATTCTCAGTGGAGCATTTCCAGCACTTATCTGCTGATGAAATCCCAGATTAGAGACTTGTATTCTGTGGGTTTTAGCTTTGATTGAGAGTTGTTCATGCCAAAAAATGTTGAATGAACTGTATAATGTTGTTGGAATTTTCTTTGCTTGATATTTGATTAAATAATGCAGCGGGATGTCCATTAATCCAGTCCTTAAATTGGCAGATTTAGTGTCCTTGTGAGTATTTCTTTTGAGTCCTTCAAGTTAAAAAAGACCAGGTGAATGTTTTTTTTGAAAGTACAAGATGGATTTTTGACCAGCATTTTTGGTAGCAGACTGTTTTGCTGGCACGTGGAGGCCTGTCGTCAGTGGTGGGTCCTGACCAGCCGTATCTTCCTCTATCATCTTGTCCACCATGTGCACCAAGTACCACAGACTTTCAGCTGACTTGTCCTCAGAGTGCAGCACCCCTGCACATGAGAGGCACCTTTATGCTGTGGGCTCGCAAAATTATCTCCTCATCAAATTTTATTTGAGCCGAACAAATTTTTGTTTACTCAGCAAGTGAGGGAGACTGGCTTCCTTGCTGTGCTTCTCCAAATCATAAAAACATCAGTATAAATTATCAGATTTAGCATTGCGTTACCTATTAATGCAGGGTGCTGCTCTCAGCCAAGTTCCAGTACGTGGACCGTACCTCTTATATGACAAGCTGGGGGGGCTGTTTGGAAAACGTTCCCCCCCCCTCCCATGTATCCTCAAGTGGATTTGTGAACGGGCACAGTGTGTTTCATGCACAATTGCTGCCGATGGCAGGGTATATCTATGTATGTTTACACCTGTTTCAACCACAAGTATTTAATAGAGGTTCGAGATAACTTATGTGTGTACACTGCAAGTGCCTGCTTGGAGAAAAAAAAAAAAAAAGATACTGAAAGACATCATTTACCTGGGGACGGCTACATTTCAGGCATGGATGTAAAAGTGTCAACGTCCATACAAAGGAGACTTATCATGGTGACTCTCAAATGGCCCGTATCTTTTCATAGGCAAGGAGACAGACGTCTGAGCTGTGTAAAACTTGGACATCGTACTTAACTGTGCCTGTCTGCACACCCCCGGAGACCCATACTACTTTGCAGCCTCTGCTGAGTATGGGGGAAATATACTGAATTCCACATCTGCTACTAAAAGGAATACTATTATGCCAGTGCAAATCACATTTAAATGATGAAATAGTTTCAGACTGACCACACAATATCACAGTCTCTTATGGTTTACTAGCTGTCTTAGTGCTTTTTTTTACCCAAAGAGCCAGACCAGGCAGTTACTGCTTCTTTATATAATTCATTATTGCCGCTCTCAAGGGGGCACTTGAACAGAATTGAGTAAGAATCTCGGCATGTCAAAAAAAAAAAAAAAAAGTGGGATACACTGATGGATGCTGGCATTTCTTCTTTTGGACAAAGATGTTCATTGTGCAGTAGCGGTTGAGTCAGCAGAATTTTGAATAACACAACTGTGGCTCAACGGAGCCTCCTGAAGAGATGTTTTGTGAAATTGTGCATAAAAGAGTGCAGCTATGAGGGCAGATCTATTTGTGATTTTTAGCTGCATTGCTTCTGGAGTTAGTATTGCTTGGCCTTGGCTGAAATGCCTCAACAACCACTGGTCGGTTTTGAAGCTGTTACTGATATCCATGATATCTGAGCACCAACCATTATTATTCTTTGGACATCCATGTCTTTAATTTGTAACTATTTATATATAGCTATGAATGCTTTAAGAGTGGCCTCGAGGTTCATTTTTATGATTTTTAATTCATTGTGTTGCCAGCCATTGGATGGATTGTCAGGGATTTTAAGAACCTATTTCTTATTCTGTTTCTTCTTATTAACGATGATAATCATCACTTTTATATTTAATTTCATTCCAGCCTCAACTGTACTTGCTGTCACACTGAGCAAGTGCAGAGGACCACTTCTTTGTGGAGTTCTGGCACCCAACTGGATAAAGTATATCGTAGCCTTAGAACAGGGTCTCTGCAGGTTGCAACAAGTCAAATTTAAGACTTTTTTTAAGACCACAATGAATTTAACTTAAGACCCATTTCAAATCCATACCGGCAAAAAAGTACAAATGACATGAAAAAATTGGAGCCACAAATCGATATGATATGCTAAGCTGAAACACACCGCAGCGTGCGCACAGGCCTACTTTAGTTCCGTGTTGTAGTTATGTTATCGCATTCTCAAAAATGTGGGATTTTTCAAAGCGAGACTGAAGTTTATGCATGTTTTAAATAAAAGTCCCGTGAATAGATTCTTAAGACCTTTCAAAACTGTATTTAAGACCTTTTATGCAATTTTAGGAGAATTTAAGACATTTTAAGGCCTTAAATTCAAATGATTGGATTTAAGACTTTTTAAGACCCCGCGTATACCCTGTAGAATAAGCATGTAATAAATATGTACTTTGGGCAAAGGCCTTGCTTTACTGAACCCATCATACATTATTGATAGCAGCCCAAACAGACCAAGCAGTGCAAGCAAACTTACTCAGCAATCAAAAAAGAATGACAAAATGAATGTTGTGTGAATGCCGCTGCAGTCCCCTCAGATCACACTAATTCTTACACACTAGCCCTTTAACGGTCAACCCCCTGGGACTGAGAGACCCACGTCTCTGACCACAAACTGAGGAATTTAACATGTTTTTTCTTTAACAAAAGCATTTTACTGACAGTATGGCTTCCACATCCTGTTGTGTTTTTGCATTATTCCTGTCTGACATGGACAAACGTGTTCAAAAATGTCACAAACTTATTTAACCTTTTCAAAAGCAAAAGTGTAAAGCCAAGACTTTACAACAAAGACTCCCTTATCCACCCTCTCTTACGCACAAACAGATGCGCACATAAAGAGGAAGTCTGTTGTCCTACCCAGCATCAGTGAAGGGAAGCTGTGCTGTCGTAGGAAAACTACAATACAATGTTAGCTGCTGTGTCCTTTGTCCCGTCTGCACTGTTTATATATGTTTATCAAGATGGTCGCAGAGACATAAGACCCAGTTTGGCTACAACAACTAAAACTCCTCTCCTCTTTTCGGAGGAGCTGTTTGGAAGGAGCAAGTTTCTTCTTGTACACAGGAACACCAGCAGACGTGGCTTTAGACATCCACTAAGCTATCACAATGCATTTGCAACACAAACTCAGGAGAACCAAACCCTGCCTTGTCTAAACTTCCCTCATGTCTGATCAGCATCTGATTCTGGCATCAACTCATCACGAGATGAGGTAGTGCTGAAATATTTAGCATTCAGGGCTTTGGTTTACAGGGATACAACCACAGGCTATATGCACTTCTGAGATGTTGTAACACACGTCTCTATGCAGGTGTGCAAATTTAAGAGGCCTCTTTATTTGAAGAATCACCTGACTTTTTTTTTTTCCACCTGTGTGTCAGTATTTGCCCATGCCCTCAAGATACAATTACAATCTCTACAGTCTGTCCACACAGAATTGTTATTTATCAAATAAGAAAACAAACAACCGCCACACTCCCCCTTTCCCTTGATTTAATTTGAACAATGTGAGGTCTTACTCCAGATTTCTGCTTCCATGACCAAGAAATCCTTGCTGAGCACTGATGACAATTCAATGTGCTCTGTGGTTTGTGACCGCCAACCCCCATCCACCAACCAAAAGCAAAACAACCTGCAGCTATCTCGTTGGTTGCGCTCAACTGGAAAACACCAGACTTGGGTGATCTTTTGCCCCCCACACAAGCAAATGTGGGAATTCTGACAAACTCGCGCTCATATCCTTTAAAGCCAGTTCACTCAAAATAACACCTCAGAGCACACTGATTTGTACAAATCTAAAACCCTTTGCTGACCCCTGAACACTTGCTCTTGAACCCTTCACCCCCTCCCCTGGGGTGCTAATCCTCCTGGAGCCCGGCTCATGTGGCCCAGAGGAGATGGAGCGGATGGGGATGAGGCTGACAGCACCAACACAGCTGGTCTGTACAGACCACCATTAGTTGAGATTGGAAGCACCCACCTCCACAGATGTGAGGGTCCCCGCTGAGGGGGGGGGGGAGTGAAATTCTCCTGCCCCATGGCCACCATGTGCTCACCCCTTCATAAGACCACACTCTATGGCGAATACTGTGTGCTCGCCAACGATCCGATGGCCATGAGGGATGCACGTGAATGTGTTTCATTAGACGCAGGACCACACAAGACTGTTGTTGGGTATTTTTATAAACACTGGAAATAAAGGGCTACATCTATCATAGCACCAGATTAAAGTTTGATTTTGCACAAACAAAGACTTGAGGCTGGTTCGCAGGGCCATCGCTGAACAAAAGTCCTCTGAAAATGTTACCTTTTGTTTTTGAGGTGTTTCCCCACAACTACAGAAACTTGCATGTGAGCGACGTTCCGAGCAGATGTTTCAGAAACTTTCCCAAGACTTTCAATTTATTATATTTTCCTCTCAGAAGCCAAAACACAAACAACACATCAACAAATCTGTCCGTCATTCAACGTACAGTCAAATCCGGCAAAACATTGCTTGCCACAATAAGAGAAACAATTGCTATGAATGTCTCCCTGAAGAGGAGCAATTATCCTGTGCTCCTATCAGGGAAAGAGTGAGGATTAGAAGTGTTTGTAAGAAGATAATGTGCAGCAAATGTGCAGCAAATTCCTCGACATCACTGCTCATGTATTTGAAGAATGAGAGCTCTAAAATGTACGTAGAGACTGTTAAAGTCCTGCTTTATGCTGAAGGATATCCTCCTTTGACCAGGACATGACACCTTATATAGAGGGAGCCAGAGGTCAAGCTGTGGAGCACATGGAGCCATTTATAAAACTTGAGAGAGAGGTTTGTGGAGGCTGTGGGAAAGTTTTTTTTTGTTGGATGGCTTAAATCCTCTTTCTCTGCTCTGCACTGGAGGTTCAGCTTACATCATGTTTATGGATGTTGTTGGGAAAGAAATCAAGGCATTTTTGGTGTGAAAGGAAGACTTGAGAGAGGCTGAGATGTCATGTGCATGGATGGTGAGATGGTTGCCTTTATTGGTTGTCATATTATTTCTACTGACAAGGTCTGCAAAGTGCTTAATTTTCCTGGACATCACATATCAGATCAGGTATTTGAGGTACAGCCAGACAAGTATTTGAATCAGTTCTTGCTGCGTTTGGATGGTGAATATATTCTGATGGAGTGGCTGATAATGTACAGTAGATTTCTGGACACGACTGGGTGCTACATTTCTCAGCTGCTGCCTGAGACCTGAGAGGAATAACTAAATAACTCAATTTTGGGGGGTGAAAAAAAAAAAAATCGCTGGCATTTTCTTGTTGTGAAAAAGTTGTCAACTACAGGGGAAAGGCACGGGCCAAAGTCCAATAATATAGCCCTTCTCTACAAGGCCAAGTCTGACGCAGGGAGTCCAACATGCTACAGGTTGGGACAGAGCAGGTCTGTGTGGCGAGCCAACCACAGAAACCCTGTCACCTCTCCGCTCTGCATGGAAATCCCTGTGTACTGTCGCGAACAGCGGCAGCGCAACAAGCACAACGAGCCGTGTGTCGACTCTGGTAGTTTGTGAAGCATCGTCCGCGTTTTGTTTCGCACAACAGGAAGGTTGACTCCGACTCATTTATCAAACTGTTAGTTTTGTGAACCACTGAGTCATTAGAGCATAAATCTGTCACGTCAAGTCATGATTTCCCTAAAGACAATACGTGTTTATATTGTCGTGATGATGGAATCATTTCATCAGTGAGCTAGAGTGAGGCTGTTGTTGTCTTTGAACAAAGATAGGTGCACTGTTTTCCCCTTGTTTTCTATCCATACAGGTTAAAGTATGTAACCATTTGTTGTTGTTGATGCTATTATTCGGCCTCTGTTTAGCCTTTGTGAACAGAAACAATGTGACATTATGTGTATGCTGTGTCCTTCATATGACAAAACAAGCAAAACAGCAGAATCTACTGCAGAACTCTTCTGACAATGGTTTGAACATAACAGACTACAGACTACAGTTTCAAAGCGGACCTAGACCGGAAGTTCCAATTAACGCTGTTTTTTAGTGTGTATCTGCGTCATTACCTTGTTTACGAAGCCCTGATGGTTCAAAGCAAACAGTTCAGCCATTGCTGAGAACGCTGTGTTTTATTGTAATCTCAGGGCTCAGCGAGATCTCTGAAAAAACTCGGTCCGGTTACGTAAACAGCGGTTCTCCTGAACAGCAGATCCTCCTGCTCCGGGCACTAGTCCGGGCACATCCGGTTGCATACCTTGAACCACAGAAGAAGAATAACGTCCGTTGTGGAGGTGTTTCACGAGCGACAGTGTCTTCTGACTTGCCAATCACAAGACAGTTGGGAAGGCTCTACGCTGGCTGGCCAATCACAACACACTCTGTCTTCTGGGTGTGAGATTTATGTCTGAAATATCACGGCTGAGGACAGCGCCAGTAAGGAGAGATTTCTATCGGCAACTAGGAGGTTTTTGACCATAAAGACAAGTTCATGTATGTAAGTAGACCTCCATAACTAACATATATGTGCAACAGGACCACTCTATGTGAGCTTTAAGGTAACTTGACTTGTGGCAAAGTAAAATTGCACATTTCTCCAAAATGTGAATGATGTAAATACTGTTGCAAGGCTGAACAATGACCTGAAATTGTGAAATAAGTTTGTGCTTGAAGTGAACTCTCAGAGGCTTACTGCACCACAGAAACCAAACTTATCTCAAATGTCTGAGAGGAAATTTCTGGAAATCGATATTTTCATCTGTGTCAGAGAGGACTGTGCATGATCTGATAACCAGGTGTTCAAGTAACACACATTTCATATAAAAAAAAAAAACCTTCCTCAACAAAAACTCTGTTGGACAGCAACATCTATCTTAAGCCAGTCAAAATATGCCAGGGGGTCTGCGAACATTTTTCTACCTTCATTTATTAAATTCTTTGATATACATTCTAACAATATGCTTTTTTTGTTTGAAATAGATTATAATTATAATCCATCAATTTACTGCCAAAGGAGGTCCTTGTTTGACAGAAAACAATATTCTTTAGATGGAGGACACAACATACAAGTAACGTCATTTCTGTTCACAAAGACCAAACACAGGTAGAAATAATAACGTCAGCAACAACAGAAATGCCAAAAAGTTACACACTGCTGCTTTAAGCTCCAAACGATCCTCAGCGAGCACGACACAGCTGCGTTACTTGGTGCCAAAAAAACGAAAACAAAACACAATGAAGTACATTCTCCCAAAAATAACAATGACAATAAAGATATTCTACTCTCTGGATCGTCACATAGCACAGTCTGCAGGAAGACTCTCAGATAGTGTCATCACACCATGATCAGACAAAAAAAACAAAGTGCCAGGGTGCCATTTTCTTATCAAGACAACTCATCTCTCACCTTCCTGCAAGCTGTTGGCCAAGAAAACTCCCCAAACATTTTTAACAAATAATAAAAAGTGTATTGATTACATCATATTTCTGTAATGCCACCAAAGGCTGAAGGGTGATGTACAAGTCACGATCTTGTCACGACGTCTTGCCATTTTTTCATATGTTGCCAGCGCTAAAACAGTAAACATGTATCCAGCCCTAAAGCACATTGCAGTTTCAAAATACTCAAATTAGGCCCTGGACTGGTGCCCTGTTCAGGGTGTACCCCCCAGTGAGAGTAGAAAATGCATGACTGAATACTCAAATTATTTACTTCATACTTAATACTGTACCATATACAGTATGTGTTTCTGGTTAAGGTATTTTCCACGTTGCTAAGCGCAAACTTAACTGTGTTGCTATTTGCACTCCAGTGTGCCACACACTAGTGTTGTGTCGGTCAGGAGTGATTCGTTCAAAAGTACGAATCATTTGAGTGAACGAACTGACTGTGTCGGTCAGGAGTGATTCGTTTGAAAGTACGAATCATTTGAGTGAACGAACTGACTGTGTCGGTCAGGAGTGATTCGTTTGAAAGTACGAATCATTTGAGTGAACAAACTGATTGGGATCACTTCATGAACTGATTAGTTCCTTTCATAGTTCAGTTGAGCTCAGCAAGCGATCGTGGCGGCCGGGTGTGGAACTGCCGCGTTCTGTGAATCACTTGTGAAGTCGTTCGCCGACGCCGTCACACACTCGTGAATCTTCAGGCAAACGACTCCAGCCAACGTGCGCTGAGCGGGGAGGGAGTGACTAGTAAGAAGAACTGTGTCTGCTGTGCTGCTGTGATTCCTTCGCGCTGTCGGTCACTGACTCAGTCATGATTCGCGAACGAACTGACACACAGAGAACTGGTGTGCTGTGGCTGTGGACGTGAATGTCGCGAACGAACTGAGAGCAGGTGAACTGTGGCTGAGGACATGAATCTCGTTCGCGCTGTCACTCAGTCTATGACCCGCGGCGCGAACGTACTGCACTCAGGGAGGAGGTGAGTCACGTAGCAGGGCACTCGGTGCACAAATCTATTGAACGAATCATTTTAATGAACAAGTGATTCAGTATACTCAAATGAACTGCTGATCCCATCACTACCACACACTGTAGCATCCTCAGTTCACTTTGATAGTAGTAGCAGACAAAAAATTTCCAATACAAAATTTATGTGGATGGAGGAGCAATACGAGTATAGTCGGGAACATCGTATGCTGGTTTGCATATGGGAATATGGGCTTGAGTGACCTGCATAAGGAATAGACTCCACTCAGTAGTTTAATCAAAAGTTGCACTTGCATGAGCTGAATAAATATAATCCTAATGAAAAAGTATTAATAATATGCAAAGAAAAATATCAAGATTGGATGGATGTGAGGTGGGGAGCCAGACATAACTAAATCACATAAAAAGGCCAATAAAAACTAAGCAAATTGAGGCATGAATGCTTTCTTGTGCCACCAAATAGATTATGTAAGTAATCCTTTCAGTCACTGATGGCTCGGAATTTGAGGAGGCAAAGAAGGCCAAGTCGTGTCGGGCCATCAACTCCTTTCGCCAGCTCGTCGCTACGCAGTCCCCACTGTTTGTGATTGATGACCATAGCTTTAGACATTGACCTGGTCCAGTGAGGAGCCTTCCCAGCACTCACCAACATTTAATACTTTTCACTCAACTTACATCATTCAAAAGAGCCATGATGCAGCTTTATATTTCTTAAATGTTGCTATTTTCTTCAGAGCAAATTGTAGATTTTAACTTGGAGGACTGCCTGTACAAAAACAAACTTATATTTGAATCAAATGGATTAAGTGGAAATTGAAAAAAAGTTAGTAATATATGCTTGGTTAAAAATTCTTGCATGTTTTTTGATTTCAGCTGGTGTTTGCCAGAAGTTCTTCAAAGTTGCAACAGAATCTACATGATGATGTTTTTATAACGATAAGCCTTTATTTTGCTTGGTTAAATCCCAGCCTGGCAGCATCTACAGGTGTCAATGACACCGGATTTTACGACTGCATTTCATACAGTCAAAATACTGTCTGAAAACATCAGAGACTGCACGGTAGGGTTCAGGCTCTAAACAATACACACACACACACAAGGTAGTATTTGTGGGTAAAAAAAATAAATAACTCATGTTTGTTTATCGTGGAAATACCACATTTTTATACCCTACAATTCTTACAGTGGAATCATTCTAAAATGACACATCACTGGCATAGGAGAGCGATGGAGACGCAGCAGTACTGAGAACGTGGGAAGGGGAGACAAAGTAAGAGAGAGTGGGTCGTGTGTTTTCGTCTCAGTGTATGTAGACCTATTTATGCAGTGGGGGAAGTTTCAGCTCTGAATTATCTACATTGTTTGAAATCCCCATTCCTCTTGGCAGACAAGGCACAGGCCGGGTGTCCATGTGGGTGACTGTAAATGAAACATTCCACGCTGGGTTCAGGACAGGGTTCCTCTTGACTCATCGTCCGTCATTGCATAAACCTGAGTCTCTGCTGTGAAGCAGCCCATTCTTCAGTGCACGGTGAGCCTGGCAGTAAAGTCTCAGGTCTCTCTAGATGACGGTATCGTCTTAATCCACCACGTGTAAACATCTGGAGCGACAGCCTTACAGTGCACAGCGCACAGTGTCTGCATGTTGAACCTCGCTGATGCTGTAGACAAACTCAAGTGGATTATCTTAAAAAGTAAACACCTGCCTTAGTTTGGTTGGGGCCTCAGAAGCCTGTTCGGGACCTGTTGGAAAATACAAAGCCTAACCGTGAAGAAAAGGCGCCAAAACTATACAAAGGGAGTCCACCACAGACTCCACGTCCAATTAGGCCTTGTGTATTTCATACCTAGGTCCTGAAGCTCAGGCCCTTCTCGCAAGATTGGTGGTTCGTCGCCTAAGTCTCATGGGCACCAGAGGTGATGGAAAGTGCGTCAGTCTTAAACGGACCAAGGCAGACATGAAAATATGGACAAGCCACATTCATCCCGCTCAGATACAAATTCCTCCAGAAGAGGAATTGAAATGAAGTCAGCCCCATGCTGCCTGTTCTCTACCATAAACCTCATTTCAGTCAGGGACACTCGTCATAATCAAACCATTTATTGCAGTTGGGCGGTAGGACTAAAAATGGTGTACAACGTTATTTTTTAAATGGTGGAGTAAAGTGCTCAACGCTGCAGTTACTTACCAGTTACTTCTTCAGCTAAGCCCCTTCCATTTTTCATATACCGGTCTTGTGGTATATGAAAAATTCATGCCTTTAAGGTATGAATAAATACCAGGTTTTGGTTTGAACTGGTATAGCGCCCAGCACTAATTGAAACAAATGTTAAACATTTTGCTCATGGCTCAACAGATGGTCGCTGGACTGGCCAAGCAGCATGCTAAGCCAAACAGGCAGTACCATTTTGGAAACCCCCTTTACAAGAGCGAGTAAAATAAAAATATTTTAAACTTTGCAATAGACTCTGATGTGGAAAGGTGCATGCTGGGGTGGTGGCAACAAAAGCTTCACCAGTGGCAGCAGTATGAGGCAATATTGAGGTAGCAAGAAATGAGGGAGCAAGGATTTAAATGGACTTGACTGGAAAATGATTGATAAAATGCAGTCAGTTGGCTGTCAGCTGATCACAGCTAATGCAAAGATTCATTATTAAAAAATGTGTTATCCAATGAAGTGCACAGGGACACCAATGTTCAGTGTTCCAGGGCAAACTGATGGCAGTTACCAAGAGAGGAGAAAGTAAAAGTCATTCAGAGATGTTTAACTGCGAGGTGACTGACATCTGGGTGAATGATCGTTTTGCCCTGCAGTTTGGTGAGTTTTCTGACTCTTAATTTGCAAGTGTTTATGTAACTAATTCTTCATAATGCATTTTGGAGAGGAGTGAAAAGCTCTCCTCAGGGAATGGATGGGCCCAGGTAGCCCTCACATCTCAAGAGCAGCCTAATGGAAAAGCAAACAGTGATTACCAAGGCCCCTTTACAAGGCACTGCTCACAGTGAGAGTGGAGTGTTGCACCTGGACAAGCAAGAGCGTTTATATATCTGTACATGTTATTGTGGAGTGTGTAGTTAGAGATGTATCTGACTGAGTGCATGCATAAAGTGTGTCTATTTTTAATATGATAATGGCTTTAATACAGTTTTTTTTGCTCCTGTATATGATTCTATTTCATACTTTAAATTATTGTGCGTTTTAAATTGCTTCACATTCCATTTTGATTAGCTACATTTATAAATGTTAAGTTGTCCGTGTGTGCATTTGTGAGGCAGATAACTTTTGCAATCCTGGATTTTTTTTAGGGGAAGATTTGTGATAAGTTAAAATCTGTGAATTATTGTGGAGTAAATTATATATAAAGGTAGACTGGATATGATCTTGTTTTTGAATTTAATCAAAATAGAAGGGGGGGAGAGTGTACTCAATTAAACGGAAATATATATTAGACGAGGGATAACATGGTTACAATCGTTATTCATTGATTAATTAAATGTTTTAATGTGTATATGAGTGTGTGTGTTTCAATTAACAATGATTTTTTTCAAAGTTTGCCATGTCTTGTGCTGTGGTGTGCCATGTCTCCTCAGGGACCACTGCAGTTGCACAGAGAGGCTTTCTCTGCAGTACACCGGCCCTCTTCACTCTGTGTTGACTCAGTAAATTACTTGGGATGTCAGGGCCCAACCACAGCTTATCCTCAGAGGGGGAGGACGGGGGGTTGTGTGTATGTGCTGGGTTGGGGGGGGGGGTGCAGTGAGAGAGAGAGATGGAGGGAAATCATTGTAGAGGTCTGGAAAGACACTGAATGCTTTAGGTCGACGACAGAGTGCAGATCAAATCAAGGATAAAACAGTGACACGAACTGCTGTTCTGCTGTCTGCAACAGAGCAGCTCGGCCTGAACTGAGGCTGCATGATAATTAAGTGAAATGGTTTAAACATTTTAACAAAACTCATGCAACAGCAGAGCTTTAAGAGTTGGAAAAAGCAGGGGAGAAAAAAAACAACTGTGACCTATTTTTTGAGTTATCGTCGCTAAATAATACAAAACACACATGCAAACCACACATACCGGTAATCCTTAATCCCCTTATTACAAACAGGGAAATGACCCCATTTTTTCTCTGTGTTGTAATGTGTCGTTTTTGGAGCGTTCTCCAAAACAAAGGTTTGTTGGGTATTTTTTTTTTTTCCAGGTGGATAGAGGAGGCCACTCATAGAATCCTGCAGGGCTCGCGGTTGTGTGGTATGCACACTGGGCGCTTAGGGCTGTCTGTGCTGCAGCCTGTCTGCAGCCAGGCGAACAGACTGCACACCTGTGGGCCCTCCGCTTAGTCCCCATTTGCTTTGACACCTCGGATGCTGTTTCCTTCAACAATACATCTTTCATCCTCGCCATCCACCTCATCACCCCCTCACCCACTAACCCTTCCCCCCATGCCTTTCTTTTTTATTTCTCTCCCCGTTAAGTCTCAAAGCAACAGTTAAAGATTCTCTTATTTTTTAGACTTTTAGTTTCATTTTCCAGATTTTGAGCTATCCTTTCTTAGAATATAGTTGTCAGAAAATGAGTCAGAACTTGATGCAACTTCGATAAAACCGTGCAGCACCTCTTTCTTTAACTTATTTTTCTCTCAGCCTCATGTTCTGTTCTCCATGAAATGTGTTGAAATGTGGGGTGAAACAAGCTTTTTGTTTGATTCATAATGGCCTGCTTCCATCAACACTTCAACTCTCAGTTCCCTCACCCTTCGTTGGCTCACATTTTTTCCTTTTCCCCATTTTTTTCGCTCCGAAATTACATTTTCTCCTTCATCTGTCCACAGATCACACTAAGCCTTTGATTGGGATGGTGGTGGAGGGGGCATAGGAGCGACGAGGATGGAGGGTGAGGGGTGTGATTGTGGGTCGGGGTGTCAGTGGCTCCCCAGGACCTACTATGAAAGGATGGGACTGAATCCCTGGCAAGAAAAGTATGAGAAAAAAAAGCTTTCAAAGATATGCTTTGTGTGCAATCATCAAGCCATGATCGTGCTACAATTGTCTTGTCTAATTTGTCATAACATGCTTTTCTATTTGTTGACGTGCTTCATCCATTCATTCTTGGAGCGATATTTCATCACATGGCTGCACCTCTGCAAATCTTTGAATGTGACTGGCGGTGGTGGTGGTGAACCAGGTTTGGGTAGTAATAGTTATAGGGATGTCATAACAATTAGAGTAAGGTATATTGTAAAGTGAGCTGGTCGTTACAATGTCTTGAATTGTGTCAGGTTTTACATTAATGAAGAAAAAGGGACATTTCAGCCTAGAATACATAAAACAGGGACTGTGTTACAATGTGATCACAAGACCTGCAGGAGTTGTAGCTTGGCTGGATGCAGAAGTGGTAAGGAATAATACTCGCTGTCATACTAATATTTACTATATATTATATTTGGGATTCAGATAACATGCAAGGATTTCTGTTAATTCACATATATTGCTCAATTAGAATTGGATTCAAGGCCTGTGAAAATGCCTGCACTGTCAAGACAGAGTGGGGACACCATATATTTGACAGATGCAGAGTTATGGAGGTTTAATGAGTAAAAACTTTACTCAGCCAAGATTATATTCTCTTGCATCTGCTGATGAATTTCTCTATTATTCTACCTCTAGGTTATTCTGGTTATGCTTAGTGAGTGACAAGCAGCTACTTTGCCCCAGAGCCGGAGCTCAGCAGTCAGAGACTCTTCCAGGGAAAGTACAAAGCCTTGCCTGGTGGTCTGCAAACATGCCTGGATGATCTGCCCAAAACAGCCTGGATGGTGGGGTGGCAGAGACACACCTGCTTTGTCAACACCATCTTCCTCACTACTGTGGCCAAATGAAAATCCATCCTGTATAATTGTGAAGACTGCCAGGCACCATGGATTTCACGCAGCCTGTGTTTGACTATACTATTACACTTTACAGAATTAATAAGGAAAGAACACTGAATCATATCCTGCTGTTTGATCCCTGACAAGTGTCTACAAAAGTATTTGATGGTACATCAATATGAACTGTGTTGTTTGCAGCCCCCGGAAAATGTGCCGACTGCATCAGCAATGGCAACCTCTCCATGAATGCAAGGAATATCTGTCAAAGGGGTTGCTTGAGAGGCTTCAAACTTGGCAGTTGACTTACTAACGGCACCAGCGTGTGCCGTGCCGACTTTGAGCGTTGTTTGAGTAAGAAATGTAAGAGATATGTCAGGAAAAACATAGCCACATATTGAACGGGTACTGCACTAAACTCTTGGGAAACAGACAAATTGATAGTGTAAACACATAAAGTTTATAAGTAGTATATTTTATAGCTGCTTTCGGACATGCACTGAAATCCAGAGATACTCCAGATTGTGGAAAGTGGCTGTATGAAGGCAACTTTGATGGCACTAAACATGTTAAAGAATCTTAGTAATGTGGCTAAAACTCAGGGAACCATCAAAGTGATTCCAGTCCATCCTGACAGGGAACATGAGTATGCTCTATATAAAATTCTATGAAAAACCATCCAGTAGTTGTTTAAATAATTCACAAAGTACAACAAATGTATCAAGGGGAAAGTTGCTTGAGAAATGTCAGCTTTTACTGCTTCAATTTTGTGCAAGAAAAAAAATGTTTTCACCTCACCTGTTTTCTTTCTTTTCTTTTTTTCCGTTGCACACTCAGACTTCCAGAGAATCCACCTGGATGCCAGCATGACCCGTCTCCACCACCTTTGACCTCTCAGAGACGGGAGTCCTGCCACTTGAGCAGTGTGTTGTCCCCTGGTGTTCACCCCATGTTTGGATAGACTACCTGCTTCTCAAAACAAGACATGACAGGGCAGGTCACCAAAGAGAGAGCAAAACAAAGAGTCAGATTTCACAGACACTCTATCAATCAAACATCTTAGAAGCACAATCACACTCACAGTACCTACAGGAATCCCACCAGCTTCAAAGGCAAATGTGTGGGATTTTTTTCCTTACTCTTGGAAATGGGATTGTCGTAGATTAGCAGCGATGTTTATTGTCCTTTGTTGCTACTTGACACAAGCCACGGATGATACTTAGACAGTGGCGCATTTACTGATATCAAAATAATGCCTTATTTAAATAATAGAGCAGAAAATTAATCCTTTGTCTACTATTTCTGCAAAGTAATACTTAAGACTGCACAGCAAGCATGGGCAAGTTCTCGTACATTCCCAAACATAAATTATGGCAGGACAAATGAACTCTCCTACTGTTGTGTGTTACCAAATGTTGCCATATCTGCTTTATATACAGTGCATGCCTGAGTCACACAGGCATTATTCTTGTGTGCAGATCAACACAGAGGCTTGTGTGTGATGTTGATCTGTAGCTTCCTCAGTTTTGCTTGTTCTGCAAAGCTCTGCACTGTTGGTTTTCCACATTTACCAGAACACAGATTCAGCCGATTCTTTAATCGGCTTGAGTAGCTGTTTGTGAGCATTTCTGCTCCAAATGATGGTTTATTAGTGAAGCATGCAAAGTTCAAGGACTGTTTGCTTTTGGGACAGATTCCTGTTTGCTGGTGGTATTATCACTCCACACCATGGTTGGACCAGTTTGCTTTGAAACGCTCCGGAGATAATCTTTGTCCAAATTGTTTATTGATATACTCGTCAGTTTTCCTCCGCACCACCTCAGTCACCCTGTCGCGCTCACCCATCCACCCTCCACCCAGCCTTGGCCGTGCACCTGTCTGTAGCAGGCAGCTGTGGGTGGGAGGGTCTTGGCTGACAGTGGAACATTCCAGAGAAGAAGTCACCCTGTTAATCCCCTGAGTTTAGGCCCGATAGCCCCCTCCTTCCCTTCCCTCCTTCACTACCCTCTCAGCCCTGGTCAGGCTCAAAGGGATACTGCTATGTCAAAGGTAGACACAGTGAGAATGAGATTAAAGGACGATCTCCCACACACATGCACACCCATCCTCCAGCTCCCAAGCCGAGGAGTTTTAATCCCTCCAAATATTCAAGAATGAAAGCAAATATTGTTATGTCCAGATCTGTGGACTTGTTTTGGAGGGAAAAGGCTACTCGGACACAGGATACATCATTGTAACCTTGTAAAGACTTATAGTTGGTCGGTGATGTGCTGACACTGTGATACTGTGGGTGTATTTACTGTGTATTTACTGTGTCTCTGTAGGTGCGAGGCCATACACTCGTGCACAACTCTGCCTCTTGTCTACTGGTAATTTCACTCCTCTAATTGGCCACATCAGTCTCTCAGTATCACAGTTTTTTTTTCTCTCCCACTGTCTGTTAACTGTAATTCAAACAAGAGTCTCTTTATCACCCCGGGAAATTTTGATGTCAGGCCAGAGCCCCAACTTGGCAGCCACCCCATTCAGCTGGAACATATAAATGAGAAAAGCTCCACGATTCACTCTGCGAGTGAGTGCAGGAGTTGACGTTCCTTCAGCTTTTGCTTGACGCAGCAGACACTCGATCCGGAGCACAGCGTTTTATCTTGCCCAGTTTGCTGTTTGGCAAGAACAACCAATGCTGTTTGTGTCCATTGTGGCAGCTCAGGAAGGTTAATATGAGAGTGCAGTCTGGGCAACAACAGCAGATGGCGTGTATCTGATCGACCAATATCAGCCATATTGGTTTATGTAGATGTGTGGTATGAGCAGAACATTCCAGCGTGTTTTACTTATCACACTCTTGCGGTTAGTAAAACAGTTCAGCTATGTTTTGCTCATAAGGAATACATCGACGTTATGGAACCTACACTTACTCACGTGCTAAGAGTAAATCCTCATCTCAGCAGGGTAAATATGAAGCTACAGCCAGTAGCAATAATCATTAGCATTAAGAGTGGAAATAGGTGGAAATAACAAGCTTGGCTCTGTCTGAAGTTTATAAAATCTACCCAGCAGCTCAACAGCAAAGAAGACTTGTGGTTTCTACTCTTCTGTTTCCTTCTGTCTTGGCTGCAAGGCCAATAAATCCTTTGCAAATATACTTTAAAATAATTGTTCCTTACTCAAATTTTATGAGAGACTGTGATGGACTTGCAACCCAGGTGTACCCAGCCTCCCTCCCAATGCCTGCTGGCTCCAGCTCCCTGTTGATTCTTAAAGGATAAGCGGTAGATAATGGATGGGTGAATTTGTGTGAGCAATAACATTACGTTAATTAGTTGGTATATGCATATTTCCCCAAAATGCGTCAACACTTAACCTCTTGTTTTTCTTTTGCACCCATTAAATCGTCACACCACTTGTAGCAATTCATTTTCTGCAGTGTACAGACTGGTGGTGTCCTGTGACATTGGCTGGACTTCTGCGTGTGTTTAGGCCAGGGGAATCAGTGAGAGAGAGAGAGAGAGTCCCAGGTTGTGGGCTGTACTCGCTCTGTTTACCCACAGACCAGAGCCCCTAAGGCCAGGGGGAAACCAAGGTTGGATCAGAGGCTATTAAATCTATGATGACTTTTGACAGTAATTTTTTCACGAGTCCACAACCTGCGCGGCCTGCCAGTGGTGAGATCAGGTACCTCCTCTTGCCCATTAAAGCACACAAACTGTGCCCACAAATCCCACTCAATGGTATCTCTGTGTCCAGGCCGTGTGTTTGTGCATGTGTGAGTGAGCGAAAATGAGGAAGCAGGACTGAGGAGAAGGAGAGGGGGAGACCTCGTTAATGGTGAGACAGTCCTTGTAACACGGGCCAAAAGGTTGGGGTGCTTTTCTTCAGCAACTCCATCACTTCGGGGCAAGAGTCCAAGCCATCAGAAGAGCATATTTGGAAAACCATGCCTTGACTTCGGGCCAACTCGTAAAAGGTGTTTATGTGCATCTCAGCCCATGGGAGCTGAAATCACACATGACAAGGCTTTAGTATTATGGAAGTTGGGGCTTCAGCACTCAAGGGGTTTGGCTTGAAGTTTAGGTGAAAGTTGAGTTGAGCGTACGAGGAGAGCAGTCGTAAGTTGGAGCTACTTGGCTTCTACATTAACAGATTATTTGTCTGTTTGGGAAAAGCAAATGTTGCTCTGGGCATGGTACTAACTATCGCCTTCAGGGAGACTGAGGCCATGAACATGTGCACGGATGTCGGGCATGTTGCAGAAATGTCTATGTTTGAGTCTATGGTCTGAGCAGGCAAATCAGGGACACTAAATGATTTCCCCTGTAGATAAAACGATAATGAATGAATGACGATGGTTGAGGGGCTGCTGCTAACCCTACGTCCCAGCTGCCATCGGTCAAAATGCGAGGTAGACCCTGAAAGGGTTGTCAGTCCATCACAGGCACTGGACATGGAGAAAAACAACCATACACACTCACACCTACTTTCAAATTAGAGAGTCCAATTAACCTGTGCATGTTTTTGGACTGTGGGAGGAAACTGGAGTACCCAGAGAAAACCAGCGCGCACACACACACACACACACACACACACACACACACACACATACAGGGAGAACATGCAAACTCCATGCAGCACGACCCTTGTTTGGACCTTTTTGCTGCGAGGTAATCGCGCTAACCATTATTCCACCATGTGAGCCCAAACAATTGTAGTTGTGCATAAAGGCAGCTAAGCTGTACAGTCATGAGGGATAAACATTTATATCTGCCGGTTTGGGGGATTAATTGTGTTCTGTTGCTGTGGCTGGAGAAAGTGCTTAAAAAGGCCATAGGTTATCCATGTCTAATCCACCATTTTAGAGCAGACAGTGATAATCTCTCCTCTGTTCTCCTGGGGTGTTAAAACCAGACCATTAGGCTGGATTATTTCACAGACCAGAAACTAATGTGTTAATCATAAATTAGAGGCTAAGCCTGAGTGAGCAGGTCAGTCTGAGGTTAGTCCCTCTGCACTATAGGAGACTTTCTGTGTGAAAAGCCATGGCTTAGCACTTGGTAGCCCCAACATAATCAGGCAGGAACAATGTACAGTACTGTGTAATGTGTCAAAGCTACTTTAAGATGAATGTTAAGAAAGAATCTATTCAATCCTCTGTGACTCTTTAAATGTACATTCACTGTGTACGTGTACTTTATGCAAATACATGTTAACACACACACACACATGCACTGGCTCATATAACGCCCTTTTAATGGGCACTCACATGACAAACAGCTGAGATAAGTCCATTTATCTGTCTTCAGTCTACATGGGGAATCTTTGACAAGAACAGAAATAAATACCATCCGTGTTTTTTTTTTCTTCCCATTCTAAAATTATGCCTCAGGGGAACTGGCATGCTGTCTTAAAATGGGATGATACACGACCTTTGCTATGTGTGACTAACACTTGGCTCCTAAAGACAAACAAAGGTATTTTATTAAAGATCCAGCAAGAAATCACAAAACAACAGACATGATACAGAAAACACAGAAGACTAATTGGACGAGAGAGACACTAATCCGTGATTCAGCGTCTCAGGCAGATTAAGACTGGCTGACTCAAAGAGCACAGCATTTTATAAAAGAGTTCTTTATTTCTAATAAACAGTGAATAAATGTGAACGTGTAGGATGTTTTTTTTTTTTTATGATTTAATGATGAAAAACATTCATTCAAACTGCTGTACAAAGCACAGGAAACGATGCTATATCTCAGGACATGATCAATCTAAATTATTGTAGCAGTGATTTAAACATCATTAATATGACAGGACAGGTACAATGGGAGGAGGGGCACGAAAAGTGTAACATCAAACAATAAGACTTGTTCAACTTTGAAAAAAAAAAAATACATTTTTTAGATACACAAAGGACACATACATTGTATGTGTTAAATCATTTTTGTTTGTCAGGACATAAAAAGCTAACTACATCATTCACAGATTCAGCAGTCTGTTTAAATACCTTATTTCTACAAAGTGAATTTACATTTCTTTTAAAGTACAAAGTGCAAATACTATGGTTCCCATTATTGCCGATTGGTGAGGGCACATTCTCCATGCAGGAGGGGAAATCTCAGTTGTGGGCTTAGCCTTGCCTCTTGGACTGATTCTGAGGAGAGGGAATTAAAGTGACAACATATTTAATGACAATCCTGAATATGTCAACACTGACAGAGCTTGAACAATGTGCCATTATAGTGTCATTACTTCTCTAAAGGACATGTTATCCAACAGTATGAGAGGAGAAATGAACTTACTAGTTTACTGGAGGGTAAGCCTTCTCCTGCTTTGGCTGCTGTGAGACATAAAAACAGAAATGTAAACGAACACAAGATGAAGAATACTACAAATATATTCTTCATTATTTCACCACCATTTCGCCACCTAAATGGAAATCCGTTGCTGGTAGATCACAGCTAAACTGTAGTTAGACATCTGATTAAGATGATTCTACTCACCCTCTTCTTTGGTCACCCCGAGGCAGCCCATCAACTCCTGCAGTGAAAGCGCCTTGTCATTGCTGATGTCGCAATACTCGACAAACTTCTTCACACACTTCTTTGGCTTGGATTTCTTGCGCAGGAAGCGTTTGAAAGGCTTAATCTCCTTCTTTCCAATGTCGCCACTGGAGTTTTTGTCCAGCTGGCTGAAATACCAGTGGACCACCCTCTCTTCCAGGGTGTGGCTGGGGTCGGGCTCGGCCATCCTAAATGAGAGACATCATTAGATACAGGCAATTGTCTTGGATGCTGCAGCACAAAGTACATTTTTTGCCCACTGATATTACTGTTGCGACATACCTTCCGGCTGACGCTGGATCTGTGACAGCGTGCACCATGTCTGTCGACAGCGCATCAAGAACACTTGTCAGGAACTCTGTTTTCTTTGCCCCAGGACAGCCTGGAAAATAAACCACAAATGCGTGTACAGTTCATTCGGAAGAAAGTATTCTCATCAAACACAGAAAAATATGCAGCACGGCATTGAACATGTGTGTTAAGGTGGAATGCTGCCGTCACAGAAAACATGTTTGGGGAGGGACGTCGTAACAGGCGGCGCAGGTTTAATGTGAACAGCACATAAAGTCAGCAGAGGAGAAATTATACCCAAACAAGACTTTCACAGTTGTCTTTAACTCCCTCCCATAAAGTGTCAGACCTCCCCTCATCTGGAGCAGGAAGAGAGTTCCCTGCCAATCATCCTGGAGGCCCCTGAGTGGTTTTGACAGCCTGGGGCACAGAAGATGTCACAGAATATTGTATGTATGGACAAGAGGCTCCATTCAGCACCTGAGACTCACCTGACACATCAAGGGGGATCAAATAGAGTCTTGACTTGATTTATAAAGGTATGTATCAGAGATCAACAGCCACAGCAGCTGATCTTTAACATGTACTATTTGAAATATCAGACATAATTAACCCATAATCCTATGAGGGTAAATCTATCACTAACTACCCAACTAAAACTGACAGAAAAGCATTATTTCATTCAGACTGATGGCTCGGGAAAAAAGGGTAAAATCAGGGACAACTGGAGTGGAATGACCCTAATGATAGTAATTGTCTGTTAGGCCACAAGAGTGATGCAGAGGTTGTTCTGGAAGAGCTGAAGGCAATGGAAGCCTGAGAGATTCCTGGATTCCTCTGGGCTCTCCTCTGCTTTCTCACAGGTTGACTTCCTTCTGCTCTACTGCCTGCAGAGAACAAGAAATTCTCTTTTTATGGCCCAGGCCTGCGGGGCCAGATTCTCTTGTGTTGCAGATAATAGCATGCTTTGCCTCTCTCTAACAGGTGGCGACCAGCATCGGTGTAAACACCCAGCTCCCAGCCTCCACTCCACCTTTCCCAAGTAGCACAGGGGCTCTGGCAACCTGCGCCAAGCCGAGGACTGAAATATTCACATGTCCAAACTGTTCCAGTCTCCTTTACACGCTGAACAGACTTGCAGTTAAGTTTTAGTATCTGACCCACCTGTCAATGGCCAAACTGGTGCTTTTCTGAGCTTTTTGTGGTAAATGAGTCTAGACAGTCACACGATTGCACCGTCAGTAGGCAAAGGGTTTTTATCTGGCCTCTGACTGTAGAAACATTTTGTGGGATGGAAGTTGGACATGGCGCTCAGTGTTTTTCAATGAGAGCATATGTCCTTTCCATAATGCTGCAGGAATTCAAGCAGCTCATTCAAATGGGGAGCCACCATTAAGGTCCTTAAAGACCTTCCCCTCTTGGCAGCGAGTGTGTTTCTTGTGGGGGCGGGACAGATCAGCTTCTGTCTGTCTGGGCACTGTTTCGCTGACGGGCCAGGACACAAATGTTCCTGCTGTCATTCAGAGGAAATTGAGTCTGGCCATTTTCCGTTCGGTTCAAGGCTGTGGCAGCAAAACGTCTGCTGCCTTACTTTGCGATGATTATAATTATGGAATGTCTCCATTTGTCCAGATACGGGACGGAATCGAGCTGAGAAAAGCCTCAAGTGATCACGTTTTTCTTGCTGAAAATCTCAACATCTACGCCATTATACGCAAACCCCCATAATTCTGCTGCTCTTAGAAAATTGGCCAGTAAGTGCGCTGTATATAGCAGTGTTTTTCTATGCAGCCATACGGGTCAGGCTCCTGTCAGCACTGCCTCAGTGCTCTCCCGTGAGTCTGCTCCGTGCAGAGAGCTGAATATACGGCTTTCCTCTCCTGCTGCTTTTAGAGCAACTTGTTCCTATCTTGCCTCGTTCCCCCATAAACCTCTCAACACCTGTGCTTCAACAGCAAATAAGCTGCAGCAACAAGAAGGCAACATTTATAATTATCCCAGGTCCATATACTGCAGCAACAGGGTTTACAGCTGTCGATGCAATTTCACAGGGAGAAAATAAGATGCTGTATTTTCTGACTCTGACCTGGGTGATGTGTTTTCTTTTAAAGGTTTACAATGAATGTGTGTGTACTTGTACGAGTGTCTGTGGAAGCTGATTGCTGAATAAGTGTTTTTTTGTCCCACGGCACAGTGTTTATAAAGGTGTTTTGTTGGGCTTTCTCGTGGGATAGTTGTGTCATTTTTCCTGCTCCATAGATCAGTAAAAATATTTACCAGTGCTGCCACTGGAAGGCAAAGACCAGGAGCATATATTGGTCTGAGGGACATTCATCTGTGACAGCCAATCTCACTGTTTTATACACACGATACAAAAGTCCTTGATGCAGAGACCGAGTGCTGCTCTGCTACTAAATGCAGCACCTGCAAGCAGAGAGCACAGCTCTGCTCTGGCAAACTCTTAAATAAACAGTTATGGATGGGACAGAAACAGTGGCAGCTCTGTTCATCCGCTGCCGGATTATTAACGTGTTTACCAAACCACCAAAAAAGGCAAGTTTGCCAGACACCACTCAGCTTGACACTGTGATTTGGATGTCAGCATCACCTGCGAGCTATAACTTCACTTTGCACTGGTTTATGAGCAGCCATGCCTGATGACTGATACAAACGCATAAGGACGACATGCACCATTGAGGATTTATAAGTGTAAAGAAAATAAAGCTGAATAGAAACCGCTCACTGCAGTGTGACGCTGTGTCGCGTATGACACGTAGTTTGAGAAACAGCTTCATTTATCGTTGTCATAAAAACAGACGCTTCAGATAATAATAGTTTCCCAAATTTGATTCATATTCATGATGCCACGTGAGCTCCATCGTTCAGCAGATTCATTATCAGTCCACTTCACTTTATTCCTGAGCTTGGTTATTACATTTGAGTAAAACATGACATAAGGTCTGTAATTGACCACCAACATAAATAAAAATGTATGAATATAATACAATAATAATTTAAGTGCAAATAAAATGTTACAATATTAAACCCAACGTCAGCATAAAGAAGCCTTTAACGGACAGAAAATACCACTTGAAATCCTTCAAAATATGATTTTTTATGCACATATTATGATTAATCACAGCTTGGGTTCAGTTTAATATTTGATTGGCTGATGAATTGCAAATAAACGGCACAAAATTTTGAATAATTTGGAGGTAATTTGGAGTCCCGCTCACATTCACATCAAGCGTGACACACTCAAAGTATTGCTGATTTTACAAATACGGTGACACCTGCTGTACTAGCTCAGATAAATGATGCTTTCCTCCTTATATGTATTTCTTCAAATACATCATGCATACTTTACAGCACTTTCAATCATTAAAACACATTTATTTATTTATTTTTAATGACCTTTCACGGCCCACCTGCAGTACCGCCATGGCCCACTAGGGGGCCGCGGCCCACACTTTGGGAAGCACTGGGTTAGGGGAATGTTGGTGGTCTCATAGGATCACAGAAACCAGTGGTGTGGGTAGAACACAGACATTGCAACGTGAAATTGAGTTATTTCGTGAGGCCATTCGACCACAGACACCAGCCCTCTAAATGTATTAAATGCTTTTAGATAATTGCTGAAATTATCTCGATAATTTTAATTTATCGTGACATTTGTGTGACTTCATTTCTCTATCTAACTGCAAATTGCCCTCAAACGTATAATGTTTTCACAATTTTAAGTGTCAAATCCAGACTAGCAAACATTTATCTATCAAAGCAAACACAAGTCTCACCTGCAACTAAACCGACCCCGTCGCACACTGCCCTCCTGCCCTCAATTTACTTATCTACACAGTTGTCAGTCTTTCTATCACTACCTGTCTCTGGCATCCTATTATCCATTATCTCCACCTCTCCTCCCTGCTGTCTCTCCTCCACGATATCATCCCGGTATCCTCCGTCTTCCATGTCAGTTTAAGAGTAATCCTGCCCCCGATCCGTCTCTGTCTCCTTGCTTATTGACCAGTGAGGGCCAGTATCTGGTAATCCTCAACTCATTATCAAGCATTTCCTTGACCACCAAGCGTGCTTATAGTGTCTCTCTCACACAGACACACACACACACACACACACACACACACACACACACTGTTATCACAACCTTGGAGGCTACTTCGCTGCGTCTTGGTCCAGCCTTTGTAGACCTACCTTGGAGATGCCTGCTTCTGTAATGGTCCTTGGGTTTGGTTGGGTGGGCCCTCGCATTGCCATCACACTTTGGTTGTTCATACCTGTGACAGAATACACCATGTGAGAAAAGGCCAATTAATTCAAAGTTGAAATGGATATAAAGACGTCTTTTTTACGGAACTATGAAAGAGAGAAACCCCATGTTTTCCAATTACTCCCTAACAGTTCAGTCTCTGGGATTCAAATAATTGTTATGTGGCAAACCAGAGGCTGTGAACGACTTCCAGAAGAGGGGAAGGATTTGCAGCTGGTATGAGGACAGAAAGAAGGAGGGGCAGTGCAAAAAAAAAAAAAGTGTGAGATAGAGGGAGCGAGGCAGACAGGCAGTCAGAGAGCGTGGGACACAAGGAAGCTTTCACAGCCTCCCTTGTTGTAGAGCTGATGAAGTCCCAACTGCTGCTGTGTGAAGAGAGCAGAAGCTGCTCTGGGACAAGGAGAGAGAAGTGGGGGGGGGAGTCCATGCTTCCATATGTGTGCTAATGTGGTGTCTGGCACTCTGCCTGGAGACTTGTTAATTTGATACCCAGCCTCCCTGCTCAATAAGAGTGCACCAGTGCCTCACTCTGCCAGTCTGACTGACCTCTGACCTGCCGCTTCTCAAACCACTGAGTTGCTCTGTCTCATCAGTGGTGGCCATGTCTGTCTGCATGATTATGTCACACTTATGGGCATTTTCTCAGCATCAAAGTCAGACTCAGACATTTTTTTCCCCTTTTCTTTCCTCTAATTAAGGCTGAAGTACGAAACCTTTCAATATAAATGCACACATAGTGCCAACGAGAAGGCAGAGACATCACAGCTATGCTAGTACAGAGAGATGGTGAGATGGTAGCAATGGTTGGAATATGAATCTAGAGTTGTGCTTTCAGAAAGTCTGATGTCACTGCCCACCTCCGTGGCTGAAAATGCCATGCACTGGAGCATTATGTCTAATTTTGCATAATTATAAAGCCTCAGACGACCTGGAGCAAGACGATGCTTCATATTCAGTGAGCCAACAATGGTCATGCAACTGGGTCATCCAGTTTGGACAGCCTCTCTGTCAGCTGGTCATTCTGCTGTGTTAAAAGTGGCTAATGATCAGTTACCCTCTCTGTGTGTAACAACTGGCTGGTTTGTTTGCCAAAGGGAACAGAGCAATAAATTCCGCAAATCTTGGTAAATTGGGGGTAAAAGCAGATTAAAGATAAGCCACCAAATATTGCACGCTTGAACTTTCCCTCACCTGGTGGAGGTGCCAGGAATGGGCCGACCAGTGTCCACCAGCACGCACCAGCAGTAGCCGGTGGACGGGTGGCATTGGACC
This sequence comes from Microchirus variegatus, assembly GCF_963457635.1. Taxonomy (NCBI): domain Eukaryota; kingdom Metazoa; phylum Chordata; class Actinopteri; order Pleuronectiformes; family Soleidae; genus Microchirus; species Microchirus variegatus. The sequence goes on from NC_139812.1 coordinate 13,787,688, forward strand.
GGCTTGTACAGACCTCCGTGGGCACAGTCGGGTATGAAGACGGCGTCGTTCTTGTGCTGCCTCGCCTCTTCTTGGGCAGACTGCTGCTCTTGGTCACATGACGAGGCTGGAGAGAGAGAAATGAAATCAGCAGATCTATAAGCGGATTGTCTCGCACAAATTTTAATTTCATGGTCACATTAATCACATTAAAGTGCGACAAAAGAAGTACTACTATAATAGTATTTCCTTATTATCACACTATGACATTGTTATGTAAAGTGTTCCCAAATGATTTCAGTTGAATGCAGAAAAGGTGCTCACATGCAGCCGCTCTCTCATTACAATGCTACAAAATCCCAGAGGTGGAGGAGGACGACTAAGAGGAGGAGGAGGAGGATGAGTGTTTGGAGACAGTGTGTGTAGACTGCTGTATCAGGCCCCCGTGGCACTGTTTACGGACATTAACGGGCTAATGACTACGTACAGCTCCCTATGCCCCAAGTTAAGTAAATATTTGGACACTCAACTGCCCTCTGTGGATGTGTGTGTGTGTGACAGGGAAAGAAACAGACGGGACAAAAGCAGCAACTGCGGTCAGCCAGACTTTTGCTTTCACACACCTACACACAGTGACTCAGTACCGCTGGGTAAAGTACCAGGGATCTATATGTTTACACGTGGAAAAACATGCAGTGCTCTAGGAACTTCATTAGAAAGAAGCGGTTTTGCAGAGCCTCACCAGGATCTAATCACAGACTTCTGTGTGCGTAGTCGCCTGAATCTCTGCAGTGAGGTTCTCCGACAGAGATTTGAATATTAAACTTGTGGACTTTTCTGGCTATGAAGGCTTTCATCACCACTCTGTCCCTCTCTCTTTGGTGCTTGCCTCGAGGCTCGGAAGCTACTGTGGGATTATGGATATGCCTTTTCTTTGTTTATTTTCATTAGAGATCTTTAGCCACACAAAAGAGACCAAATGAAATGCCTCCCCGGTTTCTCAACCGACTTGCTTCGCTCCAGTTCCTCCGTATGGACTCTCTTTGTTGTTTTTTTTTTTTTTTCTTTTCACCCCAATAGCCCAAAGAGCACATGGTAATCAAATCCATCAATGCTGCATTTCTCAGGCTTTTTTTTATTGGTTGTAAATTATGATAATGAGATTCACACGCAAATGCGCATATGCACACAGGGTTCTCATCTTTAAGATGGGGCCCAAATTATTTTGCAAAAATAAAGATAAATCTGCTTATCTGTACAACGTAAACAAGCATGTGTTTCACAGGAGAGCAGAATGGAGTAGCTGAAAGAATAGGACATCCTGTGTTTGTGCCATGTGCTGATAATTAAAGATACGCCGCAATGGAGAGAACCACTGAGAAGCAGATCCTCAAAGCCGACTGCACTCCAACACCAAGATGTATTGGTTTCACAAGCCACCATCTGTCCTTAAAAGACAGGAAAAGCCTCAAACCATGATTGCTCACACAAGTAGGAAAAACAGAGAGCGTGCTTTCAGTTGAGGTTTGCAAACACCCCATCGCCTTCATTAAAGAAGAAAAAAAAAAGTGGTCTTTGAAACTCACATGGTGCTCTGGTTCTATTGTTCTGTCGACTGCGAACCTGCTCCGTCCACAGAGTGGGGTACTGGGAAATGATGTCTGAAAGAAATCACAGAGACAGCTTTATTAGCTTGAATTGAAAACACACTCGTTTATATCTGAGCCAAACCTGCTGCTTCCAAAACTCACAGACTGTAAAATGCACATCAAGGTTATCGTCTCTCATACTGCCGGAGTAGACATGGAGAATAAATTACATATGACAGTTGTGTCTATAAAAATACAGCAGGAGAAACAGGAGTAAGTAAACTGTTACGACGGGTCTCAATCTGTCTTTTCAAATAATCTCATCAAATCATAAAACAGTCCATGGAAAAAAAAAAAAACAGTGCTCAAATGTAACTTTGCAACATCTGTTTGGCCCAAGTGACAGTGATTGATTTTCTTCACTGCATGAGAAATGGAGGATGTTGTTTTCTTGTGTATTTTTGTCCGGCTTTTGTTTTTGGTACTTTGAAGTTGTTGTTTCCTTTTTTCGCCCCTGTATTATCATTGCTGTTGACAAGGAAACTTCTATTAATGTTCAATGTTTTACCAAAGTGACAAGTTGCAAATTCAGTCTAGTAACTGTGTTTATTCTTATCCTGCTTTTCACACATGGACGACAGATGAAAACCTGCCTTTTGGCAAAAACTTCACACAGTATACACTCGTATATATATATGTACATATATTTACCATATTTACAGAAATGTCTACATCAAATTAACCAATGAATAAATACATGTTGAACACTTTATATGAACGTCCAGTAACAACATAGTGACATAACAATAATCATTTTGTAATAGAGTGGTAATATTATAGTAATAATAATAATAAAAAGGTTTATATTACAATTATTTCAGTTATATTCAGGTAATAACTGAAATTCACATTTTACATGGTTATTACCAAGCTAATGGTGATTATTACAGAAATACAATGGCATTGCCAGAATATTACTTCCCTATTACAAATGATTACCATACTATTGTTAGTATACTATAGAGTACAAAGTACCTGCTGTGTTACCAATTTGGACTTAAATAAGTTAATACTACAAACGAATGAATAAAGAATGTTATATATTATTATATATGTATGTATATATGTACACTACATATGTATATGTATATATATATATATATACAGCCACAGTGGTGCTATTCAACAAAAATGACATAGTCTCTCTCTCTCTCTCCGAATGGTTTATTCTTAAATACTATCAATACAAAAATGTGTTACAATCATATTTTCCTTAAGGTTGTAACTATGAGGCTCTTTTTCCCTTTTAAGGACGGGATTTGGTTTGGAGTCAGTCAGTGGCGTCTCAGTAAACACAGACGGAAGATCAAATGTTTTTTAGCTCACGGTTTGACAGGGGAAAAAAAAAAGAAAAGAAAAAAGAGAGCTCACCTTCTTCATCTGCAGTGGGATGTGGATCCACCACTAGTCCAGTCTCATCTGCATTTAGAATGGAGAATATTTGCAAGGAGACTACAATTACGAGAGTAAGCTAGATTAGAGAATATTGAACCATGTGAGATTTGCACATTGCCCGGGCCAAGAAGGACGGAGACAGAAGCAGAGGTGACGACAATTAGAGATGTCCGTGAGAGATGGAAGTGGAGTAGACTTGGAGTGAGAGGAAGAAAATAGTGGTCATATACTGTATTCCCATAACTTTGCTTCATGCAACAGGAGAGATCGTTACGCTACTGAGGACAGATTGAGGTCAGTTTTAATGAATGTGGACCAGATGAGGATCAGTGGTCCCTGATGTTCTTCTCCATCCTTTCATTGCCTGCATTTAATTTTGAAAGCTGTGTGAAGGTGGACACCCACACACACACACACATGGAGTTAAGGACGTAGAAGCCAAGTCTGAGACGAACAAATTAACAGTGGGAGAACCGAGCTCAGTGTTTGTTTGGCCTCTGTTTGTATGATTTGTGGTGGGAGGGAGATGGGGGACTGAGGTTTTGAGCAGCTTAGGGGTAAAACCACGGCCGTAGGTGTGGTTAACCTCAGTGTGGGTCACTCATTCTGCACAAAGTACAGCTCTGTTAATGCATGAGTCAGGGCATCTCTAATACAGTCACTGGATTAAGCTTAACTTCTTTTCTTTAAACAAAGAATTCTCCATTGCAAAATCAGGATTTTACATCCAGTATTTGTTGTGCCAGCCATTCATGTGCTCCGTGGATAAAAATATATAAGCATGACAGACTGAGGCAGACCTGTTATTACTCAGCTCACTAAACGGATGGAAATGTCATTTGAAAAAGTGTCTTTATGATTTGGATTTACTATAAACCACAAGTGACCTCTCTTTTACATGACTGTAACACCTCTTTTAGCGTCTGCCAGGAAAGCCCCGCACCATTTGTGGTCAAATGGCATTAGTTTTACTGCTGTTTGTCCGTCGTCGGCTGCTAATTTGTCAAGTTAAGCACCAGATTTGGGTTTATGGTAAAAAGTTTTTATGTTGAACTTTACCAAATATTATAATAATAATAATAAAAGTGCTGCAATGGCTGCTGTAAAATGCTTGATAGGCTTCTGCGAAATGAAAATATTGATACAATCACTGTTATTTTCAGTGCTGGCACACCACAATACTACAGTTTATTCTGCTTTTTACCACTCTGTTTATTCAACCAGTTCAGACTGAACCGCAGCACCCCCCCCCCCCCTCTCTATGTCCTTCTTTCCTTATTCCCTACTACAATTCTTGCTTCTCTCTCAAATTTTTGCATTCCCACATGATCTATGTGTAATGAGATGGCTGGGCTCAGGCAGACACCGTATCCAAGACTGTTTACAGACATAGAAGTAATGTAAGCATAAATGTCACATTAACGGGAATAACCTATGTGACAAACACAGGAGGATGGACACACACACACACACACACACACGTTTCTCTCTCAAACACATATTCATACATGCAAACACACACGTGACCATATAAGGAATCAACTGAAATGACAACTTCAAATCGCTAAAGTGTCTAAAATGGAGACGGAGGAAAAAAATAGTGGTTCTATGTGTGTGGAAGAAGGTTTATGCTGATGAGAGACAGAATCAATGTATAGAGGAGAATAAAGAGTTAATGTTTCCTTGTGTCTGTTGCTGAAAAAGAACCAAAACAAAGAGGAGGAAAAGTTAGACTTTCTGATGTCATTGTTCTTCCATTCTGGCTGCCTCCTGGATGTTTGGCTGCCTGGTAAATACAACAGGCGGTGGTTATAGGTGCTGTACGCTGGCGGTATGCATTAAAACTCACCACAGCTTCTCTCTTAAGACTCGTTACTCAATAACAGCCTGCTTTTATATCAGCCTTCAGGCAGCTCACTCTCTCTTGCATTGACAAAATATTAGGGAGACAAGCTGTAACAGGCGACCTGCCTGTTCCATATCCAACACAGATGCAGGAAAACAGGCAAGAGAAACACGTGAATACAGAGATGTACATGCACGAGTAAATACGCACACACACACATGCATACACACAAACGTAGAAACACACATGCACACATTAGCCTTATGAAATTTTCCTTGATTTGCAGTCTCACCTGCTTTACCTGGCTCTCGTGTGGTCGCTCTCTCTTGTTTGGATCCTGCAAAAACAAGTTGAAATCAACTCAAAAATTCATCACCAGACAAGCTTTTTATGTTGATACAGAAGATTAGAAATATTTGGCCTCGTTTTTGAGCCTCATGAACAAACAAGCACATTGGCAAAGGGAAATAGCTACTTACAAAAGTAATTAATTTTGAGTGTTTGAGTGACATTAAGTCGTTTTTTTTTTCAACTGAATGTCGGCAGTTTTAAACAATAGCTGCTACAACCACTGCATCTGGAAATGTCTCACTATTCTGAGAAAGCTGAAACTTCCGAGGCAGCCCCACAGAGAAGCGCACGGATGACATGTGGCATTGGTTATTTGATTGTTTGGCAGACACCATCCTCTAAGAACACACTCAACACGTTCCTTTTGTTGCTCAGCTATGCAGCGAGGGTTTTTCTATTAGGCTTATTTACACCACAGCTCCAGGCCTTGGACAACGCTCAGTCCTCGGGTGGCCCTCGAAACCCTGTGGCCGCGAGTCAAGTTGCTGACCATGTTCTCATAGGACTCCCAAACACACAAACACAGAGAGAATGTCATGCTATGCTATGCTGACTTCGATGCATCATCGTTGCTTCATAACGTGACACAAACCACAGGACTGAAAATCTGCCATTTAAAATGTCAAACATGGGGCTTATTGAAAAACTTTATGTCTGCACAAGTGCAGTGAACTGCTTATTACAGCGAAAGTTTACCATTGCAAGACAAGTTGTGGGGATTTTTTTTTTTTACCCACCTTGGCATCGAGGCTTTTTATTGGCCACTGCTGAGCCGCTGATGGGTCTGCCATTGGGTGTGACACACCAACAGTATCCAGTGTAACTGTGGCACTGAACCTGCAATCAAAATAGTATGAAGCAGAAATGACATTTAAAAAAGTAATTATGAAGGAACCTTCAAATTAAACACATTAATAATAACACAAATTAATAGAAAATAGTTATTGGATGTTTATGGGTATTTCATTTTTGTCATTACCTCACTATATGTACCATCAGGGTTGCATACAGGCACAAAGACCTGTGGGAAGACCTTCTTGGCCTGCTGCTCTGTGTACTTCTTCTCTGCTACACATCTGGATGTATCTGAGGAGCACCACAAATCACCACAATCACTACACATCACAGAGACCCATGGTTCAACCCACAGCTCAACTATTTTCTTATGCCGCACAACTATGAAACCGACACTTAAAAAAAGTCAGTAAAAGATGTTGAATCTCACAGATGATGAAGAATGAAAGCGAAATGCAGGGAGAGACGGGAGAGGAAACAATTCAAGACATTTCAGAGGCGGTGGATACTTGTGCGGCTGGGAATAGAACCAACACCCACGGTCTTATTAGGAGCAAGTCAGGCAAGCCTGCACAATGCCTGGTGGTAAAGCTATTACTGAGCGAAGCAGCTCATGCTGCTACTGTAGAACATTCCAGTCAGTCAAGAAAAGGGCTGATGCACAAGGAAAAGCTGACCCTTCCTTAATGTCTCGGAGTCCGTCTCACACTCCTCCTAAAACATAGAACATCTCCCACTCCAGCCTCCTCTGAGTATTCATTGATATAAAGGAGAAGTAAACAATGTTTACCTTCACCACTTTCCCCTGAATGGGAAAGTGATATTCCATGAATGGGCACCCGACTGCACTCACTCATGCCTTTTCACGTCCCTCTGTCAGAGACATAGCTCATCCTGTCAATCCACAGCTGCCTCATCTCACCTGACTATAACAGCACCAGCTGTGCAAACTCTCAGCAAACGTGGGACAGTAGTTGGTTTAATAGTAACTCGATGTGACACATAAGCTGCCACGAAATGCTCGTCAGGCTGTCAGGCTCAAATCACATTAAGACAATGACTCATGTTTTTTGGAAGTTTGAAAACATTCAGTTTGGTCAGGAGGCTGCATGTCGCTGGCAAGTCTTTCAATGGGCTGTCCATTAGTCACATGCGTGGAAATGTGCCTGGTTTTCTCTCTGGTCTGTGTCTGGTGTGTGTGTGTGTGTGTGTGTGCGTGTGTCACTGTCACTGGAGAAAGAAGAGAGCAGAGAGAGGAGAGGAGAGGAGAGGGGGGAAAGATGCTGGGTGTTTCCGGATGGGGGGAAAACAGAAAAGTGAGTTACGCTAAAGTTAGCTCCGGTGGAAAAACCCAAAACCATCGTCCTTCTCCAGGGGGCTCTGACCAAAAAAGCTGACTGGAAAAAATGACAGGACACTTGAATCATCTGAGCGCAGTGATAGAAAACAAATGTGGTGCCAGTCTCAGCATCCTTAAACACAATCCCCATCTCTGTGCTCCCAAGGCAGATCTGCCCTCTGGTTTATTTCGGGGTGCTGACGCGGCTGCCGCTGCTGTGTCTTTCACTCTGGCTGTCCAGAAGCAGAGGGGGGTCCAAAACACTTATACACCCACTGTTATTGACGCATACAAAACGACTTTCATAGACCCTTGTCCCTTTCAGCTTCCTAGCTGGAATCCTCTATTCTGTGTCCCCGGCGTTGTCCGCCATATCCAGATGTCCGCTCCGAGACGTTGCCATAGAGACACAGCATGGGTGTTAAATTGTGGAATGCATTTCCATCAAATGAGACGTCTTTTTAAGCAACTCTTTTGCTGCACAACACTCTCTGCGTTAGTAATCTTATAAAGTAACATGCGAGAATAGTGCATTGTCCTCGGTCTGTAGAGCAACTAACTAGTATAGAGTTAGGGAGAACGGTTGGGTGAGAGGATTCAGGGCTGAAGCATTGGGGTGTCTGGGCTCTTCTTTCTAATGACAACAATGAGGGAGTCTGTGAGCTGTCTGACCTCACTGGCTCTCCTTCCCATTTTGCCTTTCATCTCCGGTCCTCCATTGCTCACACATGTACAGCTTTACATCAATATCCTGCAAATGAGACCCATTCATTCCCAAATCAGTAAAACTAAACAAATAGCTCATTTTGACAAATGAGCGTACATCTCTTTCATTGGCACAGATGGTGTGAAATGTGAAATGATGAAACCAGCCAGGCGGAAGGAAATCCCCCTCCTACCCACTCTCGGTGTGTCAACCCCACTCATCCACCCAGCGCTCACAGAATCAATTACGCCGAAGTGAATTGAACCCACAGGTTTCCACCGCGACCCTCGCTGCACATGTGAGCGCATCAGGCTGTGCTGAAGTGTGACTCATGACCTAACCTTTGCATGTCCCTCGGATGACCTCTAGCTGGGGGTCACGGCACTTGGCTCGAAGGAACTCGCAGCGAGATGTGAAGGTCCTGCCGTCGGAGGCACACAGGGGTTTGCGAGGAGCTCCGCTGCATTCCATGTTGCACTCCTTGTCCTGGTCCACCCGCAGGAACTGCATAGGTAAGAAAAGAGAAGACCAGTCACCTCCAGGCACCAAAACATTTGAATCATCAACAAAAGGTGTGATTCTCTAAGAACTAGATGTTGGAGCCTGCATCGTGGCAAATGTTCAATTAAACCGGTAATACACTGGACAAACATCGCCAAATTCATACAAAACGTTAATTCTGCTGTCATCAGATGTTCATAACCTTCAGAAACACACAATAAAGCACTGATTAACAGCACACGCAACACAAGGAGAGCCACTGTCACTGCAGGCCTGTCAGGGGTGCAGCCGTGATTTGTCTTTGTCTAAAGGGCCTTGACTGACACTTCTGGTCTTGTCTTTGTCTGTGCCAACAGCTGCACAGGTATTCACCTGGAATCCCTCCTGAGGATGTTTTAGTCAGCCATGAAAAAAGAAAGAAACAGGGATGGAGACTCCTGGCTGAATGCATCGGATCACCTGTGTCAATGCCACTATTGTATCTTCCACCATTGTATGAAATCTCCTCGCCAGGCCACACAATGAGGTGGTGGTGTGTGTGTGTGTGAGGGGGTGAGTGCTGGGGTGGCAACAAGCTGTGACTGCTACAAATGAATGAAAAAACAAGTGAATGAAAGAATGGCTGAATAAACTAGATGTCAAGGAGCTTTGTCTGGCTACAGTGGGAGTGTTGGATTTTCTTAAAGTTGGCATGATTTATTCAGTGCGGTGGAAAAATGATTGGGGAACATCTCCGTGCCCATGCTTATGCAGGTGCTGTTTATCCAAAAATAAATACCACGCAGTTTTTGTCTTCTCCTATAATGAAAAGAATTGCTTTGATTTTTCATTGAGTTTTTGCGCTTTTGTTTTGGGCTTTGTTCAGTTTTCAGGGGTCGTATGGTTCCAGAATCAACTTTTCACTGTTTCACACCCATGCGAACACACACACACACACTGTGGACTTACCGTTCTGTGGCACAAAGCGCAGAATCAAAACCCCTCGCTTAAAGCTTAAGCCATAAAAAAAAAAAATCTGCTATGAGTTATGAAAAGAAAGGGCACGGCAAAATAGAAGAAGAAAAGTATCCAGGAGGAGGGCGTGATGATCAGCAATAAAATGATTTGTTGTGTTTGACATCTTACAAATGAAGTGAGAGATGAGGTTTTGGTGGTAGCCCTCAGCTTTCAGACAGGTAGGGCTTCAGGGCTACATGCACCTGGAAGAGGGTTGGTAGGAAAGGGGGTGTTGCCCTGGGATGGTGGGGTGGGGGGGTATAACCCACTCTGTCAACCATACTCATAAATCTTCATGGGGGATCAGATAGGCGAGGCCCGTTCAAACACATTGGAAGAGCAGCCGCAGGGAGAGAAAAAAAAAAAAAGTATTTTGGACTGAATCAAATTTTACAACATGCCTTTTCTTCTATGGATTTTTAAAGATGTGACTTTTATGACATGCATTTGCATGAAACAAAAGTGCAGTGTCGGGATGCTGCAGTGCTGGGTGACAGTTGGAAGAGTGAGAAGAGAGAATTGTAGGACAGTGGCTTGCTGCTTTCTGACAGTGGGGAGGGTTTTGTATTTTAGGTTTGCCATTGCAACTTAATCTGTGAGGAAGATGACAGTGATTATTGTGATGACTTTATTAATTTAAAGGTGCCATATGTAAGAATGTGGCCAAAAACGGTTACTACATTCAAATTCGAAATACCGAGGTCTTTTGGGTTTCATTTTGACGTAACTGGCAACCCGTGGTTGCCCGGCAGCTGAGACTCTACTGACTGCAATGATTAGTAGACGGCAGTAGGTGGCGCCACATGCCAAAACATGATTTCAAAACATAAACATGATTTGCAGTTTGCAAAATGTTTTTTTAATGCAAATATTTTGGCTGTACTGTTGTTGTTGGTGAGTTCAGTTTGTTATATGAACATTATTCCTGAGTCTCTGTGACATATTAGGAGGCTTTTATGGCCAGTTGCTTTAGATTTATTACATAATGAATCTTTAATGAATTGGTAAAACACAGATGCCACTTGGTATCTCATCAACTAAGCACCTGTTAACCAAAGGACTATACTTTGTTTTAAACTGTTAGAAGACACACTTTGATATTATCTTTACAGAACCACTGTTTCTTGAGTTGGATACTCTAGTTCTTTAACAGACAAACTGTTGCTGTAACACCGCCTTGCCCCTGTTTAGTATCTCAGACTTTGTTTTTTTAAATTGTTTGCATCATTGCATCTAACTGACAGTCTCCCGTTGCCTCCCTCTTTCCCTGTCCCCCCAAACTCATTAGGACATCGTCCTGCGGCAGTGACCTCTTCTCACCCTCCACTCTGTCTCTCACGGCTCACCCTTTCACACAAAGTCCAGCAGGGCGTGACAGGCGGGTCAGAGGATGGGGTTTTGCAAAAAAAAAAAAAAAAAAAAGTCCACAATCTTCCAACACCAGTGACTGCTCCGGGGGTGGCTAAGTATGTCCAGCTGTGCTCGCTGGTCGACCGCTATAGCTTCACCACAGTGCACCACACTGACCACCCGGCTGCTCACACCACACCAGCATTATCAATATCAGCCCTTGCCAGGCAATAGACTGACAACTCAAGCAGAGTCATTCTGCAGCTCAGCGTCCTGCTAAATGTCCACTGTCCCACACATAACAGGATGCCAAAATGCCTGCTAGTTTTATAAAAAAGTCTCCGAGAACACAGCACTTTTCTTTAGATTCTTTGCAATGAAATCGGCCACCCATGAAATCAACCACCCAGATTCACTGTCAGGCAGATGAGCACATCAGCAACAGACCTGAAACTCAGTGAAGGTAACGAGCATGGAGGGACTATGGTGTGTTGAGGACCTCTTCCACCTGTGCTCTACTACTGCCCATCTTTGTGTGTTTGTCCTGTAGTGATAGATGGATGAGGCAAAGCTAGAGCTCTGACACTCCCCTGATGTCTCATTCCAGCCTCTTCAGGACAGCATCACCGCCACAGAACCGTGCAACTGGATGTAACTGGAGGTAACTGGGTGACCTTCATTTTAGCTTCCACCCTAATTCATACAAAAGATTCAAACAAGACCGAACACATATTGTGACTCAAATCCATTTATTGCTTAGATCCTTTTCTTTTCCACTTCCAGCCAGCTGCCTCATTCATTCTCTGTTTTTCTTTCTCTTTACTTTGCTCTCTTTCCTTTCATTATAGCCCCTTTCTTTCTTTGACCTCTCTTGGATGATGCTTTTTGCATCTGCTCAAATAATACAAGAGGTTGGCAAAAGAATAAGAGACGGGCGAGGGAGGGCGAGACGGGTGGAGTGCAAGGGAAATTTCTTTTCCAAGAGCAACCAGCATACACATCAAATCCTATTACCTCCTCTTGGCTCTGCTGCATTGTAGGATTGAATGGAGTACGAAGGAGGTGACCCTCCAGCAGAGAGCACATTGTAGACTGATAAGGGCCTTCTGGGCTAGGAGGCCCGCTTCCAGCACCCAAAGAGGCCCCTCACACTGCAGACCCATAGGGTCAATAGGGGCCCCAGCTGAGAGCCGTGGCAAAAGTGTTAAATGGCCTTGGTGGGAGTTTTCCTACATGGATGCTATAGGATGCAAAGGGGATCATTAGTTTCCAGCATAGTGGAAAGGGAAGAAAGTGACAGCTTTTAACCAGGCTACCAACTCAATCAAAGGAAAAGCCCTTTAATTGCTATGAAAGATGTTAAAAAGAAAGAGAGGTGCTGTGAAAGGCCACCGATGATCACGTGACCATGTGGGTAGGTGCACAATTTTACAAAACCCAAGATCGAGCCCATAAGTTATACTAAAATAGCTGACATTTGAAAAAGGGGCAGCCGATGTTTTATGTTCTCTCGTCTTTTTCACACAATATTTCTTCCTTCCATAAATGACGGACAAAGTCTGGTTTATAATTTAATCTGAGCAAATAACCCATATATTTTACGGCCTGCTTTAGCTAAAATATGGCATGAGTACACTCTCTTTAAACCGGCAATGTCATTCAAACAATAAACCGTTAATCACCCGCAATGTTCTATAAAACTAGAAGTGCCCCATGTGCTATTCCAATAAAGGTCTAATAAACCACAGTGGAGAAATGTTTCCTTCTTATGGTCACATCCACAGCACAGTGCACCCTCGCCTGTGCCATATCAAAGCACACCACAGAGACAGCTGTATTATTTGCTGAGTAAATATTACCACCCAGGACCCTTTAATAAGGAAACAATATACATATGTGTATATGTGCATGGTGAAAATATAGGGGAGCATCTACCCAGAACACTTCCTCCCACATTCCACAACTCTGCAGCGCCATCAGGGAGAAAAGATCTGCGACCCTTCACCTGCAGGTTAACAACTCATGGCCATTTGTTTCCAGTTGGATATTAAAGCATCTTCACCCAGATCATAAATAATGGTTGCTGGAGGAGGAGGTTGTCACTTCAAACTCTAAATCATGGGGGGGAAGCCTCTGACAGGGCACATTCCGCTCTCTCTGCTATTTCTTCTTCACCGTGATACCTGCACTTGACTGTGGCCATGAAATCTCCCCCATCTGCTTTGTAGATGCTTTTTCTTCTCAACCTGAAGAAAAGTGGACATTGTGTGTTTTTTGTTTTTTTTTCTCTTGTAAACAATGTCATGTGCTTTAGTGCCACAGACCCTCTGGCTCTATCATCTCAGGGCTCTTTTGGTGCCACAGACCCTCTGGCACAAGCACCTTAGTCTCTTAAGGGCCCTTACAAGTACAACAGTTAATTGGAAAAAGGAGCAGATGAGCCAAGATGCTGCAGGGAGGCAAAAACAGACCAACCGGTAGCTTTGTCTGCTCAGATACAATCTGCAGGGACCGAGACTTCACAGTGTTTTACACTGTAAATCTCTCCGTTTGATCATATCTTAAGTTATTCCTTATGTGGCAAAAATACATCATCTTGGTTTCTAATATTTTCTTGAGCTTTGATTTCTGAAAAATAAGGGACATCTGGAAAAAATGACATGTAAAATCATCAACATAGGCTATAACATTGTTAAAACGGCACTTAAATCGTGATATGTATTCATGATTCCGACATACATCTCTGATATTAAGATTAGAAAGAAAGACCATCAAAGAACACATGGCTGGGCTTAGATTGAAGTTTTCGTGACTATGGAAAACAGAGTTTGCCAGTGAGTGTAAACTTTTACGCGTGGAATGTAAAAACATCACTCTAAATTGAAAACCAATATTTAAACTTGCGTGGTTCTTCCTACCGTGAGAGCGGAGAACTTTTGAGCGCGCCCGGCGCACAGCAGGCAGAGGAAGACCAGAAGCGGACTGACGCGCATCCTGGCGCAGCGCGGTGATAAACTCTCCAAATTACGCACGGTCAAAAATGTAGTCTGTGTTGCCTGGACTTCTCCAAAGCACAAATATTGTTTCTATAAAAAAAAAGATTAAAATGCTTAAAAATCCACAGTAGTCCTTGTAAAAAAAAGTCAGTGGTGGAGCAGGGGGTTGCTGGTCTGTTTCACTTCGTCTCCTTGGTTTGGTCTGCCAAAACCTTTATGTAGACACTCTCCTTATTTCTGGCAGTGCGATAACCCCCCCCGTGTCCCTGACCTTTTCCCTCCCTCGGTGTCTCTTCTCCCTCTTTCCAATTCTACTTGTAATCTCCACACCCCCTCCACACTTGATTTTGTGGACTAGATCCCTTATCGGATGCAGGCAGCTTCCTCGCCGGTAGGTTGGTAGGTGTAGGTTTGGAGGGACTCCGTCTGCTGCTGGTAGCTGAGGCAAACACGTCAGGTATTATTCTCCTGGTTCAACCCCCCCTTTTTTTTCCTTCTCTCTTTCAAAACCACAACAATTCCCCTTTCAGGAAACTGTTCTGATGATGGGTCAGGAGGAGACTGGGATGAGAGAAGCTACTGTCTGTTGAGAGAACCAGCAAGGATAAGAAATGTAGTGTGCGCCCAAACACTCCTGCTGCTTGACACCCACCACACGCCCCCCCACCACCTCCCCTCATTCAGGGTTTTTTTAATTCCCTCTCCGCCTCATTCTCCAGAGACTAAGTCAAATTACAGAAACAACTCACAGTAGAGAGGAGACGAGCTGATTCATATTATGATTAAGTTCAGTTTGTAATGGCATAATGAATTCTAATGTTTTAACATCTCAGCCTCTTTTAAAACTGAAAAGTTCTTGTTGATGCACAAATCTGTCAGCTTGCGACTATAACGCCACCTAATGGTGCATTCAGGTACCTACACTTTTTAACAGCGAATGTAAGTTGTATTGTCACCACGGAGTTTACTGTTCAAACTGTATGTTTTCTACAGACCTGTTTTATACAGAGTAAATTATATTTAGATTCGACTTAGATTATTTTAGATCAAATTTTCAAATATTGCGTTTGCTTGTTTACATTGAAATGATTTTTGGTGATAAGTTAGTAATAAATCTGGCACTGGATTGGAGTCAGTGCGTCAATTCCAATCCAGTGCCATAAATTCTCCTGGGATAAAAAAAAAATCCCTTCGTCTATGGAAGGTATCGGACACTCAATTTCCCATAGTTCTTCAGTGCAATCGTTATTGTGTTTCCGCCGTACGTCACTTCCTCTTCCTTCCGCTTTTGACACCACTCTAGCGCCGGCTGCGTGGTTTAGCTGCGTTAGCTAGTACAGCACACGTAATCTCATATTTCCCTTTGTAATACACAGTTTTTTCTAACAATAACAACTGAAACGATGTCGTACCACGACGAGGAGGAAGGGGGAACGAAACAGGTATTCCACCACAGCCACACGAAACGCTTTCACGAATCATAACGACACGCTAGTTAGCCGTAGCCACTTACGTGCTAAGCTACACCCCACAGCATAACAGAAGCAGATGTGTTCGATATGTGGATCGTACAACCGATATATAACTACTATAGTCAGGCTAACGCCCATGCTGCTCTTGGGGTATTATTATAACGTAAGAAACGAGGACTAATGACTATGTTCTTTCTTTTCAGTACGATCCATATGACTACGACCTGCACACCGGTTAGTATACACACACACTCGCACATAAATAATATCAAGGCATGATGACGTTGTCTTTCCTTTACAAACGTTCACGCCATCAAACCATGCTGAACATTGACATATAGCTGAACAGATCTTTTCAGCAGTATTTCGTATTGGCTTTATTCAGGCTGTAAAGACAAATCAGGTTCTTTTTGCATATAGTTTACTCAGATTGGTGTTTGAAAGCGTGGGCAGTAAAACAAAACACGTTAAGCCACATGTTTTTTCAATTCTGTGTCAAATATTTGATGATTGGTTAAAATTCCTCTTAGATTTTTACAGATGTGTCTCAGTACGAACATTCTGGCTGCTCAGAGATGATGCTTCTTGATCTTCCAGCAAGAAGATGTATCTCATTGCTTTGCTTACACCTACATTGTTACTAAAGCAACTAATGCAGATTGGTTACGTTTGATCCCACACATTTTATTTGATATCTTGTACTTAATACTGAGACAAGCTGACTGAAAAGATCTGATTTGAGATAAGAATGCATCTGCTGTCTGAACACAGCCTCAGTGCACTTGAAGTGTTTGCATTGTCTCGTTCTCACACCATCTCTCTGCAGGTGATCCAAAAGCAGACCTGGCCTATGAGAGGCAGTATGAACAGCAGACCTACCACGTCATTCCAGAGGTGATCAAGAACTTCCTGCAGTATTTCCATAAAACCATCTCTGACCTGATTGACCAGAAGGTTTATGAGCTGCAGTCCAACCGGGTCTCTAGTGAGAGCATTGAGCAGAAGATCTATGAGATCCAAGATGTCTATGAGAACAGGTAATCCCTGCAGGGATGCTTCCATCTTGTATTAAAAGAAATATTAGCTCTGCATGTTTGTGTGTGGGAGATGAAAATATTATCTTACTTAAAATGTTTTTTTTTTAGCTGGAACAAGTTGACTGACCGTTTCTTTAAGAACTCTCCCTGGCCAGAGGCTGAGGCCATTGCATCACTTGTTGGCAGTGGTGAGTGTATCACCGTTTTTTTTTTTACATGTCACACAGCATATACTAATGTGTTATTTCCTCTGTTAATATTTGGTGAGTCTTCACAATATAATGGAACATACGCTGGTGTTTATTTGCTCTGTTTGTGTCCAACAGATGCTGTGTTTCTGATCTTGTATAAAGAGCTGTACTACAGACACATCTATGCTAAAGTCAGCGTAAGTAACCGCTCAAAAATAATCATTCCATTGTTTCCACAGTCCTCAAAAACCTGTCCAGTATTCATGTTTTACTTAATGTTTTCTTGATAATTAGGGCGGACCAACATTGGAGCAGAGGTTTGAGTCGTACTACAATTACTGCAACCTCTTCAACTACATTCTCAGTAAGTTTCAACAATATTTCTCACAGTTTTCAAACAACAGCAGCTAATGAAAAGTCAGTTATAGTCGAGTATTTCTGATTGGACACAGATGCTGATGGCCCTGCTCCTCTGGAGCTTCCAAACCAGTGGCTCTGGGACATCATTGATGAGTTCATCTATCAGGTATAGTCAATGATATGCTTAATATATACTCAGTTGACTTTCCTCATTATAATAGAGAGACACATATGGATCATGATGTCAAAAATAAAGATGAAGGCTGAAAAGATTGTACCACCCATTTTTAACTTGAACAGAGTAGATGAAACAATATTTAGTAGATGGACGATAGACAGTCAATGTGTTTAACACAGATGCTTCTCTTCAGTTCCAGTCTTTCAGTCAGTACCGCTGTAAGACGGCCAAGAAGTCAGAGGAGGAGATTGAGTTCCTGAGGAACAACCCAAAGATCTGGAATGTCCACAGTGTCCTCAACGTCCTCCACTCACTCGTGGACAAGAGCAACATTAACGGCCAGCTTGAGGTGTACACCAGTGGAGGTAATAGACTGTCGATGAGAATTTGTTTTGACTCAATACAGCACCTTTTGTTGTTTTTCATTACATTTCCCCTTTCCATTAATTTACTCTCATTTTTTTTTTCTGCATGTTGAAGGAGACCCAGAGAGTGTGGCCGGAGAATATGGGCGCCACTCCCTGTACAAGATGTTGGGTTACTTCAGCTTGGTGGGGCTCCTAAGGCTTCACTCTCTGCTCGGGGATTATTATCAGGCCATCAAAGTCCTGGAGAACATCGAACTCAACAAGAAGGTAAGACCTTATTTACTAACCAGCGTAGAGAGGAACATGCATGAGTACTGCTGTTGCTGATGACAGTCATGACATTGGTGCATTGTGCTTCCCATCTCCCAGAGCATGTACTCCCGTGTGCCCGAGTGTCAGATCACCACTTATTACTATGTGGGTTTCGCCTACCTGATGATGAGACGCTATCAGGACGCCATTCGTGTCTTTGCCAACATCCTGCTGTACATCCAGAGGACGAGGAACATGTTCCAGAGGTCGACATATAAATATGAGATGGTCAGTCAGAAAAATGCTCTTTGATCACTAGCTTGATGTTTGCTATTTGTCATTACTCTTACCCTTTATGTAGAACATGGTGAAGTCTGGCAGATACTAGGGATGAAAGCATGACGTTTACACATCTTAGTTGATAATTATTCACATTTTCTAACTTGAGATTATTGCAGTTTGAAAGCATACATATTAAAGGATCTAATAAGATGTGTTGTTTTCATTTATTTACAGATCAACAAACAAAACGAGCAGATGCATGGTCTGCTGGCCATCGCTCTAACCATGTATCCAATGCGCATTGATGAGAGCATCCACACCCAGCTAAGGGAGAAGTATGGAGACAAGATGTTGCGAATGCAGAAGGGGTAAGGACCTAGTTCTTCATTACAGTGGTGCAGATGCATTTGATTTGCTGGGCAAAAAAAGTGTTTAGGGTTTAACACAAATCATTCTGTCTGTCTGTGCCTGTAGTGTACTGCAGGTGTCGGTAATGTTTTTTTTCTACTGCTTATCAGAGACCTGCAGGTGTTTGAGGAACAGTTCAGCTTCGCCTGTCCGAAGTTCTTGTCTCCTGTGGTGCCAAACTACGACAACGTCCACCCCAACTACCACAAAGAACCTTTTCAGCAGCAGCTGAAGGTCTTTGCTGAGGAGGTTCAACAGCAGGCCCAGCTCTCCACCATCCGCAGGTACAGCATACCATTGGAATTAGATTTCTTTCCCAGTGATTCAGATACACTTGGATTAGTTACAGATAATTTCATTGAAATAGTTTGAGAATAAATCAGCGTGTCCCCTGCAGCTTCCTGAAACTGTACACCACCATGCCAGTAGCCAAGCTGGCAGGATTTCTAGACATGACTGAGCAGGAGTTCCGTATTCAGCTGCTCGTCTTCAAACACAAAATGAAGAACCTGGTGTGGACCAGCGGCATCTCAGCTCTGGAGGGAGAGTTCCAGTCTGCTTCTGAGGTCGACTTTTACATCGACAAGGTGCGTTTGTTAAACGAAAGTGACATCATTGACATTTTTATATCGTCTCATACAGTGAGAATATGACATTTCACAGCAGGTACATGTTGTAAATAAAAGGTAAATAATGTGGCTTACTGTTGAGCATGCTTGACGAGCTCTTTCTCTACCACAGGACATGATCCACATTGCGGACACTAAAGTTGCTCGTCGGTATGGAGACTTTTTCATCAGGCAGATCCATAAGTTTGAGGAGGTGAGTGTGGAGCAGGTTGGCTTCTGGGTGAAATAGAAATACCAAAAAAATGTTACGCGGCTTCTTTTTAAGGCATCGAAAAACAAATAACTGATAATGATTTTACAAAATATTCTTGGTCTCCCTGCAGTTGAATAAGACGCTGAAGAAAATGTCAATCACTGGCACCACGACAACATCAGCAACCGCCGCGAGCCGAGCAGTCTGAGCAGCAGCAGCAGTGACCGAGAGCTGAGTCCTCGACCCTCTCAGTCTCTTCCAAGCATTTAGACAACTATTACTGATGACATTTTCTATGTAACAATAAAGAAAGATGAAGTGGTGTGCTAAAATCCATGGTTTCCTTTCTGATACTTGTCCAGCACTTACACAACCACTAGATGGCAGCATTTCCCAAGTATTCACTGTGGCATACAGTACACGAGCTGTTAAAAAAGTGGAATATAATAGATACGTTTAAGGTAGATACTTCTTTTGATTCCGAGTGGAATTCAGTATAGTTGGGGCACATGCGTCATTATTCTCGTCGGTCAGTTTCTCTTATTTGTTCAGATTGGACCTTTGAGAACAATAGAAGGGAACTAGAGGAAGTCATTGTTGTCGTCATGGGGGGATAAATATTTAGTTTCACGCATCATTAAGGTTTCTCACATCCCCAGACCTTAAATGTCTGCGTGCCTTTTATTTTTGCTGCATTTGTCGCCACTCTTTCATTATCCCACTGAGGTCAGAGACCATTGCATATTTCTTTTATTATCACATATCATCCAACAACAATTCCCAACACAGATCTCAGGGCTGGTGACAAAAATGACAAAGAAATAAAAATTTACAAAATGAGAATATAAAAAAAAGAATTAAAAACACACCACTCGTCGGGAAACGATATCAGTCGTCATACAAAGGGAAATAAAATGACATACATCACCATAGCACAATATACACATACTCCAAATATCCATAATTATATTTTACCTAGTTTGGTAAGCCAGCATTTGTCTTTAAAAATATCTTTTGATTCATTTTCTATAAATAAAATAAAAAAATAAAGCAAACATTGCTCTTTTTGAGCATGACTCTTACTCCATTGGGTGGCAGTGGAAAGTCTGTGGGCACAACGCCATCTTAATGTCTACAAAACTTGGATAAATCATATTTATTGAAATTCTATTTATACATTTCACTTTTTTTTGCAAGACTTTCTCTGGCTTCCTTTACTAAAAGGCTCACTTTTTTTTTTCTCTTCATGTGGCTCCATTCTGAGATGATCGTCCACCGTAATCATTCAATCACTCAATCATTGAAACAGCGAGGAGTCCTCTTGCTCATGACTAAGTCAGTCCATGCTAAAAATGGAGAGCAGGACCGGCGTCTAAATGTTCGTCACTGCTCTGCAGATGAGAGTTCTTCCAGCGCTGATCCAGGAAATCTCTTCAAAAGAACACAGCACTGTAATAACTCTACAGTAAAATCCTTTCTTTATCCTGGTGTAAAATGAAAATCCACTCTATATCCATCACTGGGGAAATATTAAAAGTGCTTTCGAATGACCATCGATAATTTCCCACCGACAGAATCATTTATTATCTGATGGCCTTAACTAAGTTTTAACTCATTCAGCACTGAATTAAAAAAACATTATAATGCAATAAGGACTTGTGTCGTTATCTTTTGAGTCTCATTAATGGCCATCTGCTGGTCTGAGTGTGTGTATTTGTGTTTGTGTCTGCAGTCCAGGTATGACTTCAAATGTTAGTTAGTTAATGAGAATGAGGCACCGTCTGCCCATTTTAAGGTCATGGATCAAGTAGCCTCTCCCACAGGGAGTGTTCATTTCTTTTTTTCCCACTCTGCTCTTTGGATGAAAATCAGTAACACCAGTGGATTTCGTCTTGCTGAAAACTTAGTGCCCTGGTGATTTTCCATTCCTTAAAGGTCATTTGAAATAAGCCTTCTCTTGAAGCACCAACAGTGGGGCCCATCTTTAACACAAGAGCCACTCAAACCAACTCAGAGTAAGTCCTCCAGCAGGCTGCCTCACTGATGCACTGAGGTTGGCTGATACCGTAGACTACATACACTCCTCCTCCAGTCCTCCCTAACCCGGGCGGCGGTGTGGAGGCACAAGGACACACACAAGTCTCGATTGCGCTCAGACCAGCGAGGCCTCGGCTAGTCATAACTCTGTGATTTCCAGAGGACTCTCCGACAGGGTGTCTCCGTCCTTGTGACGGTGCATTGGGGTGGACTTGGCCGACTCTGTGCGGGCGTTGCGCTCATTATAAAGCCCCCCGTCGGCGTTTAGAGCCTCCAGAGAACGAGCCAGAGCCCGCTGGTCATCCTCTGGCAGGCTGTTGAGGTCAGAGGTCAAGAGGGTACCCGTGCTGCCATGGACCACGTGCACACCTTCGGGCCCCTTCAGTTCCACAGGGAGCTTGTGCTTAAAGCGCAGGGTGCCGCGACCACCACCCAGGCTCAGGCGCTCATCCTCGTCTTCGTCGAGGTCGCTCTGGATCAGCTTTTGAAGGAGGAGAGAAGCACAACAACTGACGATGAGAATGAAAACAAGTTGTCTTTGCAAAGTACATTAAAGGTCCAGTGTGTAAAATTTATTTTACTTTGGCAAAAATTACATTTTTATTACTTCAGAATGAGTATTTTATATTTTTATCAAGAGCCGATTAAGCTCTACGGAGGCCACCATTCTGGACCACCATGTTTTTACAATAATCCACAATGGACAAATGTCTTTTGAGTTTTGGTGCTAACTGAAGGCTACATAGGTTCGCCAACACACAGAAGGGAAAGGGTGAGAGATATTCAGCTGCAACAAGCAAATTCACCAGTAAATATTTCAACAATTTTACACACTATACCTTGTTGACAGGAATACATGTGATTTGTATGAAATATCTTATGGAAGGGTGAGATAGAGGTACACCAGAAGAGGGAGATTCAACAATCAGTAGATCAGATACAGTAAAGAAAGATAGGAATTTGTAAATGCATCGAAAAAACAGCGGAGAAAAGTTGCCACACTACACTAGCTGACAGCAGATCAGAATGAGAAATCAAAGGAAAAGGAAAAGCAAGATCACTCTCCAGCGGCGTCAGACAGGAGCAGGAGCAGGAGGTGCAAACAGATCATCCAGTTTTCCCAGAGCCCACCTCAGTGACTGAAGAGTGATCTCCCTGACTGGTGGACACAGTGACGAGTCGAGCTGCAAAGAGCTTTTTCAGCCTTAGGTAGTCGTCCAGGACCACCTTCAGCAGGGAGCCCTGACAGGACAGCAGTTAGGATCAAACAGAGTCTCTCACCTCAAGCAAACCTCACTCCCACAGTACTCATAAATGAGATTATACAGCAAGAACTGAATCATCAATAACCGATCTTCACGTCCTCGTGTCTGGAGCAGGTCCCTGCGTCTCGTCCTCTGATCTTGTCCCCCAAAGTGTTTTAGTACAGATGGATGGAGAGAATACTTGACCAACAACAGAGTGAATGTCTTCAAATGTGTGTTTTTCCCTGGATACACTTCAATGTCTCATTTCTCACCTTGATGGGCCCCTCCCTCATGATCTGGCCCAGTTTAGCGATGTTGTCGTACTCCTGAATGGCTGCTCTCAGGTAACGGTCATCCTCTGGTTTTGCTTGAGGCTCTCGACCAAATGTTCCCTGTCAGGTCAAAGGTCATTTAAAAAAAATATTAATACTCTTCCTGAAGTGGAATCTATGAAGACCTTCAGACTCTTGTTGAGTCAGTTTAAGGTAAGTACTGACGTGAGTGCGCGCCGGGCTGTTCCACAGGTCAGTTATCTCACTCAGGTTCTCCGGCAGGTCGTCCTCATGATCAGCCTGAGCGGCCAGCTCCAGGTTGTGACAGAATGGGTCCAGCCACACTGGATTAGCCCTAAAGAGGCAAATAAATGTTGTCACTGACAAAATGTGAGATAATGACCTGTTGAATTATGGGCTCTGAATTCCAAACAACAGATGAGCAGTTAACTTAACTTGGGATAAAGACATGAAATATAATGATTTATTGCAAGTTATTATGTTGCATAAAAAAGGTAGAATAAAAACAGGTTGCAGGGACTTTAGATCTTCAAAAATAATTAACTGTGACCTCTTGGGGTTTCCTCGTCTTCCCGCACAGTGTTTCCCCCTGCTCTTTAGAAAATTAATCATAACACATGAACAAAACAATGGAAAGAAAAACAACACAAATTGATATTTGCAGGGAATTCCACTGTGTGCCCTCGAGTTGTGAAAATGAAGCTATTTTCTCACCCCTCGAAAGAGTACTTGTTGGTGTTGGGCATGTCCAGGATATCCATTAGACCTTGGTTCCCTGGTTGGCAGAGGAATGATAATTGTATGAGTTGTTGTGTTCTAGTCAGATGATAAAAGCTTCACGCTGACACGAACAGCAGGTGGAGTTCTCCCCCTTGATAAAAGCTGCGGCTCACCTGTTGATCCTGCGACGATGGCTTTCAGCTTTCTCTGGTGTCTGAAACGCAGCAGGAAGTCAAGAGGAGACAAAAACATGTTGATGACTCGGCTCAGACTAAAGACTAAAGACACTAAAAACACGGGCCTCGGCAGCAGACCTTAAATATTTCAGGGCACACATGAAAATGAAAACTCTGAATGATTCTTACACTCTACGATAATGCCAGTTCATCGTGACAAACAGAATTCCTGCCAAGCACAGCAGGACGGCGAGAATGATGATGACCAGCTGGAAAAGAGTAAAGAGAGAAAAGTTAATGAGCATCAAGAAAAGATTGTAGGTTTCCTCAATCACGGCTTTACAGACCTGGAGTGTGGAGAGATCATCAGGCAGTTTGTCTCCAACAGCAGGCTGAACATCCACGACGTTGTACGTCCTGAAGAGGCTTCTCAGCTGCTCCTTGTTCTCATCGATCATCTGGATCACCCTGAGAAAACACAAGATACATGGTAGTGTTATTATCTAAGTCTGGATTAAAGGATTTATTTGATTAAGGAAGGTTTACCTTTCAACATCGAGGATGGTGTTGGTCTGATTATTGACGAAATGGATCAGCATGTCGGTCTGTGCATAATTGACCCTGCCTTTCTTGTCCACGTGAAACTGATACAAAAGTAAAGATGAAAAAAATGTTGTGTGGAACATCCACAAAATTGTTTGAATTATAAAACATTACAAGGGAAATCTTTTTTTACCTGAATGTCATCCATGTTGACAGTGGCGCCGGTAATGTTAGACAACAAGTTAACAAAGTCTTCCTGATTTTCACGGACCAGATCTGGGATCTCGTTGAAGACTATCTTGACCCTCTGGTCGTCTCGGAGAATATAGATATTCACGTTGGTGGTTGTGCTGTGTCCAGCGAAATCGCACGCCAAAATCTCCAGCTGGAAGTAGCCTGGGTTGTAGGCCGTGAAGAGGTCGTAGGTTCTGATGATACCATCAGTCAAACCTGCGGGAATCGTAGGGCAGAATATTGTATTTAATAAATCATAGATGTTTGTGACTGTGGTGATATTTAATTATTTTCTTTTCCAAAACTGACAACAGAAATATTCTGTAGAGTTTCACCACAGTTGTACAAGAACAAACATGACGTACCTCCTCGAAACGACAAATCAATGGACCGTGAATGAGAGACACTGAGGAAGTTAGACTGAAACTAATGACACACAGACTCAGTGAGGTTATATTTTTATCTTCTATGTGTAAACAGTTTCTGTCCATTTTGTATTTTATTCTTTATTTCTTAAAGTATAAATATGCGTATTTATGTTACTGGCACTGAGCAGTGGCTGTGTACAGCTCGATTTTGACTGATCAAAACAGAACATATAAACACTATACATAAAAATTAAAATGCACATAACAGGTACTTTATATGAAGCATGTTGAATAAAACACACGTCTAAATTGTATTGATCAAAAATAGCCTGAATCCTGCACGTAATGGTGCTCACCAATGGTGAAGATGCTGCCAACATCCTCGCTCCCGTTGCTCTGCGACTGGAAGTAACGGATCGTAACGATGTGGTATTGGACCAAACTGTTGTTACCGATGTCATTATCTATAGCAACAACCTTGATCAGCTCTGAACCCACTTTGGCATTTGCTGCAACACCTGGAACAGTAAAGCAAAGGAGGATAAGAGGAGGAGGAGTTATGGTGGCTCCACACAGAGCAGCAGACACATGTACTGTACACACAACAACATAAGATGAACCTGCGGTGTACTCCGCCTTAATGAAGTGTGGTTTCTGGTCATTGATGTCTTCCAGTTGGATGCGGACTTCCAGCAGACTGGGGTCTCGGGCAGGGTTCAGCGCTTTAGCTCGCGCTGCCCTCTGACCCCTTGGCGGAGTCCAGCTCCTGTTGCTGGAAGCCTTGATGATGATGGAGTAGACCGGGATCTCCTCCCTGTCCAGATCCTTATACAACTTCAACTCTCCGTCTAGACTTAAGGCAAAGTTGCCATCACTGTTTCCCCCTGCAGGAAGAGATAGAAAAGATTTATGTTCAGCCTTCTAAAGCACGAAAGAAATCAGCTTTAGATGCAAGAAATAAAAGAAAGATGGATTCATTCAAATGTCTTTAATTGTGTTTCCTAGATTGATGACTTTATTCTGACCTCAAAATGGTGAAAAGAGCTTTCAAGACTTCACTGATTGGTCAAACAATGTCACAACATTTTCATCATCGACAGCAACATACATGTGCGGCTATGTGTGAAGATAAAAGCGTCACCTGCGATGAAGTAGTAGACGACTGCATTTGAGCCTTCATCTGCGTCCAAAGCTCTGGTTATGTTCCCCACAACAGTTCCTGGAGGAGAGTGCTCAGGCACAGACAGCAACTGATAAGGCAAGCTGCCACGCTGATGAACACACACACACACACACACACAGAAAGAAACATAAAAAAACATTATTAGAGGAATAGATATAACATATAGATTATCTTTTGTATTACATTAGGTCACGTTCTTACCGGTGGTTTGAGGAAGACAGGTTCATTGTCATCAATGTCCAACAGCGCCACCTGCAGAGGCTGTGTGGTCTCATAAGGCACTGGCTGGCCCATGTCACGGGCAACAATAATAAGCTGATAGAGACGATTGGACATAGTTAATGAGGCACAGAGCTGCATATTTATGTACATTAGCACAATCTTTTTCTTTGTTGTTTTGACATGCAACCCCCCCAAAACCACTCTAAACACTGTAGTACAAATGCCAGGGCTGTACTTGATGCTGTAGTGCTGCTACAGAAATACACCAAAACTCGAGATGTTGAGCATGCGCGTACGGCATGTGCACTCTGAATAAACTTTTTATTTTAAAATATTTTTTTATTGAATAAGTATACAATTTACAATGTAAATAATCACAGAAACAAGATTTTCCCACTCTCCTGAAACACAAGAAATTGTGTCTCAGGGCTCCCGAAATGCGGTTTCCGTGTGGATAAAACGCCATTACTATATAATAAAAAAACAAAAAACAAAAAAAACCCTAACAACTTATTTTCATGTGTACAGCCCCGGAGATAACGAATTGTAGCTGGCGTTTGACCGGAGAGGCAGTAGGTTTGCCAATTTATATAATGTATAATTTCAATACTTGACCCAAAACTGAAGATATGCACCCATATCAAACGAATTGCATTACTAGACCCCAATATACACTGGTTTTCACCAGGACAAAAAAGGGGTTTAGTTAAATGCACTTGACTCACAATATGAAGGGCCTGTTTTTCTCTGTCCATTTTCACAGTCGTTGTGATGACTCCAGACAAGGGGTCGATGTGGAAGTTTTCCCAGTCTCTGTTACCTGCTCCAGTCTGCAAGAAGGAGTAGCGGACCTCACCGTTCACACCCTCGTCTGAGTCTGTTGCATACACCTCATACACAGGCAGGCCAGGAGGCTGCTCCTGTAAGGAGGGCAGAGAGAATCAGTGTCTGAATCAGTAATGGACCATTTTTTAATGTTGTTTGAGGTGGTTTTTTTAATTACCTCATTGTTACCCTTGTGAAATACATTTAATTATCAAGATCAGTTTAAACTTCCTCCAGAGATTTTTTATTTGTGTATAACAAATTGATAGTATTGGCAGACAAAGACATTTTAGTTGTCAGATTTGAATCATACATGATGCATGTGGTAGGTTGGGGGGGGGGTTTGATCCCAGGTTTTGCTTATCAACATGCAGATGTGTCCTGGGGGAAGACACTGAAGCCTGAGTTCCCTGACTGCTATGTTGGCAGCTTGTGAATGGGTATAATAGATATGTGATAGAAAAAGGGCTGAATGTACGTATAATATGTGCTATGTATGAATGAACAGGTGTAAATGGGTGAGTGCACTTAGAGAGACCATGTATCATCTATAAAAACCCGATATGAAATTCAAAAACAAACAAGTAAATAAAGAGCATTCATACTGACAAAGACACAGATTCTGAAACAGCTGATACCTCTGAGATATGGATGATGGTTCCATTAGCGGGCCGAACAAACACAGGTCTGTTGTCATTGACATCTATGACTGTGATGATCAGGTCTGCGGTGCCCCACAGGGGAGGACGCCCCTGGTCAGTAGCCACCACAGTCAGGTTGAAACGTTCAGAAGACTGAAGGCGACGGCGAGAACGCACCAGGCCTGTGTTTGGATCCAAGGAAAATGCATCTAAAAGGAAAGAGGAAGTTTATAGACTGATAGAAAATAGACAGAAAAAGCACACATCAGCTCCAGAAACAATTAAAGGGGTCATATTATACCCCATTTCTCCAAGTTAATCTAGTTCCCTGGTGTCCTAATGAACATGTCTGTGACATGCTTTGGTCAAAATACCATTTGCATGTACCACCACAGCAGTTCAATCACCCTGCAAAAACAGCCCTGTTCAGAACGCTCTGTTTAGTAGTATCTCTTTAGGTCCACCTTAAAACAAAGTAAAACGAAACTTAAGGGACAAGAAATTACATCAGCCACAGAGGCTACTGGGAGCTAACAGCAGTTAGCATTTGGAAAGTGATCATTTGCAGGCTCTAGCAGGCACATTGCCGTCAAATATAACATGTATCCACTGGACAGATAAATCCTCTGAGGCTGGAAGTTTGTGTAGGACTCACAATTCCAATTCCAGGAATTTAGCGCACTGTGACGTTCCAATGAGTGCGGAAGTCAACATTGCGTGTTTTACCTCCTGTACTTAGACTGAGGAGAACCACAAAAACATGAGTGAGTCGTCTTTTTTCACACTTTGCCGACTGATAGGGGACTCCAGAGTCCAAAATATAAATGATTAAAAAGTTGATTTTGCATAATATGTCCCCTTTAAGACCATTATTTTTTATTAATTGTAAAAGTAAAAGAAATTCAACAAGTATGACATAAAACACAAAGCAGCAACAAATTATACGTAGCTTTAAGGAAAGCTGAAGCAAACATGAGGCTCTCAAAGACCAGCTGACTGAGAACAAGCAGCTAATATGAATGCATTCGTACCTGAATGGGCTCCCAACATGCTGTAGAGAACCGCTCCATTCTCGCCTTCATCCAGATCAATAGCTTTCACTGTGATTACAGACGTTCCACTGGGCTCATTCTCAAACACGCTGGTGTTGTACAGTCGCTCAGTAAAGTGCGGCCGATAATCGTTGACGTCGAGAACTGTCACCAGAACCTGATTTGCATCGACAGGCGGATGACGTATGAGATTAGTTCAAACACAGAATGAGAATGTTCTTGACACAAGGCTATAAGCTGTTAACGATCATAATGTGAATATATGGCACAGGGCCACTGATACTGAATTTTGAGGCAGTGAAACCACACATCTTATCTTCATCTTCAAGCTTCTCAGAAACTGAGCATAGTCTGTGATATTAATACATTTGTGTAGATGAATAAATCTCAAACCTAGACAAGGACCTCACCAAGTGTCGCTGTGTCACCACAACATCTTTACCTGGATAGAGTTCTCTCGTCTGTTGTTGGAGCTGCCACCAGGGTTATCACGAGCGACTGCAGTTAGAGTGTAATGGTCCTTTGTCTCTCTGTCAAGAGGAGAGAGGATGTATATCTCTCCCTGACACAGAAGAGAAGGGATAATTAGGGAAGGAAGTGCGGCGTTCGACAGGGAGTGGTGGTTGTATATATATAAATATATATAATATTTCAGCTGCTTCTATTAAACTCTTAGGCTTTCTTTAAACTCGACCGACAGGATGCGAGCAGTGTTGACACCCAAAGAAAAATAATTGCGAGTCAAAAACACAATGGTGCTTGAATGCAGACCACTCCTAATTATACCAGTCAATAAATGTAAATTTTTTCTCGAAGCTCAAAGCTGTTGAGATGAAAGGGTTAACTTACAGTGGATGGTCTGATGGCAAACTTTCCCTCTCCGTCTACCAGGCTGTACTCGATGACAGCAAAGAGGCCAGAATCAGCATCTGTAGCACTGACACGGACTATGGTGGTGCCCAGGTTCACGTTTTCAAACACAGGTTCCTACAAACATGGATGAACACACGCTTTGGCTCAGTGACACACACAAAAAAAATACACCTGGACTGGTTGACTAAATTATATGACACTTGCTACGATAACAAACTGTTTAATTCATTTTGAATAGCAACATTCTCATATATCAGGGGTGTCAAACTCATTTTCACTGAGGGCCACATCCGCATAATGGTTACCCTCAAAAGGCCAGATAATTGTCATACAGAATAAATGTAACTAAATGTAATGCAAAATAAAGGTAACTACTCAGTAACATATTGCTAAATAACTATCTGTATTTATTACTAAGTTACAAATATGATGCATTATAGATGTAACCCGGTAACCACGATGGTGTTTCTTGACAAACTAACTGTATCTGGTCAGGGCAGACCTGCTCACACACCTTCAGCATGCACTGCTTCAAAAACACACCCTCAGAAAAAGACTTTGAAGCACGAGTGATTTCTTCAGCCACAATAAAACTAGCTTTCACTGCCACATCATTTTTGGTTGTGGCTTTTGTGAACACATTCTGCTGCGATCACAGTCTCAATCTCAATTTCACTCGTCCCATGATGCATATACAACGATACACTGCGATCTAGTGGCCGGAAATGTAGTTTGTAGCAGCATAGACCTATTTTAACACAGATTTTAAGACCTATTAATCAATCGTGGGCCACATAAAATGACATGGCGGGCCACATCTGGACCCCCGGACCTTGAGTTTGACACGTGTCATATAGCCAACATGTTACATGAAAAAAGCTAACTAGCTACAAGCAGTCCTCACAAGCCTATTCATTACCTGATATGAAGGCTGTAGAAAGACAGGGTTGTTGTCATTGATGTCCACAATGCGCAGATAAACTGGCAGCTCAGCTATCCTGGGAGGAGAACCATGGTCCTGGGCTCTAATTGTGAAATTCAGCCACTGTATCTGCTCAAAATCCACCGTCTGGTTGGCTACAATCTTACCTGGAACATTTTGAACACAGTGAACAAAAATGTCAGAGTTTACCTGTGTAAACACAACTACGTTACTGTGCAGAGGTGTGGAGGGAGTGGTGGATGTGAATATGTCCTACATGTTATTGAGATTTTATGTCTGTGCGGAGTCGGTCTTGTGGATGAACGAGCTTATTTTGAAACATGTGTGTTGAAACGTGTGTGTTTGAGATGCATGTTGATAGCACTTTGTAAAGAGTTTTGAAAAGTACTGAACAATGCTTGTTACCAATTGCCCTATGTCAGCTGAGATAGGCACAGCACCCCCCGCGACCTTCCGGTGGAGGATAAAGTGGTAGATAATGGATGGATGGATGTACAGAAGCTAATTTCATACCAACAGATGGGTCCTCCAGTCTGACATATCCACCTCGGGGCAAGTGAAGCAGCTGATAGATGACCTGTCCATTGGGTCCTTTATCCGGGTCAACAGCTGAAACTGACAGTAGAGTTGTACCTGGCTGAGCTCCTTCCAGAATCTTCTCGGTGAAGTTGGACACTCCAAAGGGCCGGAAACGAGGAGCGTTGTCATTTACATCCAACACGTTGATGGTTAGTCTCGCTGAGTTGAAGAGAGACGTGAAAATTGATTTCAAAAACTGAAAGAATTAACAAAACTGAAGCTGGGGGTCGTCATTTGTAAATTAACTTACCATTGGGGACACTTCCTGACTTGTCAATGACATCACTGGCATTGTCATGTACAGACACAATGATCTCAAATGTAGCAACCTGCTCTCTGTTGAGTGGGTTGCGCACAAACACTGCACCTGATGACGTACAGAGAAGTATCTTATTTTTGTCCCACATAAGACCCTGTGTTATTCAGGAAACAGGATCCAAAGATCCATGACTCACCAGTGTGTAAATCAATGCCAAAGGACTCCTGCAGACCATCCACTGGATTGTTCCCATCATCTTTTGCTTCCACTGAGATGATGTAATACTCCAGCCGGGGATGCAGATCTAGGTCCTCAGCGGTGAGCGTGGCCACCACCACACCAGGCGGCGTGGACTCATTGACACTAATCATTTTCAAAGTATCTAGGAAACGCGGCCGTGAGTCGTTGACATCATCCAGGATGACCGTGAGGGTGGCCGTGCCTGAAAGTGGGGGCGTGCCACGATCGATAGCCATGACGACCAGACGGTAGGAACCGCGGTCTTCTCTGTCGAGGGTGTTGTTGCCAACCAAGACCGCACCAGAGACCGGGTCCACCACGAAGCGGTCCTGAGCACCACTTTCCAGACGATACATCAGCCAACCGTTAGAGCCGGAGTCTGCGTCAGTGGCAGACAGCTGAGTCACCACCACTCCTGAAAGAGACACAATAATGACACACACCCATGCACGAGCTTGTGTACATGTGACCACTAATTGCCATTTTCAAATTGGAAACCCTTTACACTTACACAGGGGAGTGCAAAGAAATTAAGTGCAGATAATCTTAAAATGGAAATAGTCAATTCCCCTATTCCCTTTATTCTTCCGTCAGTGACAACTACAGCCTTGTGAACACAGTAGATTTATCTGCAAGTCGTATTCCTCCCGGTACACTACTACACATATCATTAGGCAGCAGCCAGTGCACACACACACACCTGTGGGGCTGTTCTCAGGGAGACGAACACTGAAACTGGATGGACTGAAGACAGGAGGGTTGTCATTCTGGTCCAGGATGGTAACTGTCAGAGGGACACTGCTGTTTAAGCCTCCTATGTCCTCAGCAACCAGAAATAGCTCGACCCGAGGCTCCAGAAACGCCTCACGGTCCAGGTTCGCCCCAGGACGCACACGTATCAAGCCTGGCAGAAGATGAAGAGACAATGACCTTTTGCACGGCAGTTTTCCTCTGTGTGTACGTGTGCGTTTCCTGAAGGAGTTACAAAGAAATGTTACCAGTATTGGCATCGACAGTAAAGAGGTCCACTCTTGGTCCCAGCAGCCGATACTTCACTACAGCATTGGGTCCAATGTCTTTATCCCCAGCCAAGACTGGCCCATTCAACACCGTCACTGTGCTGCCTAAAGTTACAGACACGTGAACAAGGAAAATTATTATAGTTCTGAGTTTACATATACATATATATATAGACATACACATATATATACACATATACATATATACTGTACATACATATATACACCCTCACTGTGCTGCCTAAAGTTACAGACACGTGAACAAGGAAAATTATTATAGTTATTATATATAGTTTTTTACACACATATATATACATACATATATATACATATATATATACATATATATACACACATATACACATATATATACACATATATACATACACATATATATACATACATATAATAGAATATATACGTATATGTGTGTAAAAAAACTTTAGAGACTTTAATGCTTTATATTTACAGAAATGTAAACTTCACCTCTCAACACTCAAGAGTGAAAGGCAAAAAATAAACTAATATGAACTGTACGTAAACAAAGTCAGGAAGTGGTGGCGCAGACTGTAGTGTGTCGACGGTGTTTTGACACAGTGTTCTGTGCTGCAAGTCGAGATCACCAGCTACCTGCTGCAGAGTTCTCAGTGATTTCAGCCCTGTAACTGGTCCTGGTGAATACAGGCCTGTTGTCATTCTCATCCAGAATGGTTATCACCAATAAGTCTGAATCCTGGAGAAGTGTGTGAACAAACAATTATATTAGTACAGGATTATGTGACACAACATAAAGCTCAGAAAGGGACTGGGAAAGAAACAAGAATAATGCACAATATACAAAGCACTCCACTGTTAGAGAGTAAGAATACACCACTTTTGCATTTGAGTGGTGTTAAGGACATCTCAGTGAACTGCTCTCACTGTGCTCATAGTTGACTTGTTTACAGCTCTGGGCTAAAAAACTATTTCTCACCTTTTGCAGAGAGGTATGCCACATAACAGCTTTAAGGAAGAAAAAAACTTCACAACCACATTGTGGGTTGTGTCAGATTCTTGTTTTATATCAGTAAACACTGCATCATAAAACACTCAATTCTGAGAGGACAGGGTATCAGTGTAAGGCTGCATCAGTGAAATGGCTGCGTAAACAGAGGGGTCCTTTATTTTTATTGTAATTTTCCAGAATGAGAACTCCTAAAAAAAGATGTAAGGAGAGAGATACTAAATAGAAAAGGCAACATTGTAGATGCCACATGTCATAAAACACTAAGAACAACAACAACATTGAGCTTCCTCCTGTTTTATGAGTGATGTGTTAGTTCAACTGAAAACAATGACATATGGCTTTTGTACAGCCTATTCACATTATGGTGAAGGATTTAAAAATATATAAATCAACAGTGACTCATTATTGTTTGAGAGGGCTTTTTGTGAAACTGCCTGTGATTGACACGTATGAATACTTTCATGTGTTCTTGCACAAGTGGGCTTACCCTGCGAGCAATGCGGGGGTTCTCCGGGTTGTCTTTGACAGTGATGGTGAGTCTGTATTCAGCCACTCGCTCTCTGTCAAGCGGCCTGTTCACTTGCACCACACCTGTCTGAGAGATACAGAGACCAGAGATGAAGTCAAGTGCTGAGAAATCCATTCTTAACACAACTATTTGCTGGGGCACTCACTATTTTTTTGACCACCTGCTCCTCTGTTACAAGATTTCTAGGTTGTAATTGTCTAATCTTCATACTTAAATCACACCATCCATTTCTCTCACTGTGTCATTGATGTAAAAGGCCCCATCCCGGTTGCCGGCGGTGATGTTATAAGTGAGCAGTGCATTGCGTCCGCTGTCCGCATCGCGAGCTTGGATTCTGGCCACGGATGTGTGAATGGAGGCGCCCTCGCTCACACTGGTGCTGTTAGGCAGGTTCAGGAGGACCGGATCGTTGTCGTTGATGTCTCGAACTTTGACCCCAACCACCACCTAAAGAAAACGTCACAGATAAAGTAAGAGACAACATTTTGGGAAATTTGGTATACATGTATATATATACATATACATGCATATACACACATATACATATATGTGCGTATACACACATATACATATACGTGCATATACACACATATACATATACATACTGTATATATACATACATATACATATATATATATACACACACATATATACGTCATATATATACATACATACATATATGTACGTCATACATATACATATATACGTCATACATATACATACATACATATACATACACATATATACGTCATACATATACATACATACATATACACATATATACGTCATACATATACATACATACATATACACATATATACGTCATACATATACATATACACACACACACACATATATATATACATACATATATACATATATACACACACATATATACTTACACACATACATATATATACGTATATATATACACATATATAAATATACATATATACGTATATATATATATGTACATGTATGTATATCTGTATATAGATGTGTACAACTATATACATATACATACATACACATATACAGTATATACAGAAGCTTGTTATGGGTAACAGTGATCAGCGAGTGTGCATATGTTTGTCCGTATGAATGTTGATAAGGCCCACCGAGCTGTTGCGAGACGGAGTTCCCAGATCTCGGGCTGTGACAGTGATGTTGTAGAAGGCTGTCGTCTCTCTGTCCAGCTCTACGTCTTTCCTCACCCGCAGCTCGCCCTCCACAGGAGAAACCATGAACTCATCTGAGAGAGGAAGCGAATAAAGAGGCTCAGAGCAGCAGGGTTTAATTATTTATCGCTGTACCCACAGAAATCCAGTCCAGCACTGACTCTGATAGTCTCCACCAGTGATGCTGTACTCCACTTTGCCATTGAGCCCGGAGTCTTCATCACTGGCTCTGAGTGTCCAGACTCGAGGTCCTGGCTGGCCCTCGGTAACATCGAAGGGTCCCTCGTAGGGTCTGGGGAAAGTTGGTGTCACATCATTCACATCTAGGACATTTATGAGGACCTACAAAGAGAAAAAGAGAAGAGGAGAGGAGAGGAATCAGAAAAGTTTCAAGTCACCCCAGGTTTTCTACTCTCAAACCCTGATTTTTTATTTTTTTTTTACATATTTTTTGTTCTGAAATCCAAAACTTTCACAAAAATTTATGGACAGGAAAAATTATTTTCATCATTACTGTTGTGCTAGATGTCAAGCGCAGAGCTGGGTTTGGGGACTGGTCCGTTGCCGTGACAACCAGAACGTAGTGTCCACTGCTGATCTCGAAGTCCAGCTCCTTTACAGCAGTGATTCTCCCCTAATGACACAGATCACACACAGATGATTAACCCGTGTTTTGATGGTCGTTTGTAACGCGAGAGCATACCGCTTTCCATATCTCACCGATATGCTGTTGATATGAAAGGTCTGGATCAGGTTGCCCTGAGCGATGGCGTATCGCAAAGTGCCGTTCAAACCCTCGTCTGGGTCGATGGCTGTTACCGTGGCGATGGTGGCACCCACTGTGTCCGGTCCCTCGCTCAGCACCGTGACATACTCCTCCTCAGGAAACTCTGGGGCATTGTCGTTCTCATCCACGATGCGGACATAGATGGTGGTTGAGGTCTGCGACACAAAACAAAGCGACTCAGTAAAAACTTTTACAGCTCTACCTACAATTTATGGCCGACTGTATCAAACCTTACAGACAAAATTTGTAATTCACTTCCACCGTACGGTGTCTGCTGGACCTGCGTGCGAGTCTAGATTCGATACTGTAGACAATTTATCATCGTAATGGTGAAATAATCTGGTGATTTATCATCGTATAAGAGAGCAAATATCAAACACATCGGTAATGTACATGATAGACAACCCTACAAAAAAACACATGAGCATAACAGTCAAGTAATCATCATTTGTCACTTCACATTAAAGATCTTTGCAGTCAAATTGTCTACACACTGTGTGCTACATCCACGACACATACACCTTTATACATTATTCATCTCCACAGTGATTAAACATATTGCTTTATCTTCGTCCATGAAGTGAACAGTGAACGTAATATTGAGGATTCATTTAACGTGGGAAGAAAGGGATGATTTCGTTAGAGGCAGATTGAAATACAATATCTTAAGTGAACCAAAAGTAAATCGTAAAAGTAAGTGAGGTGGAGAGGAGATGGAAGCTCTTATTTCTTCTCCTGTCATCATCCCCATCTGGAGGGAAAAAAACAAATGTGGATCCTAAAAGGAAACCAGTTAATCAAACCACTAACAGGTTCTCATATGAAAGTAAAAGTGTCGTATTGAATTAAAGTTTGGGTTGTTGGGTCAGTAGTTACTCCACCAGTTTAAACAAAAGAGTCTCCACTAAGCTTCTAAAAAGACTGTGTTTGTTTAAAGAGACTGATGACAATGCACAGGTCAACAAATAAAGACCACAACACACACAGAAATACTGTTTATCTAAAAAAAAGAAAATAACAGCTGCTTTTCCTTATACGTTCATAGGTAACACATACTAATAAGAGTTAGTTGGAAGCAACTGGACTTGCTTCAATGAAGCTGAAGACATTTCACCTCTGATCTACAAGAGGCTTCTTCAGTTGTGACTAACGAACATCCATCTCCAGAGTCGTTCTGTGAAACAATGCTGACCATTCACCCCTTGACTCAGTTTCAGGTTATTAGTTTCACCTGAGTCAAAGTGCTTCTTCAACTTTACTCAAGCAAGTTGCCCAGTTGCACCTGAAGACGACTATGAACCAGATGATTGTAACCATTGTACTTTCAATGTTAGAGAAGTGTAGTGACTTTGCTCGTATAGATCAGTTTTCATGTGGTCATGTCATTGAAATGAAGCCTATAAATCACTTTTATATCTGCGGCCCTGGGGGGGGGGTCTCCTTAAAGGTCCAGTGTGGGTATATTTGCATAACTTGACTAAACTACCTATAAGTAAGTTTGTATACGTGTGTAATTGCTTTAAAATAAAAAAAACTTTAGGGCAAGATCTTTGCTTTACGGAGACAGCCATCTTGCGGAGCTGCCGCTTTTTACAGCAGCTCGAATGTACAAACTGGCAAGACTTGGAAAATGGAAGGGTAAGCAGAGGAGTCCTCAGTTGGTAAATGTAATTCAGTTCACATCTTACACCCTTGAGGAAATAGCCCGTGTGCTTGTCCCAAATTATTAACAGCAAAGCTTTTGTTTGCAAGATCTGGACAATCATTACCTTCAATGAAAGCTTCATGACAAAAAAAAGTTACTAACATACTTCTAAAAAACATATATATATATTTTTTTTTTCTTTTTAAACCACATTGTAACTTTATATAATAACAATACGTAAGTATTATTGTTATAATACCTTATGAGGAATGTAGATGTTTGAAGTACTTCTACTGGGACAGAATATTTATTTGCCATAGACCGTATATACAGTCAAGTCCATAAATATTGGGACATCGACACAATTCTCTTCTTTTTGGCTCTATACACCACTACGGTGGATTACATTTTTAAGTAATTCCCATTACTTTTGGTCCCCTAAAAAGTGGGATGCACATATAGAAAGTGTAATTCCTACACTGTTCACTTGATTTTGATGTAAATACCCATCATATTAAAGCTGAAAGTGTGCAGTTAAAGCACATCTTGTTTGTTTCATTTCAAATCCATTGTAGTGGTGTATAGAGCCAAAAAGAAGAGAATTGTGTTGATGTGCCAATATTTATGGACCTGACTGTAATAGCATTATACATTTTTTTACAGACATGCACATTATATGCATAATAAAAGGTACAAAGGCTGATGATTGGTGCAAACACAAGTTCTGCTACTCAAAGGGGTGGAGGCAGAGAGAGAGAAGGAGAGGGGGAAGTGACAGGAGGAACAGGGGGAGGAGCAGAGTGACTCGATGTTTCATGTTGCATCTATGCTGCAAAAGTTCAGGAGGATCAAGTCAAGTGAGAGACACAGTGACAAAAGGAGTACCAGACACCTCAGCGCCGGAATAGTGTTGATGGTATTTTTAAGAGTTTAAATAGACGAGTTGTGTAGAGTTCTGCTTCTTTTTCTCTTCTTTTTTAACTCATCATCAGGAGCCAACTATGGAAGAGGGATTACACTGTCGCTCAGCAGTGATATTTTGGCTGTACTGCGTCCTGTTCTCTGTGGCTGCAGGTAAGACCTCTGACATCCATCCATACACCTAACCTCCTCCTCCCTCCTCCTCACACCTGTGGTCCTACTGTCCCAGCTCTGTGCCAACTTATTACATAAAAAAAGATAAAGTTTTAAAAGTTGTAAAATGTTGTATCATAGTAGGTTTTAAAAAAAATATATATGTGTGAATGTGCCCAATATACCTGTCCGTTCAGAAGAGGTGAAATTACCATTTACGATATTTAAATGGAGACACGTGGATGTCGTCTCAGACACACACACACACGAAAAACCCCCAAAGTCACAACTATTTCAGTGTTTTCAGACTTCCCTTTTTGCTGTTGTTGTTTTGAGGCAGAACATCTGGTGTGAAGCTGTGTTAAAGCTCCTCCCTGGGGGGAATGAAGTGAACTGTAAATCCACCCTAAACCCACACTGTAGTATAATATAGCCACAGACAGAAGAGTGGTCCCTCTTTGTTTTTTAATGGTAGCACGTCTGAAAATGGCCACAAATGTATTCTGAAAAACTCATGATCTGAAGAAAAAAAAAAAAAAAGTCAGCAGGAAAAGTTCTGATGAGCTCAAGTAACTTGTCGCTTAATTTTCACTCAATTTACTTTAGTGGGAGCTTTGATGAAATGCTGTTACTTTTTCCAGTGATTTTAAAGTCTATGGCTGCGAGAGCTTAGGCATCTGAGAGGCTGGAGGAGTGAGGAGAAGCAGCTGTTGCCTTCAGGCCACACTGATCCTCACTTACTTCAAACAGCACTGAAACCTTGCAGAGGTTATCAGCTTTCGACTTCAGGATTTAGTCTGTTTAGATAAGCTCACGTGATAACTCTGTCGAAGGCAACGTGTGATGTTTGCTCAACTTTTGGGCTAAATAAAGCACAGCAAAATTCTTAATACAGTGTTCAAAACATGTTTGTAATCCAAATAGACAATAGAAATAAAATCTAATCAAGTACAGTTCAGTGCAGTTTTAAACCCTTTGATTTAGTTACTGCAGGCTCATAAAATCCCACTGCTCCAATAAAAAAGCTTAAAACTTAATAACTCAACTGCAGTGCCCTCCTCTGTAGCCGAGTTAAACTTGCCTTTTGTTTCCTTCCTTTCAGACTATGATGAAAACAGCTGTTTGTGCCTCTATCATTAATATGTTGCTCCTCCCAAAAAAACAGAGCAATAACCGCGACTCCCTCTCTGTTCAGTCCAGATAAGCACGTAGCTCACAATGAGGGACAATGCCGGAGTCAGAAATGGTCAATGAACGCCACAGGATGTGAAGTCTCTTTTCTTCCGTCCTGACTCCCCGCTGTGTGACAGAGCTGCTTTCATTGATCCCACATGTGAAATAAATAAATCATTTATAGAATACAGCAATAAAAAAAATGGCTCCCTGGGTCAGTTTCATGCGTTGACATGCTGCAGTTGTGCAAGCACATCATACAAGTTCACGATAAGGAGAAACCGGAGAAGTCTCCACTCCACTCCTTCTCTCAGATTTCCTGGGGCATAACCTTTTTTAAAAGGTCTGACAAGCTGAACTACTCATGTCTGGTGTTAAGTATGCAGCAAGAATGATGAGTTTCAAAAGTCCCCCCCAACAGCAATAGCCTTCTAGTTTGGATGTGTCATGGACATAGTGATTCACTGAAATGCTCAAGGCGACCGCATTGACCAACGCTGACAGAGCAGTAACTCTGTTTCTAGTCATCATAGCACAAAAACAATTTCTCTAAGTAAAATTTTTAAGGCATACAGTTACCATATTAACATGGAACTACAACATGAAAGCTAGAAGACTCATCAAGACAGAGGAACCAAGTGATGATTAGATCAGCTTCTTCAAACTGTTATTCCTAGTTTTCAAAAGAACCCATTTACACTTTCAAAATGACAACTGAGTGAAGAAACTAAGTGTTGCAAATATTGTTACAAGGCTGTGGTTACACAACTCTGTTCTTACATACATTAAAAAAAACGAGAGGAAGAAGGTGATTTATTATTTTGTATACAATAAAAAAAAAACAATCTGTGAAAAACTATCTCTTGATCTGAAACCGCCTCACCAAACATAATATACACCTTAAGATGTCAAATTCAGTTGTCGTCATGGTTTAGAGTCAACCTCACTCACTCCAAACCACTTCCTCTCACATTGAGGAAGTGTCAGAAATGTCACATTTTAACACATCCTACTGATGAGAACTCACCTGAAACTCACTGTGTTTGCATTTGGGGTCATCTAGGATGCCCCTGCTGGTTTCATTAACACCCTGTAATGGGTTTGTTATAATTAACATTAGGCTAGGTGTGAAAAAAGGGGGTGTCTGATGTGTTTATGGGGTGAAACTATGTAAGGTTAGGAATTTGTGCAAGGACAGCAGCTTTAACAATACTCAGTTCATACAGAATTATAAGAAGAGAATTAAGAAGAGAAGTAAGTTGGAAAAAAACTTGTGTTTAATTAACACAACAACAGCTATGCTGCATGACTGAATGTAAAAAGAAACGTCCCAAACAGGTGGCGTCCAGGCTTAAAACAAAGGAGTGCCTGTTTCAGGGCCCCCGGGAGCTTTCAGGAGCCTGAGAACAGAAATCAGAGGAGAAAACTTAAATCTATAATAGGGCCAAAACACAGATGTCTAGTGCATACAAATGAAAAAAAATCCTGTCTGTACCAGAAATGAAGCAAACCTTGCTCTCCGTCTTCACATGGTTGCAACCACATCAAGATGAAATACTGACACTATAGTAAAACCACCCACTTGGCACCCTAAAAGACAAATGCTAAAAATAAAAGGTACCCATTGTCTCCACGCTCCTTCAGCAAGGTCTGGTCATGTCAGCCAAGTATCATCTAATGTGTAGATTACAGTTTCCCAGCAGTTAATTAAGCTTTGGCTCCTCAAATATCAACACTGAGGCGAAAAGTCAGGCTTAAATGTGAAAACATATTGAACAACACTACCCCCCTTTCCTTTTTTTTTGGCAGAAGTCTAGGATAAATTGGACATGAGAAACTAGGGAGGACTTGTCAAAAAGAAAAGACGGACAGGGAGGAAGACAGGGTGGGTGTGAAACAGGAGAGGAGAAGGAGTTCCCCAGCTATTGTCCCACCGCACAGGCAGGAACAGCCCGGGGGCAGCAGATTCACTTTAATCACCCTCCCTGCTTTTCCTATTGCTTTGCCTAACACAATGACCAGTGCAGAGTTCAGCTGCAAACACAGGAACATGGCACTATACGTTGCATGGACTCATACGGTATGCACAAATATGCACAGCTACATGTCTGGGCATCTGCTGTATTTCCTGCACAGTAAAGCGTAAACTTATCTTTTAAAGATGGTATTGAGATAATGACTAAAAAAAACGATGTAGTTCCTCATTTATAATGTCACTGAAAATGTTTGAACATGAAGAAAGAGTGGTTAATAGCGAACTACTTCAAACCTTTCCCGCAGCTCCCTGACTCGTTACTGTGGACAGTGTGTATTTGGCGTTTGACAACTGATGGAAAACACATGCAATAGCATGTTACTCACTGGGAAATATGATGACAATTACACATAATTGTGCAACAACAACAGCAGCAGCAGCTGTAGGGTTTCAGTGATTATGAGTAGTAAAGGAGGCAGATGAGAGGAGCAAGAGGAGCTGGGTCCTCATGCCGGGACAAGACAGGAAGGAAGTCCACTCCTTAAATCCTGGCATGGGCCAGTTAACCTCCACACGCACAGTGAAATCTGTGATGAAAATCTCTGACTGCATCAATACTCTGTTGCATGTATACTTCTCCTTTCGTGAAGCTCACCCACACACATCCACATGCACAGCCCGGTTCCTTGCTTTGCATCAAGCATTCATGAATCCAAAAACCTGATGCAAAACAAACACATTGTTATGATATAATATTGAAGTGAGGAAAAGTTAGTTGCGTTACTGCA
Source organism: Microchirus variegatus (assembly GCF_963457635.1). Classification (NCBI taxonomy): domain Eukaryota; kingdom Metazoa; phylum Chordata; class Actinopteri; order Pleuronectiformes; family Soleidae; genus Microchirus; species Microchirus variegatus. Next base: position 13,830,570 of record NC_139812.1, read on the forward strand.
ATTAAAGAATAATCGAGTTGCACACATTAAAGCGTTTAGTTGTTCGTGCATTCCACTGTTGCACCAAAGTGAGAACAGGAAGTGGTTGAAGGTGGCAGCGTGAGTGGAGAATGGTTTGTGCAACATTTCTCTCTCTTTGGTTTCCACAATGTACATTTAAGTTATGTGGAGGGTTTGTGCCAGTGCACCACACTCACTGAGCAATGATTGTGGGAAATGATGCAACACCAGTCAGATTTCTACACTGTTGGCTTTGGTGAGAAGTGAGATATCATACAAAATCTTTACTGTAGGAACATTTAACTCACAGGAGATTAGTATGTACTATATGAATTAGTTATACTGTATAAACAGTGGCATGCACGAGGCGGCAGTTCTTCCAAATGTCTGTGCACGCCAATATAGAACTGGAAAGAAACTGCGCTGATTCATCAGCTGAAACCATGTAGTGTGCAGAAAATAGGACATGGAAAAATGTTGAACTGTGGCTTTAAATTCATGTTTGTCTGGTCGTGGCTTTGATTTGTATTTGCACTGTGGTTATTTGTGTTATGACTGGCTGTACCAGACAGGAAATTCATTCCACTCAATTTTAGTTGACAATTAATACGAATGGGACTGTGATTTACCATGCAATTTCATGATGGACCATATTACTATCATTATGACTGATCAGGGCTGTATCTTTAAGCAACTGTAATCTCTGAAAGACAGCGGGATTTTGGCACATGTCTAATAAAATATTGCCTTCAGCTTTGTTCTAGTTGTATGTAATGTAATTTTCTTTTGACTAAAGATACCCTAGACTTCCTTTCATTTCGAACGTTCTCAGTATTCCAGGTCATCATGTCCTCAGGAGTGCAGATAATAGGCAACTGGATTTGATAATTTGTTGCCTAAGACTGATTGAATGATCTAATGTGTTGTAATGAACTATGTGCTAACTTCATTCTTCCATATTTTCTTCTTCTCTCTAGCCAAAGGGGCGATGTCCCACGCCACCATTGGTGTTTCTGCCCCCCATCTGTACTACACCTGTCCTGAAGGTGCGAATGTCAAACTGGTGTGTACCCAAAGAGGCGCTGCCATGTACCCCAATGACGTCTTGAAGCACAGCTGGCTTTTCACACCCCATAGCGATCAGCACTGTACAGAAAAAATGGGCCGCACGACCTCAGGCGGTCGTTCCCATGGCAACAACAACAGCGTGACGCAAGTGCAATTTGGATATTCGGAGCATAATTTCTGGGTGGCTCTGCAGAACGTGACCCACGCTGACCAAGGCCGCTACTGCTGTATGTTACTGGACTTCCAGGTGGTTCATAAACATGGCACGGTGGTGCAGAAACCTCACAGCCACATTGTTCTCCAAGTTACACCACGTAAGGACAAATGTATTGATGCAACATTAATAAATCATACCTCTGGTAGATGTGAAGTAGGACACGATTATGGTAGTACCTTTAATATATCTGATGTGGTCTGAGTGTGGTCTACAAGTGCCTAGATATAATTGTATTCAACTAACAATATTTTAATACTTAAAAGTATTTACTCACTGAGCAACAATGTATGTCTTCTCTCTTTCCAGGGAGAAAGGGATCTCAAGATTGCACTGTCTGGGATCCCATACCATCTGGAGGTAAATCACCATATTCAAGGCTTCATGGCCAATTGATGGAAGGCCACTGATTCCATTTATCTAACTCTCAGTCTCTCTCCCTCAGGCTCTGTTCCAATGGCCTTGGCCATAGCAGCTTGCATCTTGGCTCTGCTCTTTCTGCCACTTATTTTGGTGCTCGTGTACAAACAAAGGGAAAAAGCCCAGACGGGCAGACGTACGTCTTACACACACTCACACACACACAACACACATTAACACTTGGTTCCCCCATGGTGTTTTGTCTGACTCATATTTCCTGTCACTGAGGCAGATTAACTGTATTTCACGCAGTAAGAATCACGTTCACACCGTATCCGTATTGTTCCGCTCTGTTTCAATTCATTCACAATATCCCGTTTCCTGTTTCCTCTCTCCCAGGTGCACAGGAGCTGGTGAGGATGGACAGGTATGTTTTCTCACAGTCTGTCAGCCACTTCATGTCATAGGCCAGTTTCACAGTTGATTTTTATAACAACTTTTTTTTTTTTCTTACATGGAAACTCTTGTGGCCACAACATTTCTTACACAATCGGTAGTTTCTGCAAACCATCTTGAGTCCACTTAACTTCAAATAAATACTCTTGTTTCTATTGACATTTGTTAGTAGAAAACAAACACAAGCAGCATTAAAACTAGTATCTTGTATTTCTTGAGCAACAAACAATTACGTGTGTGATTTTTTTGCTCATCGGTATGCTTCCCTTTCCCTGTTTGTGTCTGTTTGTGCATGTTCAGTGAGGCCCATGGTCATGAAAACCCAGTGTTCCTTGGGGGGTCACCACAGATCCACACCCGCACCGTTTCTCAGATCATGACCAGACAGTCCTCAGAGACAGGACGCCACCTGTTGTCTGAGCCGGGAACTCCTCTGTCTCCCCCCGCACATGGGGACGTGTTCTTCCCAATAGAGGGTAAGACACACACACACACACAACTATAAATCATGACAACACAACTTACAAGTTAATCCAAAGAAAATCATTTACTACTTGCTCCTTGTATCATAATGGTTATATTTTTGGCTAACAATATGGAACCCAATATGGTTTGCCTGTGGTTTCCATGGTGGCCCCACCCGGGTTTGCCCACACATGGGCTTTCCATGTGGAGCCCATGTTAATGAAACCATATGTGCTCAATTTGCCCACTTCAAGCCCATGCCCACTTCCTACCCACTTAATACCCACATAGACTGGAAATGGTTCTAAGTGAGCATAGGTTTGAAGTGGGCAAAAATGCATTGGGACCCATATTGTCAACCCAAATATAACCAGCCCTTATGGGGCCCACATGGACATGCTTTATGGTTTTCCTCCTGTGACCTGTCAAAATGGCTGTTGTGCAAAGGGCCCGTTTAATAACAGGTGATATTATCATCACTAAGTCTGAAAGGGGCATCCTGCGTCGAGTGGATGATAACATGCAAAGAAAGCAGGTAGATCAATGGAAGATATGTAATACAAATAACCAGGCCCACGATTACTTTGGGGTAGCAGACAAATGGGAAAAGGACAAACCGGAACAGAACACGAACACAGAAAAATGAAGGAAGCTGAACAGACAAACTGTGATGAAGGCACAGAGCCTAAATACACAAAGGAGACACGGATAATACTGAACAGATGAAATAACAACATAGCAATATATAAGCAACATCCTGGACCCAAGCTAATCTGAGTTGAACTGATACAAATCTGAAAAATGTGCCGTTTTTTTTGGACATTGCGACATCTGGTCTAAAGAGAAAAAGGACAATTAAGACCAGGGCAAAGTTTAAAAGCCAGCAACTGTGATGGTGTGGGGCTGAGTGTTACATATTCATAAAGGCACCATTCATTCTGAAAAGGTTTTGAGGCACCACATAATGCGATTTAGATGACAACATTTTCAAGGATGTCTCTGACTCACAACTTATTCCAGGAAGACCACAGTGTGCAAATGTTAAACCATTGCACCATTTGTGGTTTTCAGAGCAGAAGAGTAGACAGACCTGCCTGAAGAGCAGACTCAGACCTCAAAATACGTGTGGAACATAACGATGCATGTGAAGATCGGTGCCGTTGAGCGTTTTTGTAATCGAAAAGGAAGGTGATGTAACAATGATAAACACGCTCCTGTCCCAACTTTCTTGGGAGACATGTGGGAACCCCCTTTCAGTGTTAATGTGTATTGTATTTATCAAGTCTAGAATACATGTATATGTACAAAATTAACTTTATCAAGTTTATCAACTTGCACATGACATCGTATCTTAATAGAATAGAATATGGGAATTCTAACCATATTCACTGCATTCTAACGTTTTTATATAAACTGTTGATACACTGTTCTCAAACAGTCACATCTCTGGAAATCCATAAAATGCACAGATTGACGCAATCAAAGACTCTGTGCTGCAGCTGAAACATCTTGCGGTGGTGGTTGATGTTAATGTAGATGTCGGTGGAAAAATACTCACATGCTCATTGCCCACTCAAAGTCAAAACAGCTGGGCTGATTTGCTGTGACTAAGACAAAATATCCTACGTAGGAAGTTTTAATTTATTTTCTCTCCCACACAAATGAAACTCCCTCTTCCTCTCAAGTCATTCTCCACTCATCAGCACTTTCATTTAATACTAATGGCTCCTTCAACAATTCTTCTCAGACTCTACTTGAAATAATATTGAAACATTAGTTACGGTGAAGGGATTCAATCCAGACTGTTTTTTCTCCTGATCCCCAAAGGCACCTGCAGACATTCCAGGCATACTGAAATGGATTGCCCTGTTTTCTGGAAGCACAGACTTAAAAGGACAGAATCCACCTTCTGAAAATCCACCTTAAACCATCTTAAATGTCTTTATCTGACGTGACCTTGAACTGTTTACAAGCACTCAGAGATTCTTACTGAAGCCTTTCCATTAACAACACACTAAATGCGAGAGCTAACAAACATGAACACAAGTTAAAAGTGCGTCACACCCAGTTACTGAGTCGTGACTTCTTTATATACTTTTTTTGCACTTTGGAAAAAGCCACAAGGAGGTGTCAAGGAAGGAGCTTGCCTGCCAAAAGTAAGCCAACAAATGTTATGCAGAACACAGCTGGTTTCTCAACTACAGTTTCATGTTACGTGCATACAAAAACATACTTCAGCTTTTTTGGTCAACTGACCTTAAAGTGACAGGAATCTTACCAGCAGCAGTTCCCTCTTATCGTCAACACGTTGCAAGTCACAGACCTGAGAGCTCACTGTTCTGCTTTTAAATTAATAGAATTTATTCCAGAAAATCTACCAGAACACCCTTGTGCTATTCTATGCAGAGGAAGGTTTGGAAAAAACTAATGTTATTGAATGTCTTTTGCAAACACCTGCATTTGGGACAGGAAGTGCAATTTTGTGCAAACTGAACATTTCCATCTATGCAGGCTGGTACTATAAAAGTGTAGATGATCCGTTATCAATTCTTTACTCTTACTGACCTGCGTGTTTCTCTGTTTCAGACACCATCCCAGAGTCTCCGGGCTTTCTGCACATTTAAACAGAGGTTCATCGCTGTAACTGCTGACTTGGGCATAGTCCTGCAACTCTCCTCCTCTTCCCTGCCTTCAGAGAAATGTTGCCCTTTTAAGCTGCCTCACAATAACTTCTGCTGGGATTGTCATCTGTACATTGTCTGAACCACAGGAGGGAACGGATTATTTCCACCTGCAACAACAGCTGGAGGCTGAAAGCAAACTTTTCCTTTAGAGCACTTGTGTTGTGTTGTGTTGTGGTGGCGGCTGGGTTTGTGTGTGTGTGTGTGTGTGTGAGATGCGCCATCTAAACGCCGACAATAGCTTGTAGCTTGTTGTTTGGCTGGGCCCACTGCTTGAAATGAACACAGAGTGCTGAGGGTGGAGGTCCTGCCATGTGCAGGGTGGCATGTTGTGAGTGAAGCTGTGGATTCCAAATCTTCCTCCACATATGAGTCGTTTGGTGCAATTCAAAGTTATGACCAACTCAGTGTAATCATTATCCGGCAGACCTTTATATATTATTCCCCCCCCCCCCTTTTCGCTACCTCAGTTACTGTTAGCTATGTTGCTCTAAGTACTCTCCTTCCTTCCTGTACTCTAGATACACAGCACTTCACAGTGGCCTTAAACATAATTATACGGTGCTGAAACGTTCAGCCAGTACAGTATTTTAAGAAAAGGAAATACTGTTTACAATGCTGTTCCTGTTGACAATGGTTGATTGTCACCCATGCTTGTGTACAGTTTCATTATGAAGAACAAAATGTTCATTGATTTTGAGTTTTATGTTTAAACACAAGGAGTTTTATCACTGCCACCACAATGCTGTTTTTGTGGCAAAAAAACAACAACTGTAATTTCTTTTAATTTTCTGTAAGGAAGATAATGTGTGTTTTTGTGTGCAATGGGACTAAATGCTGTTTTCGCAGATGTGAGGAGAGAAGTTATGGTTTTAAAATGAAAACCAAAGAAAATCATGTCAGCGTATACGCAGGAAAAGTGTTCGCTATTGACTGCAGCGCCGTCTGTGAGTGAAACCACTGGTGTGTTTTTTTTATATGGAGGTAAAATATGTACAGCAGGTGTCTGAACGGAAATCATCTCCTTTTGATGTGTAGCATTGTGTAGGACAGGGTATTGTGCATGTATGGTTATTTTCTACTGTTTATTCTTTTGGCAAGTTTCATACTTTGAAGAACATTCAGTGTTTCAGTGTCTGTTGTGACTAATGTCAGTGTTCCTGAATCAGTGTGTATGAGTGTGTGTGTGTGTGCAGATGTGCAGACAATTTTGCAATTTCTGTTTGTGTTTCATATTGTAAAATGCTTACTTTAGACAGAGACCGAGCAATGCATTTAAAGCACATTTTTGCTCTGTATATTGCATTTAAATTGTCCCCGGTTGTAGCTTGTACATTAAAGTGGAGCTCTTAAACCTTAGAACCTTGTGTCGAGTCAATGAAATCACTGTTCATTTTTCGACTGGCAGGTCTCCAAAACTATCACTACACAAGGACGTGCTGCACTTGCTGCCTTGGGAACAATTACAGACGAAACAAGGCTGTTCCACTTGTGTGCTTCCAAGATGGTGCACACCAGAGGGAGACTGGCATTGAGCAGAGAAAATTAGAAACCAATCTTAGCATCACATTTTATGAGAGGAGACAGAGGACTCGATAGGTGCAGGAGATGTCTGGTGTTGGCCATGTACTCTCTTTGGTGCATTTTCTGCAGTCATACATTACAACAATTATATCCTGTATTCTGAACAGCTCCATTATTATTATATATGTTTACCGTACAGTCTAGACAGCACAACACCTGTTGAGCACTTAATCTCTGTCAGTTCAAACTATATATTGCAGCCATTTCTAAACAGAAAAACAACATGCATAACATGCGTCATAACTTCCTCATTTTAGAAATGTTGTTTGACTCTTGACTTACAAACTTTCTGTGCCTTCACAGCTGACACAGAGGATCAGCTTTTTGCATAACTGATTAATATTGTACCTTCAGTGTATGGATTAAGAATCACTATAATGACCTGCTTGTTTGTAGTGCAGTGACTGACCAGAAGATGGCTCTTTGGAAGATATAATGCCAAGTTCTAGTCATAAAGACTGAGTCTATTATTTATACTCTTTCGTATACGTAACTGCACAAATCTTTAAAGATAAATAGATTTTTATTATAATATGACAGAGCCAGAAAAACACATCCTGGAATAGATATGCATTACATCGCTGTGTATTGCATCTTACCGACAGAGGTGGCGTCCCGTCATCTTCCACGGTGACAGTGAGTCGGTACTCTTGCTGACGCTCTCGATCAGGAGGAGCTGGACGTGTCACCATCTCTCCCGTCACGCGATCCATGCGAAAGGTCAAGTCCTGATTTCCTGCGGTTATGTAATAAAACAGCATGGCGTTGGGACCGATGTCCCGGTCAGTCGCTATCACGCGGAGGACAGATGTGCCTCCTCCAACGTTCTATAAATCAAATGATAAAAGAGCCATTAATTCGCGCCAACAGGAGAGTGTTATTGTACAAACTGAAATGTATTTGTGACCCTAGTCAATTCAAGAACGGCATATTTATCAAACTAAAGGAACGTGAAAATTCAAAGTCGATAACACAAAGTTGAATTGCGAACGCGTCCTCACCTCACTTATGCTGACATTGTAGCCCTTCAGGCTTTCAATAACAGGTGGGTTGTCATTGACATCCAGGATGTTGATAGTGAGGGAATGGTCTGTGTGCCTTGGAGGTGAGCCATTGTCACTAGCACGCACCTGTAACACCATAAAAATGCATTGGTCTTGTGTGTGTAGGCCTGACCATGTGAGAAGACCCATGACATACAATCATAAAGGCAAACATTGAGTGTTTGCCTGTCTTTTTTGTTTCTATGTTTCACCTGTAATGATCCATTTCAGGTTTGTTAGCATTTCATTAATTTGTGGTGACTCCATGTGAATTGCCGCCTGACCTTAAGAAGATAGCGGTCCACTGTCTCTCTGTCCAGAGGAGCATTGACATAGACTTCCCCATAGGTGTGGTTCACAGTCTTGATTTGAAACACATCCTCCATGTTTCCTGCCACCAAAGTGAAATTGACCTGAGAGTGAGAGTAATGAGTCAGAATGAGATGAAGACATAGGGAAGGGAGGAATAATGAAATTACCACACTGCAACATGTTCCGTCAAAAACTTTCACCATTATGACACCTGTAATTCATGAATAATTTATAAGTTATAAGTTGTAACTCTTTAATCAGTCACATAATATACTGAATCCACAGAGAGCATACTAGAAGGATGAGAAACAAGAGCAAATAAATTAAGGACATAATTATGAAAGAAAAGTAAGAAAAACATTACCAAGAGACAGCTTTAACGTACATTTACACATAAATACTATACAAAATGTTACACGTGTCTTCTAAATCTGTAAGTACAGTACTGTGCAAACGTCTAAGGGCACCCGCAACTTTGTTGTTTTTATGTCTGTCAAATTCTCTGATCATTGGCATGGATTGGAATGATGAGACTGAAAGATGATCTGAAAAATGAGCAAGCTGTCAACGAGTTTAACTCACACAACATGTATGTATATGTACATGATGTGTACCAGGAGATACTTACCGACATGAAATAGTAGAATAGGAACATGTTTTACCAATTAGAGAGAGCCAGGGTCATTGCTATTATTTAAGAGTAAAGGTAGGTCACACTAAACACAGTTTACAGAGAAAAAATTATACTGTATAGTCGTTACAGCATTGCTAAAACAACGTATCTCACGGTGGCCTAAGACTTTTGATGAGAATTCTATTTCGTGAACTTTCGTGCTTCATTTAGTATACTTTTTATAATGCCTCAGTGAGTCTACTTTTTCCATTTTTCTTCTTTACTCTCACCAGTCCATTCAATCCAGCATCTTTGTCTCTTCCGAGCACTGTTGCCACCTTCCTTCCCATGGGTGCGTTTTCTGGAATGTCCACTGAAGTGTCAGAAGTGATGTCCAACTCTGGACTGTTGTCATTCTCATCCAAAATGGTAATTGAAACCTGTCAAAAAGGTGAAAACAAATAAAGGGTCGACCACAGATCGCTGTAATGATACTCACCTTTGAGAATAGGTAACACTGAGGCAATAAATCTAAAAATAAGAGACATTTTATAAAGGTGTCTTACCTTCTACAGTCCCATTGAGAGAAGCAATGAATAAAAGAGGAATGCCATTAGGTTTTCTATAATAGAGTAGATACAACATATGCTATAATGCATTCAAAACTGAACATTATTATAGCTTAAAAACAAAATTCTGAATGACTTACCACAGTAGAGTCTCTTTTAGGCCCTCCATCATCAGCTACAACAGTCAAGGTGTACATGTCGCCCTTTTCTCTGTCGAGCAGACCCGTCACTGTGATACGGCCCTGAAACATTAAAACACGTACAGTAAGCCTGTATCGCCTCCATTAAGATTCAAGATTCAAGAAATGTATTGCTATGTCGACATTGATAACAGATAAGAATCTTGCTGATGTAACGTGAAGGGAGCAAGGAAGGAGATAAAGACTGCAAAGTATCACACAAAACAACAACAACAAAAAAAATCCCCATTTCTCACCTACAAGAAACAAAGGACTTCAAAGCAAACAAGCTCTCTGATCAGCTCACGCTCTTGCAGCAACAAGACTTAGCTTAAACCACAAAAGAGGACAAATGACGCCTCAAATGGATGAAACATATTTTGACAGAAAAATTGTACTTTTTGGAATAGCCCACAAAAAAACCGACACGCACATTGTCTTCATATCTTGCTTTTATTAAAGCCCTTTCCTCCACTGCTCCCCCACTCACCGTGACACTGTCAATCTTGAAGAGGGCCAGCGCTGCAGGGGAAGTATCAGGGTCAAAGCGGTAAGACAGCTGGTTCAAGTTATCGGCCGACTGGGCCTGCACCTGCACCACCTCTGTCCCTGTGGCGATGTTCTCACGCAGGGAAGCCTCATACCCAGCAGAAAAGAAGGCCACGGCCTCGTCCAGCTCGTTCAGTAACGTGACATAGACGGTGCAGAAACCTTGGTGGAAAGGTGGAGCCTGGTCAGTGGCCGAGACGTTCATGAGATAGGTGGTCTTGGTTTCGAAGTCCAGGTAGTCCACAGTGATTACCAGGCCAGTGCTTACGTCCACCTCGAACTTGCGATCTGAGCCCGACACAAGGGCGTAGGCGACCGCTCCACCATCACCTGAGGGAGGAAGGGGATGATTGTGTTGAATAAAAACTCACAACTTGTCTTTTTGCACTACTGCTGTAAGATAATTAACTTGAAAACAAAAACATTGCGACAGTGAAGCTTTATTTCCTACATGTAAACAGCTTCCCATTCGCTGTCTTGTATTAAACACTGTTGTTGACAATTTGCTGTTGGGCCGCATTGTGTTTATTTCAGTCCCCAGACATCTCTAATGCTTTAGGGAAATGTATGTCATTGAAGTAGATGCATCACAAGACGTCTGAAAAACACTCTGCAGGAGGGGAAGTGAATAGAGGAACTTGGAGATGCGGAGCAGAAGTAAATGTACATTACAGATAAGAGAACTTTTTGTTGTGTGTTTGCCAGAGTGATGAAAAAGAGATGTAAGAGATGTAATAGGCCCCTTTGCAGTGGCTCCCACCAGTGTTCAGGATGGTGACTTGCAAACAATGGACAACCAGCAGAGCAGAAGTGATGTGTTGAAACCACAGTGAGCTTAATATTTCTCTCTGTTTATGATAAGATACACACAGGGAGAACATATAACCAATTCAATTAAAACAGCTGCATTTTTCTTCACTTTTCTTTGAAGAGTTAACAACAAGAACTTCCATCAAACTCCCTCCTTTGACAGTTCTAAGAGCAGACTCACCAGTGTCGGGGTCTGTGGCACGAACCACAATCACAGAAGTGCCAATGCCAGCTGTCTCCCGCAGGCCCAGACGGTTGTATTGTTGCTGGGTAAACACTGGCACCTCATCATTGGCATCATCCACGTATATGATTACCTGCAGGATGATATTTGCAGCAGCACATCAACTGTATAAGTTATCTTGAAAGACAGAAATGAGACCACAGGCCTTTTGAGAAGAATCTGAGAAGACAAACTACAGTTTTTTTGGGAAAAAAAACCAAACTCTTGCACTTTACAATAAATCCACTGATTGTGTCTATCCTTTTCCTCACCCTGACAGAGCTCCTCATGCTGCCCTCGTCACTGTTGTAGGCCTCCACCTCCAACACATGAGAGCTGCTGGTTTCTCTGTCCAGAGCCCGGAGGCCTCTTGTCACCAGCCCGGTCTGTTTGTCTATGCTGAACAGTTTGTTGCTGTTGCCTGCATGTATTCATAAACAAGGGCAGACATAAGATATACACACACAAACTTATTTTTATATCTTAGTGAGGACACAATGCATTCCCTAGCCCCTTAGCCTAACCTAAATCCAATTCTAACCCTAATCCTAAAACCAGGCCTTACATTTTAGATCATTTGAATGCAAGTTAATTTTTTGTGTGTAAAGTTATTAGTTGCATTTTAATAGACAACATTTGACTTTGTGACTTCTGATGCTTTACGTCACATGTGTCAAACTCAAGGCCCGCCATGTCATTTTATGTGGCCCGCAAGTGATCGATTGGTCTTAAATATCTGTGTTAAAATAGGTCCACTTCTTTAAGGCATACATTGACCATAAACTACATTTACCACAATGCATGGCGAAACACCATCGCACAATATTTGTAACTTGAATAAGTAATAAATACAGAAAGTTATTTAGCAATATGTTACGGAGTAGTTACCTTTATTTTACATTATATTTGGTTACATTTAGTTACATTTATTCTGTATGACAGTTATTTGGCCCTTTGAGGGTAAATATTATGCTGATGTGGCCCTCAGTGAAAACGAGTGCGACACCCCTGCTTTACGTGCTTCTAGACACGTCACATTACTTGGAAAAGACCAGGAACTTTAAAATATGCTCATCAGCAGAATTTTGCAAAAAAAGCTTGAGTCATTAAAATTGTGAAAACCTTTAAGTTTGTTGTACCCATTGTTCTTACAATAAATTTACTAATTCAGTTTTCATATACTTCAGGGCCTATTCTTTCAGAGCTTGTGAGAAAGTAACAACGTGTGGAGGACTCTTACCGGTGAGGATCCTGTACAGAACGCGACCATTCTCTCCCTGGTCTGCATCTGTAGCCTGAACCTGTGTAAACACCCAAACAGAAACTAGACTCAGATCACACGGACACTAAACACAACCAAAACCCACAGAGAAATATAACTGCAAACCACCCATAAACAGATAACTGATGTGATTGCAGTGACAACTTCTGTCTTTTTGTTGGTAGATTGATAGTGATGATGGCATAATAGGGGAAGCACGCACTTGTGTCTGTCTTTTGCTTTGGTATCCAGTAAGATTGTTGTCAAGTTGGATATTCTGTGTAAATATAAATTTTTTTCTCCCCCGTTTTTTTGTGGATTTGGTGGTTTCTATAAACAGACGAAAAATCTGTGTACTTCCTCATTCACTATGCATTCACTGCTGCCCAGTGTCTTGTTGCCACAACAACCCCATCATGGCTTGGCAGTGAGAACCTCACTCGCTCTGTCACAGGGATATAGCCAGAAGCAGCCAAGAATCCAAACCCAGCACAGACAGCATGGCTCCACAGCATACACAGATAAATAGTGGAGCATGCTGGGCTGCTGGTGAATGGCCCATGACATGAGACTGACTTCTGAATCCAGGAAGGCACAGAGCCACTGGCACTGGATGAGGCTGATTTCATGTCAAAACCCTACTCCTCTACGGATGCGTCAAAACCTGTGGAGACTCCTACAGAGTGCATAAAATAGACAAGCAAATGTTACGTGCACTCAGGTACACATTCACAGTCTCTCTCTCTCTGCCCTGTGTGTCCTCCTTTGCTCTCTCTCTCTCCCTCTGTGAAGAGGGGCCCAAACTTCAGTCTCATTAGCTTTATAAAGAGATGTGGAGAGGAGAGGAGAAAGAAGAGGGGAGGGGAGGGGAAGAGGGGACAAAAAAGAGGCTGGGGGTTCAGATTGGAGAGTGATGAATAGGGTATTACACAGCGGACTGCACCACTTAGGCCGTAAAAGGGGGTGTATAAAGTATGAGACTACATTACAGAGCCAGATGTTGCAAGTGCATGAATGTGAAGTGGCGGCACAAAACGATTACTTACTAAGCCTCTGTGTGGCTCAGAAAAACACACTATTGTCTTTGTCTGTTGGGGATTAAAACAATGGCGAGATATTTCCACCATGCTGCTGTTACCCACATTTTACCCCCGTTTTCCCCCTTGTTTCCGTCTCCCTACCCAGCATTTTCCCCTCTGTCTCTGTGAAAGCAGCACTTTTTGGGGGAAAACAAGTGCGTGGAGAGAAACAAGAAACAGGTCTGATCTCAGTTACTGGAACTAACCAAGTTGCTGTTTTAAAGTGTGGGTGTGAGTATATGCATTATATATATTAGCATATATTATTATATACATATACATACATTATATATTACCATATAAGGTAAGTTTTTAAAGTTAAATACAAAGAATAGATGTCAATTGCTTTGTTTTTTTTAGAGGTAAACATGATAAGGCCATAAGATAGTTAATATATCATGAATGTCTCTTACAATATGTACTCCATATCTGCTGTGATGTCACAATTTAAAGTGAAACACTTTGACCAGTGAGGTGCTTGTATTTGCACATTGTCTAATAAAGGGAGCATGTTGAGGCAAACCATTTGGTTTGGGGAAATTACATGAAAATTACTAGAAATAAGGTACATATAAGTGATGACTTTTTTTTTTTACTGTGATGGTACAAAGAATATATGGTGTAAAATAACATAAAATCAGAGACAAAGGACCTGAATGTCTAATAAGCTTGGAGAACTTGGGTGAACATAATGCTGATAAAAAGTGAACAAATGTGAATAGGTTAGACAAAATGTGACTGTAAAGAAGTTTAGAAATTAGTTCATTGTTTCAGAACTCGCTGAGCAGTCAGATCTGCGGGAGCAACAATGTGGGGTGATACTAGAGGGAGAGCACCTTTCAGCTAAGCTGCCAAGTTTAAGAGCAACGTGTCTAATCACCAGTGTGTGCAGTGCGGCCCACAATATGAGCGGGTGAGAGAGAAAGTTTGTGTTTTTAATAGCCGTGTGGGTGTGGGTGTGTGTGTGTGTGTGTGTGTGTGTGTGTGTGTGTGTGTGTGTGTGTGTGTGTGTGTGTGTGTGTGTGTGTGTGTGTGTGTGTGTGTGCGCGCTTGCAGTGTATGTACTTGGAGGCGCTGACTAATGAACTGACTCTCTAACGAGCCATCCTGCTCCAGTGGCCTTTTCAGAGCTTTCCTGGCATTTGGTCTTAAAAATAATTTCACGTCCCACTGTGTTTCCCTTAAACCGATAAGCCATGCTTTGTCTCTGCTGAATTAGAGACAATGGCATTTACAAATGTTACTATACTGAAGATGGGGGCATGCGGGATAAGGTGTGGGGGGGGGATAATTGGAGAATGGGGTGGAAGAGGTGGGTTCTTTACATTTTACAAGAGGCATATTAATAAACCCAATTTGTTTTACATTGAAGAAAACCTGTCAAGCATCGACTGTTTTGTAGGCCTTGATTTAATAGCTACATAATTGCCGCAAATGCCAAACACACCACATCTGCATGTGCATGCAGGCGTTTCCCTGCACATTACTGTGTGTATGTGTGTGTATACGCTCTTGAACATATGGAACATAAGCTTGGCAAGTGAGGCAAAAAATAGCATATCAAAACACACTCTAGCAAAGAAAGGAAATCCATGCAATCTCTCTCTAGTGTCCCGATATATAAACCACCATCCATTTTCATTTTCTCCAGGCCAAGACGTGAACATGAACACCACCGAGTCAGGCTCCAACTTCACTTTCGGCACGGAAAACATCACTCTGTCCAGTCTGACAACCGCCACAATCTCCTCCACCGTCCCGCAGCCGTCATCGCACTCTACAGACGTCCACGACCCAGAGTTCACCATCATGGTGGTGCTGGGCTTATCGCTGCTCCTGGCTGGCGTAGCAGCCTTCCTGGCAGTGTGTCGGCCATCTGAACAGGACGAGGACTCTGATGCAAGCTGCGGCCCGGGGGGGAGTTTGACCTGTGGCCGAAGCAGATCAACCGAGCCCCAGCTCAAGGTGTGGAAGAGACTGGGCTCATATCGGCGCTCATACAGTCTATCATTCAGACGACCGCCTCATCGCAGACCACACGAGCGGGAGAGCACAAGTGCGCCACACTCATCAGCTGGACAGATGCCACAGACGGAGGCCAGCAAGGAGCCTCACCTCACTATGCCATGTCTGTTTGACTATGTCACTGAAATCTGACATGAGGACATTCAGAGTGTTTACCGACTGCTCCCAAAAATGTGACAGTGAAAGGGTACATTAAAGGATTGTTTTTTGAATTATAGGTGGATGAGATTTCCAAAAATGAAGGCAATAAATTAGTCATTCAAAAAGACAGCAGGTTTCATTTTTTTCCAGGTTAAATATTTTTTCCCTTCAGTATAGTAGCAACACTGTTTGATCACTTGGGGTAAACCCCACAATGACTCAATTCTATTTCAGTTCCTGCAGAAAAGATTTGATGCATCATCAAATTTTACATTTTACCCTGCTGCGACATCCCAGTTACAACAGATGCATTGGGTCAAATATGAGCTTTAAATGACAGCAGCTCAGTTAAAGCTTTATCATGGAGAAGTGTTGCTCCTCTACATTATACCGCTAATTGTTCTGATGCTGAAAAAACTCATCCGCTTGGTAATTCACATGAATTAATGGTTCGTTCCAGTTGTAGTGAAAAGTCGGATTTCCAACTCAGTAAATCGGAGCAGCCTCACCAACCCCATAATGGGATTTCAAGATGGCTGCCACGGCTTTTCTGTCACAATGTTTTCATAGAAAATCATTTGTAAAGATTCTGCTACAATGTATGTTTGTGCAAAATACCATCTAGAGCATTTTTTTATGAACTGGAATTACTAGCAATTGCTAGCCCACGATAGATTTTCCAAATTCTCAGGGACACAATTAACTTGGAGACGACGTCACTCCCAGTTTCGAACTCTGATTTTCAATGTGAATGGAACGCAGCATGAGAGAAACACTTTAAATCCTTTAACAGTGTGAGTTTAAGTAGTTTTCAGTGCTTTTATTTGTCAGCCGAACAGAGACCACTCTCTAAACGTCGTGCTTTGTAATTGTTACAAATTGTTGTTGTAAAATAAAGTGACTTTGAAGTTTGACTAGTAAAAGTGCTGCATGCTTCCAGATGTGTCGAGAACTGTGCGTTTACTACCTGAAGGATACTGGTTCCTTGGGGCACGCTCTCCAATATGCTAGTCTCGTAGCTGTTTTGGAGGAAGATGGGTCTGTTGTCGTTGACATCCTGCACTTCGACAAACACAGTGGCTGTACCTGTCCTCCGGCTGCCTGCTGGGCCATTGTCTACGTGCACAGACAGACACATTCATAAATACATGAGTTGTTGTCATTCAGGTTAATGCCAATAGTAGGTTTTATGCCAGAAAAACTAAAATAGAGATATCTTATGGCTATACCACAAGCTAAAAGCCATAAATTTAAGTATATCATTAAATATATACTGTCCATATAAACGTGGAACGGTTTCTGTATTAATGTGACGATAAATGATCTGAGAACGGAGAAACCAAAACTTGCATGTTGTAAAGCAGTAAGAGAATTATGAGAATTTTATTTTCAGCTGCTTGTAAATTAGGACAATATATGTTAATCTGTTCTCTTGCACAGTTTTACATTATCTCAGCCTTTTCTTTCCCCTCTCTTGTATCTCTGGCCCCTTCAGCAGATAAGCCACTGTGACACAATGGTTTCCCAAAACAGGAAAACCCAAGTATTTGTTCTTTCTCTGCGATGAGGAAGAAAGGCAATTGAGCAATAGTCTGAAATCGCTTCAAATGTGCAGGCATTGCTGTTTTCATCATTTGTCATAAACAACTAGAACGGAGCAGCTTTGAAGAGGACAAACAAAACAAGTAAGAGAACCACATTTGTGACAACAAATATGCAAAAACAAGAAAGTCATGAGGATCCAAACTTGTGAATTTAACGACAAACCTATAGCTTCGACGACAAGAGTATACGCCGCCTGGGTCTCTCTGTCCAGACCGACCACTGTCCGGACAATACCGTCTCTAAAGCCCACACTGAATTTACCATCCTGATTTCCATCTAAAAATAAAATACAAAAATATTTACAAATTATTTGCAGTACGTTAAACATAACAACTTATTTACATATGGTACAGGTACATCACTAATAGAAACATGCATTCAAGAGGAGCTAATTGCAGAGATGGATGGATGGACAGAGGAACTGAAAGTGCACAACGTCCCCGTAACTGTACTAGACTGTAGCCCACAAACACACTGTGACGTCTGACCTGTGATGAAGTAGCTAAGCTCAGCGTTGAGGCCAGCGTCGTCATCAGTGCAGCTCAGGCGCGTTACAATGTGGTCTCTCGGAACGCTCTCCTTCAGGGAAACATTGTACACGCGTGGGTTGAAGGTGGGTGTCTCATCATTTACATCCAGAACTGACGCACGCACGCCGACAGACAGACAGACAGACAGAGAGACATGAGGACACAGATGCACATGAGGACAAATAAAGGCAGCAGGGTTGTGCAGTGAGTTGAAACACTGGGAGGGAATTCTCCTAAACTGCCAACTTTCTGAAGTCTGTTCTGCACATGAACCCTGTCAAGACAAACAAAACTGTTCAAAACAAGTTTTACACTTCTGACTCATTCGATTTGACGAATGCTAGCAAAAGCACTTGGTTATCATGTTAACAGCTGTCAAACCATTAAGACTTTTTCATTTCTCACCAGCAGGTGGTAGCATCCTTTTCAGCAGATTCCTGAGATGTCAGTTTTAGTTACCCGCTGCCATACTGAAGTAACCCCTCATGTCACTCAAAATCCAATCAGCGACTTCGTATGTGGAATAATATGAGTGAGAGTGAAGGGAAATCAAACCTAGTTTCTCATCATTATCCGCGACAGGCTCTCACCTGTGATAGTGAGGGTTGAAGTAGATGTGCGGGGGAACTTTCCAGCATCGTAGGCTATAATCCTCAAATGGTACTGTCCAATCTGCTCACGATCTAGTACTGTGGTGGATGTGAGAATGCCCGTTGACGTGTTCAGGTAGAAATCGAGGCGAGGCATACCCATCTGTAACGCCATTGTAATCAATCCATTCTTATCCTCATCTGGATCTTCTACTTGGACCTAGAGGAGACATGTCATGTCAGAAAATCTTTAATGGCTCGTCTTCCTGTAAAAGAGTATATAACCTATGCAGTAGTAATTAATGCAGAATATATTAATGAATAAAGTCTTGTCTGTGATTACTGTCAGCCTACTGTAATCCCTTCCTACTCAGACCATACAAGTCACCCTGGTTTGACCTGTACCATGCTATTAGAACATGTGTTCTCACAAAAAAATCAGCAAAACAATTTTCCAATTTCTGTCCACCATGTGAATGCATTGTTAAGTTTTTACCCTAAAAACCGAAGATCCAGTGCTCAGTCCTTCTGGCACTTCTGCCACAAATGGCAGGTTGAGGAAGGCTGGGTCATTGTCATTGAGATCCAGCAGATTGACAAGCACTGTGGTGCTTGCTGATGCACGCAGTGGAGGTGTCCCACCTAAAGAGGGCGTTAGAGGGACATGTTAAACCAAATGCATGTGCGTGTGTGTGTACGCGCACACATGCACAGAGTCACAGAGCTATTGTTTTCAGGACTCTCATAGACTTCCTCTTCATCTGGACTATTATCCCTGACCTTAACGATAACCAGTTGATGCCTTGATAACCTAATCACAATTCAAATATTAGCCCTAAACTTATCCAGTTCATCAAGAATGAAGTTCTTAGAGCAGGTTCTGTGTCTCTATGAGGACCACTGGTCCTGACAAGGTCAGTGTTCAGGTTCTATAGAGGTAACAAATAGAAGAACACACACACGGTAAATGACGTTTATTAGCTATAATAACAACTTTCATTCAAAATAAAACTTGAAAATTGAAAGCTGTGAACTGAAAATGGGTGAATCAGAGAAGAATTACACACTGAAAGCCAGGTACACATACATACAGACTACTCACGGTCCACAGCTGAGATGACAATGGTTCTCATGAGCATTGCATCCCTGGCGTTGGAGCTTTCCCTGTCCAGCGTAACCCCACTGGTGCGAATCTTCCCTGTAATGCTGCTGATGGTGTAGAAAGGATTTTCTGGACTGATGCTGTAAACCACTGTCCCATTTTCCCCATTGTCAGGGTCCAGTGCCATCACCTGGAAAGGGAATATAGAGGAAAACAATTTCAGAATATTTTCTTTGACGTTAATGCCACCCCCCCTTCTGTAAATGAACAAGATCAACTTAAAGGCGCCATATGTAAGAATGTGGCCAAAAACCGTTACTACATTCAAATTCAAAATACAGAGGTCTTTCAGGTTTCGTTTTCTGACGTAACTGGCAACCCGTGGTTGCTCGGCAGCTGAGACTCTACTGACTGCAATGATTGGTAGACGGCGGTAGGTGGCGCCGTATGCCAAAACATGATTTCAAAACATAAACATGATTTGCAGTTTGCAAAAGATTTTTTTTTAATGCAAATAATTTGGCTGCACTGTACATTGAACATTATTCCTGAGTCTCTGTGATATATTAGGAGGTTTTTATGGCCAGTTGCTTTAGATTTATTACATAATGCACCTTTAAAGATGTGGTTGTTGGCAGGATCTAAAGCGGTCTCAAAAGGGTATAGGTATAGGGAAAATAATTACCGTAACTGTAATGATAATGGGGGTGATAACAGTAGTAAGCACAAACCCCAAGCATTGGCTCACATACATCCCTCTCCAACTGGTCTAGCACATCAGTCAGCTAAAAGAAAAATGGTAACGTCTCTTATCTGACACAAAGTGGCAACGGGTGATGGATGTGTGAAGCTGCAACCCTGACTAAAACACTGGCTGATTTCTAAAGAGCTGATCAATTATTCAGCGCACTGACTAAAAACGCTGAAAACTGGTTAATTGGTCATTAGAGGAACAACGGTTTTGCAGGTGTTCAATTATTAAGGGGACATGGTAGGCAGACATCACAGAAGGCCATTGATTAGCAACTGCACAGTTGAAGTAATCAATTTAGGCCCAAACAGAACACACCATAGTTTGTGTGTGTTTGTGTGAGTGAGTGTGTGTGTGGGTGGGTGTTGAATGTAGGCTGCAGCAGTGATGGTGAGGTGTTCTGAGGTTTGAGATGGGTGGGCACAGCTACCACATTCATCGGCTCACTGGACACCTCCAGTAGGACTCAGCAGGTGGCCTTTTGTCACCATGGAAACACTGGCTGGGCCAGGTCTACATAGGTGACAATTACAGGGGGCTATGAGCCTGCATGGCCCTATTTGTAGAAAAAAATGGTCAGAGGGGGCAAGAGCCTCTGTCCACTGAGAGTCACATACAGTATGCATCACATCACTGGATGCACCATGAATGATCTCAACTGCAGTATAAGAACAAGAGAAGGGGATTAAGCGAGGAAATGTAGCGCCGCTAAAATATTGCCACATTTTTCCTTATATCTTTAATTATCTTTCCTCACCATTTCTCCAGTCAAACTTGCTTTTTTCGCTTCTTTTCTGCCTAGCAGCTGAATAATTTGCTATGCGTATGACTGCAGGCGCATTTTAATTAGCAATTGGACCCTCTTAATTACACTCTCTGACGCCTCGTTAATTAATGGACAATCAAGACTTAATTAACAACAAAACATCGCCAAAGACACCACCAGGACAATGGGAGAATTTAGGTAGATACTAGATGTTTGCAGTTACCTACACAGTTATAACTGTAATAGTGGAGCTGTATAACACCTGTATTGTACATAGCATTGCAAATATCATGTACAGTACGCCTTTACTAATGATCCTGAGTCTCCTTTAAAACATCTTTTATTAAAACACTCATCTTAAGCATGATTCAGGTTTGCAAAGTCAAATTAATCAAATTGAGCCACAGACTAAAATCGATCTCGAGTAGAAAAACACCACTTTGGCTACAAAAATAAAAAGTTACATTTCAAGGGTTGATTCCCAATCATCAAACAGCCCAACGTAACCCCAAATAAGCACCAAATTACTATCTAACTGTATTCATTTTGTGCTTAACGCATCGCCATTTAATTAACTGCTGACTAATCAACCAGGAAAAGATCACTAAGTTGGTCGAGGTGCACTCACAGAGATCACATCAGTGTTTATTGGGCTCATCTCCACAACGTTGGCATGGTATGGCTCCTCCTTCCACGCAGGGGCGTTATCATTAATGTCCAGGATAGTGATGTTTACCTAAACAAAGTGGGAGTGAGGGAAATTCAGGTCAATGGAACATCACCAGTTTTTGCCAGTTATATAAAGAACCTGATATCATAGTCATAATTCAAGATATAAACTGTATATGACACAAATCTAACGATACCCCCAAAAAAGATTCTTATTAAACAGTTAGAAGGAACTTCGATGAACAATGGCTAATGAGTTACCGTGGCAATGCCAGTCTTTTGCTGAGGTCCAACTCCTCCATCTACCGCTCTGACTATCAGGATGTACTCTGACTTCACTTCTCTGTCCAGAAGAGCTGTGGTGGTGATCTCTCCTGAAACACAGAGGAAATAGGAACAAAAGCTTCTCGTGTCAAGACGAACTGAGTTCAAACTTTTCAAACACAAGCTATAATGTGTTCAAACAAAAGAGAACATTTCAAACCGAGATACTATATTGTCATATCTAAAAATGTAATCAGAAAAAAATAAAAAAGCAAAATCAAACCAAAAAAATTTACTCTTTACACACTAATACACACACACTCAGACCTGAACGTGAGTTGAGACGGAACTGAGAGGAGCCCTCCAGGGAGTAGATGAGTGAGGCCTGGCCAAACTCCCGAGAGGCGTCCAAATCAGTAGCATTCACAAGCAGCACGGTTGCCCCTGTGGAGGAGAGGAAGGGATAAAGGGAATGAAAAAGAAAGGAAAGCTACAACCCATAGAGGAAGAAAAAGGGGGAAAAATATGAACTGAGCGACAGATTGTGGGAAAATATGTGAAGTCTAAAAAAAAAGGGGAAAGACAGACAGAGCGAGACAAACTGCAGAGACAGAGTGAAATGGCATTCACTGAGCTAATTTCTTCACCGCCCCCAACCACAGCTCAACCGATGGAATGACAGTGAGTGGGTTTATGGATTAGTGGATTATCAGTTTGTTTGGCACAGCCCATACTTGGCACAGGCCTGATCAATACACAGGCATGAAGGGGGATGAAAGGCTAGCCAGCGCTGCAGGGCTAGAACTATGTTCGGTCTTGGCCCCTTAGTCTTAGGCCCCAGATTAGAAAAGCTTGACCAAAGCCTCCTCCTTCAAATCAGGCCCGAGACAGAAAAAGGTGCCGAACATCTGTCTGCTGGTGCTCAGGGAGCGAGAGAGAGGGCAGTCAAATATCTCAATTTCCTCTAGCGACTGGACACTAATCTATTGTCTGGAATAAAATGAGCACTCTGAATGCATGCATAAGAATGAAAATAGCAGCTTGTGATTTTGCCCCGAACCGTCCACATTTGGCATTCTTGCTGCAGCATTTATGCAAAAATCACAACACATAAGACATCGGAGGCCAGAGGAGGCAAATGATATAAAAAACATATCATCCCAAGAAAGCAGAGCAATGTATTGAATTGCCTTAAATGTAAGGCAATTTAAATACAAGGAGAACACATGTGCTTCATGACCTTTAAGCTGTTTGGAGTGGTTAAATGCTGTGTTGTTTTTTCCAGATCAGAGAACGTTACTCCAAACATATGGAGAGACTCACCAGCGTTAATGTTCTCGGGGATTTTGACGATGTAGGACTGCTTGCTGAACTCTGGCGGGTTGTCATTTTCATCCTGGAGGACGTATTAACACAAACAACAGCTCTAATCAATGAGATAATATGAAAAATGCAAATTGTGTGTAAAAACACAATAGAACGCTGTCACCGCACATTGGCACTGAAATGAATAGAGACACCGATGAGTTTTAAAAAGTAAAACAGTCGTAGCTGCATCTTTCAGGTCATAGCAAATCAGGCGACTAAAAAATAAATTATCCCCTGAGACTTGTAATTTGACAGAAATGAATTTCTACAGGGTGGAACCGCAGCCATTGTCAAACAGCCTTTGTCGGAGCATTTACATTTTTCCACAGCCTCCCACTCTTTGAGTAAGTCTTCACTTCACACCAACACAACTAGTTGTGTGGCTTCCCCAAGAATCTCCTCGCTGCGGGAGCTGCTGAGAAATGTTAACAGTTAAACAACAGTCACTGGTACCATTATCTGTCTGGGATTCTGGGCTCTGTGTTACACTGGATTGAAGCATTGTGTGTGTGATGCTGCCAGCAACTGATAAACCCCTGTGGTGTGAGTCATGTTACTGTCGAGGACAGAGAGAGGGAAGCAGACACACAGAGAAGAAATACAGAATTGCTAACATCTCTCCCAGGTGGCTTTTGCATTCACGCATAGAGCTCCTCATTGTTTTATACGGTGTTTCTCTCTCATGTAGAATGTGTGCGCTTACTGTCCTCACACACCAAAAAAAATATTCCATCTGGATTCAGCTAATCTACACTGTCATTCTGTCTTTTATGACAAGAAAGTTGTATTTAATGAATGTACATAAGGGGAAATGAGCTCAAGTTGACATGCTGCTCATCATACTTAAACTGGTGTGTTCATAATGTCTTGGCAAATATCAACTTTGGAGCCAAACTTAGGTTGAAAGGCTGTGTACACCCTGGACAGGTCGCCAATATTAACACCTACAGTCAATTCAGAGTGTCCGATTGATCTAATGGGACACTCAGTCGAGGGGAGAACGTGCAAAAGTCCTTGGTCAAACCAGGATCCAAACCTTGCTGTGAGGCAACAATATTAGCCACTTAACCACCACATAACAAAGAAAAACCAACATCTATTCATCTTATACTGCTTTATCCTCCACACGAGGGTCACAGGGGGAGATCTGACATAGGGCGATAGGTGGGGTGCACCTTGGACAGTTCATCAGTCCATCACAGGGACACATATAGAGATAAAAAAAAAAAAAACATTTACTCCCAAACTCACATATGGTCAATTTAGACTAGAGTATCCAATTTACCTAAAATTGGATACTCATGTTTTTGGACTGTAGGATGAAGCCAGAGAAAACCCATGCACACACGAGGAGAACATGCAAACAACATGTAAGAAAGGCCCTTGTTCCGAACAAGGCAAAAGCGCTAAAACTACTATAGAAAAACCAACATAATCTACTTAATTATTTTATATACATATAGTAAAAAAAAATATACAATGTATATGTGAACGAACGTACAGTATATGAGTGTGAAGGCAAGACTGACATGTGTATGTTATCTATACAAACTGTACATTGATAAGTGCAAACAATACTGCAGTATTGCAACAATAACTAGTAGAAGTTGAATGCGCACCATGAACTTGTCAACATAATGTCATATTTTGGAATAATAATTTAGACACATATATTGAGACGCATTATGAAAGTAAAAATATAAAATCAGACTAGCCAAGTGTATGATAACATCATAATCGTGTGCAATAAACAAACAAAAGAGTGACAGAATTTAAAAGAAAGAAAGCCAAGTATTTACATAATCAGGTTGGATGAAAATGTGTAACAGAAACAGCAGTGACATCAGGTAGAATTAGGACCCACAACCCTGTGCATCGCATCTTCTATTTTCAAGTCATTCCCACTGCCTTAAAATAAGAAGTAAAAGTGTCAAAGACAGCTGCATGGTCTGTGATGAAAAATGTAAACAATGCTAAACAACACAGGGCCTCAAAATAATCCAGCTTTGATTAAAAGTAACGAAGATAAAGATGAAGATTCTTTATTTACAGACATCCTTCCACTCCTCCCGAGTCTCAAATATGTGTTACACATCTGAAGGAAACTTCTAATTGAGAGGTGTAATGCTGCCCTCCACAGTTCAAAGTTTTTTTTATTTTGTTTTTTTAAAGAGAGTTTGGGTGTGTCTGCCATAGCAATGAGAGTCATTAAATACTGGTAAACCAATGCAAGCCTGAAGACATAGACGCAATTATTATTTGGGAAGATTTTCAGCTAGGAGGAAAACACTGTCACATAATTGGGCGGATTCAAGTTTTGTTTTTTTTTTTGCCAAAAAAGCAACAACGGTGGGAAAGCAGAAGAGAATCCTTTGTAAAACTACACCACTACACACATTTGTTAACCTTAATTACAGCGTCGACACTGTCGCGACACTGGGTCTGACTCTGAAACTGTATCCAGGAAAACTGATTCATGTCAATGACATTTAACACAAACCGATATCTGCTGGTGAATTTATATCAATGTTATCAAGGACAATGCTGTAATGGACTCCCTTTGAGGGAAAATAAGTGTCTCGTGTGTTCTCTGTAAGGGCATCGCACACAATATTAACTGCGTATCTTTTTTCTTTTTTTTACAGTTAAGCCAGGACTTCTGAATTGTTGTTATATGTACAAATCAAGATATATGTCATGATATAAGAGTAAGGACAGTTTACTAAAGCGTTTGAACAGAAGACAAAAACAGACAATTGTACTTTGCAAGGTCAAGACAGAGATTGGTTTGGTTTTAGATGTTTCTATGTATAAATGTATTAATGTGTGTTTGTGTGTGTGTATTAGGAGCTTTTTTCTGGTATAAACACTGACCTAGTCAGGACCAGTAGACCTCATTGAGATAAAAACCTGGTCCTAATGAGGCAGAACCTAACTTCTGAGGAAGTGGTAAACTTTAGGACTAAGAATTGAATTGTGGGTTAGGATGAGACATTAACCTGTTATAGTTAAAGGTGTCATATGTAAGAATGTGGCCAAAAACGGTTACTACATTCAAATTCAAAATACTGAGGTTTTTTACGTTTCGTTTTCTGACGTAACTGGCAACCCATCGTTGCTCGGCAGCTGAGACTCCACTGACTGCAATGATTGGTAGACAGCGGTAGGTGGCGCCACATGCCAAAAAATGATTTCAAAACATAAACATGATTTGCAGTCTGCAAAATACTTTATTTTAATGCAAATATTCTGGCTGTACTGTT
Source organism: Microchirus variegatus (assembly GCF_963457635.1). NCBI lineage: Eukaryota > Metazoa > Chordata > Actinopteri > Pleuronectiformes > Soleidae > Microchirus > Microchirus variegatus. The sequence continues at coordinate 13,857,110 of NC_139812.1, forward strand.
GTTGTTGGTGAGTTCAGTTTGTTATATGAACATTATTCCAGAGTCTATGTGACATATTAAGAGGAATTTATGGCCAGTTGCTTTACATAATGCACCTTTAAGACTTGAATTGTGGTTCGGTTATGGTTAGGATAAGACATTATCTAAAGTTAAGAAAAATACTTTTGTTTGAATGGAAGCCAATGCAGAGTCCTTACAAAGATAGCTGTGTGAACCAATGTGTATGTGTGTGAGTGCTTCTGCTGCAGGCTTGTACTTACAATCACCTCCACTGTAACGGATACAGTGTTGTTGAGGGCTGGTTTTCCACTATCTTTGGCCATTACGGTCAAGTAGATCATCCCTCTGGGAACCTGCTCATAGTCCAGAGGCTTGGTCGCACTGATCACTGGTGGAGGGAAACAGGTGGAGATTGTATGTAGTGTATTTTTTGGCGATGCAAACATCACACCTTATAGTTATGTTTCATGTCAAAAAGCCAACATGAATACAAATGTAAACAACTACTACAACTGTCTAAACATATACAACATCCCTGTCCATAAGATACCTTACTATACTAAAATACCCAACCATATCAAAGACTGTGGCTTCACACTCCTTAAGTTGAGTGTACCTGCGAATCCCTCCACCATAGTGATGCTGAAGCAGTCCAGGAAAACAGAGGCTGAAGTAATGGTGTAAGTCAGCAAGTTGTTGGGAGGAGAATCTTCATCTGTAGCCTGCAGATGGACATAAAGGGATGGGATCATGAAGGACGGAAGTGCCTTTAACAAAATGCCCCTGCGCGGTCCGCAGAGAGACATTCTGAGTGAGTGAGACGAGACAACAGCGCGTGTGACAGGACAGTTGCTGCAGAGAGGTCTTTATATTCATATGTGTGTGTGTTTCCAGAGCATGAGTGTGTGCACGTGTGAATGCAGGAGGGAACCTGGCAGTCAGTGATGACATATATTATCGGACAGATTAAAGCTGATTCTGGCTATTAGTGACGCAATAGTCAATATTGGAAGAACACCAACTGAGCCAAGACAAGCCAAGCAGGCAGAGGACAGATCAAACCATACTTCGCACGGCTAATCCACAGCAACATCAACAACAACAATGACGATGCCCCCTCATTATTCTTGAATTGGCAGGAACTTAAGTCCTCGGGCTGTGAGGAGATTCTACCGGGCTTCTCTGGCAACAACAAAGGCTGGACAGGTTGTCAAAAACACTTACTTATATCTCTCCATTACATGCACATGTCTGCTCTTTGATTTAATGCCAACATTTTGAGTAGGCAATACTTTTCTTTCCCACAACTACAGCTCGGTATTCTCTTCCAGACTGTCTTGTATGAAATAGGAATATCACATTCCAACAGTTTCATATAAGACTGTTTTTTACCACTCAAAGGTGAGAGGAGTTTGGGGCAACAAAGCAAACAGATGAGTGGAAGTGGAAGCAAAAGAGTAAGAAGTGCAGATAACATTTTTTTTTGCTGAACATAAGAACTGTTGTAGGAGGCACAAACCTCCCAGGCCCTGTTTGACAAAAAGAAAGCAAACAGCAGAAAAATAACTATTTGCTCCACATCTCAGAACATCCTCACCCTCGTACGTACATATTTTTGTCATTTTCCTCTTTACTTCTTCTATGCCTGTTTTCCTGAGCAGTGTGTGTATACTCCAAGTGTGTGTGTGTGTGTTTTCAGGGCATATTGCTGACTCAAGAAATTGGGCGCCTGCCTCACCCCCCCCCCCCCGCTCCTCTTGGGCAACATATTAATATCAGCAACGTTTAAGGTTAGCGCAGACTAATCAAACACAGTGAGCCAAGCATGGAGCCCAGTCATCAGCTCCACTCCACTCGCGACATAAACGCAGAGCCACCACAGCGCACTGGGGCAAGTAAAATCACAGCTGTACCCACTGCCACCAGGGACATAAACGTCTTTCTCTCCAGGGCACAATCAAAAGAAACGTCGAGCCATTAGTTACGACTGTGCCCGTCTACTGGTGGCTTTGTGTGGCAGTGAGTGATGGCCAATGCACCAGGGTGACCTGTTCTCTTCTTGGATACAGTGCAAACAAACACATAACCACAAGATTATAGAGAGGCAGCAGCAGAGTAAATAAACTGTATATCACATACTGTATTATAAAAAAGTGCAATAGGGAAAATGCAATATTAATCACGTGCACGTTTTTAAATCACGTCTCACCCTGATTCGTGCCACCGGCTGGACAGTCTGCTCGTTCTCTCTTAGCGAGCCCACATACGCCTCCTTCTGGAAGATCGGTGCGTTGTCATTGACGTCCATGACATTGACACGAATCCGCCCCGTCGTCTCCTCGCCGCCACCGTCCCTCGCCAGCACGGTCAGTGTGAAACGCCGCATCAGCTCGTAGTCCAGACTGGCCCGTAAAGTGACCCAGCCAGTCTCATCGTCCAGTGAAAACCTGGAAGAGAAAACAAAGAAACTTATGAAAGACATAAAAAGTGTGTGTAATCAGCATGTGTTTATTAATCTATGTCTGTTTTTTCATATTTATCGTATCTGGTAATAAGAAATAAATAATTAATTTTATATCCGTTCTTATCATTAGTAAGAATTTGTGTACGTTGTAATGGAACATATTCTGTGTGTTCTCATATTTTTATTAGTAGAAAAACTTGTGACAGATACGTTAAATACAAACATAATGAGACTGATGCTCAGTGATAGTAACAGAGAAACAGCTAGAGCAACAACTATTGTGTTCTTCTGACGGGTAGAGGACAATGAATTAAGATTAGGACAGATTATGCGTATGTGAGTTTTTCTATGTATGCGATTCTGTGTATTTGTGGCCTGAAGACAGCGTAAGTAAGTAAGGAGCTGTGCCAGCTATCGTTGTAGCTCAGCTGTCTCGACTGGCGAGTCCACGTGGCACAAAGACTGCAGTTCAGTCGTTCACAAGAGGCCATATTAATGAAAAATTAATGAGGTTGTATGTTTGTGTGGACTGTGTGAGTGAGCTGAGTATGTGTGTGTGTGTGTGTAACTTTATCTTACTGATCTGGCTCATCACTGAAGTAGTAACGCACAATCCCAAATGTGCCTGCGTCTCCGTCTGTAGCCTGAACAGAAACAAACAAGAAAAAGAGTTCATTTTCAATGATGTTAACCTTAAATTCAGCTTTTGTTGTTCATTAATTCCACTTTTCATCTTGATTTTGTCTTTTGTGTCTCATCAGTTTTTTTGTTTAACCCGTTACATTTTTTTTGATGCTCTTCAAAGATGAATTTGCAAATGTACTTTCATGAGTGGAACAATAAATTCTAAACACTTTATCCAGTCTTTACAAGAGTGTGATTATGTGTTGCTGTCTTGTGAAAAGTGAAGGGGTGGAGGTTCATGCCCTACTGTTAGTTATCACAGGCACAATGTGCCATGTGCTTGGATTTGTGACACGGTTCCCAATTATGATTTTCACAAAGAGAAATTCCTGAATAACACATTGCAGATATGTTATGTTATGTTAAAGTACATTATTTTATGTGAATGACACTTTACTGACATGAAGCAACCAAATGGCTGCATCAAACAATCTGTCCTGACTGATTTTTGCTCAGTTTCATGAATGTCTCACTCCAACAGCTGCCTGAGAGTGTATGGATTTATAATAAAATGTGCGAGCCATGCCTCACTCTATAGAGGTGTTGACAGGATTAAATATGACGGGAAAACACTTTCCTCACCCACATGACCCACCGCTGCCTTAAAAAAGCAACAACCACTGGCATATGTTTAGCAGAAAAAAAGGGGTGTCGGAGAAAATGTCACATAAAGAACGACACGTTCAAGAATCTTTAAGATGTGGCACATTAACGCAGTCGGTCTTTATATAGTCATGTATGCGTATGCGCACACGAGCAGCGATGCGGATATACAGGGTGTTGTGTCAGAGCTGATGGATCGTGCCCAGAGAAGCTATTGTAATAAAGTTTCACTTCAGTGGCTCTGCAGTCAGTTGAAGGGCCAAACTTCAGCGGGTCCGCAGCCTGTTCTGTCAACCACAATGTCGGTCACTGTGATTCACTGATACTCACATACCGACCTTATTATGTGGGGTTATGTGTGTGCAAGTGCAGGGCCTGTATTTTATTTTTAATGCACCACACATTCAAAAATATGCGTGGAAAAATGTGTGTTTTTGCATTTATATTAATATGCATGATGTCATAATATTTGCTCAGTGAGGGTTAACCTCTCCCTTAAGTGTAAATGTGGACATACGTGTGTATTGTGGAATAAAATGTACAAGTCTTCTAAATCAAATGCATTGATGGATGTGTGTGTGTGTGTGTGCAACTGTGAGTGTTAGTGCTCGTCTATGATGCCTCTCACCAGATGGAATGACGGCTGCAGCTATCAATGTTTTTTTTTCTCCCCACCCTTCTAAAAATTACACCATGCTGTTTAGCTCAATCTCGTAATTTCCCTGAGAGCTTCCACCACAACATTCTGGATAGTGAATGAGTGTTTCTTTTTAATGTCCAAATGGCCTTCACTTTGTTGTTAAGCGCACCGAAGCACACCCTGCTCAATGAGCCGACAGTGGGACTCTAAATACTTGTGAGGTGTTTTGGACCTTAGGTTCTTATATTAACCTTTGAGTTTTCATGTCCCGTGTCTGTATTATCTCATCATTTAATGCCACTTAACTGCTTTTTCCTCTCATTTTTTGTTGCTGCACACAAGCCAATTCAACCTCCTCCTCTCCTTCCTCTTTCTCATTTATCTTTTCCCTCCCCCCCGTCATTACCTCAATTTCCTCTCTGCATCCTGAACTCCACCTCCGCTGTTTCCCTGCACTCTCCTCTACATATCTTCATGGCACACTCTTACCCCCTCCTTTGCCTCCCTCTCCCTCTCTCTCCCAGGTGAGTGACAGGCCCATAAGTGCTCCAGTGATAGTGGTGGGGGTGTTAGCGTGACAGCTATCGAAGCAGTGACAGGAGCCACGCTCAGTCTGGGAGCTAATGCTGCCTCTGCTCTATGGCCAAGCCCCTCTCACCGCAACGATAGACAGACGGCCGGAGAGAAAGACAGACATCATTCACCGACCCTGCTCAAACAATCACCATGACAGTGCGGCCCAGTCACTTTTCCAAATGCTTGCCAAAGACTTTCAACTTCATACACAGAAGGCCCACAGCAGATGGATGATAGAAATTGGTCAGGCATCTGCTGTAACTTCACACCATGCGGCTGGATCCTTGACACCAGGGTACGAGTATATTTGCCCCTTGTCACCATGGCAGCTTAAATCTCTCTTGGTTGAACAGTTGGAGGTGATGGAAAAATGTGAGAGTACAGTTTAATGAGGGAAGAAGTGACATGGAAATAAAACTGAATGTGCCTAATAACTTCACTGACAATTACAACAAGTACTTCAACAACAGCAATGACTCACCACATGATTCACAGGGGTTTATAGTTTTCATGCCAAGTAAGCAATGCTCAGTTATTTAAGGACCGTCCAAAATAACTGACAAAAGTCATTTGAAGCTAAAGTAATGCCGCTCAGCAAGATTATACAGGCTGAATTAATGTTTTCCGACTGTTAAGACAATATCGGTAACATCAAGATATATCGACAAAACACAACCAGATCTGCCGATATGAGTCATTTTTCAACACTAGGCTAATATATATGTACATCTGCTGTATGAGTATGACAGTATGGCAGGAAAAAAATATATTTATCTGTATCGGCCCAAGCACTTCCGATATTTCGGCATATCAAATAACAGCAAAAAGTCCAATGCCTTGCATCCCCAATAAAGGCAGTGTGTGACACAGATAATTGTAGGTTACAGGCTGCAGTGGTGAGACTCTCCCTTGTACTGAACAGCACCACTCTGAGGTATCAGAGGTGGTGTTGTGATCAAAATCCAAACTAAGTTGTTAAGAAGTTTCTGCACATAGAGTCAGTGAGCTGCTGATTGCCAATATAAACTCTGCAAACCTTGGGGACCTCAGGCAGTAACTACAAAAGAGAAATTAGTTCTCAGTTGACCAGTTTGGTTAAATGATGTGTTTCTTCCCATCAGAACGGTGAGGCCGGCAGGCAAACACCACTATGTGCCAGTGTGTGTGGTTGTGTGTGTGTGTGTGTGTGTGGTATGTATGGAGGTGTACCAGTGCAGTCACTTGCGTCTGCATGCCTGTTAATGTACGGGAGAACGTGGGCGATGATTGGATGCATGTATTGAGTGTTCTTGAATGAAGCGGTGTGTGTATGTACATTTATATGTTCGCGTGTACACATGATTAGAGATACACTTCAACCTCTTACAGCATAAACCGCTATTATCACACTCGGTTGCGTTCAAGAGGAAAGCTGAAATGAGCTCTTCCTCTCATGGTTGAGAGGAAGACATGGGAAGTGTGTACACGTGTGAAGACTCAGGTTAGGTTGTAGAAGGTACAGGAGCATATTATCAGCCCAGTTATCTTGTGGCCAGCGAGGGGGGGGGGGGGAGGGTGGGGCTGTACTGGCTTTTCTATCTTGAGTGAGCTGGAATTTGAATTGATTGGCTCTTAAAATTGCTTTTTTCTGTAGGAGCTTTAAGAGTCATGGAAAAGGAAACCAATTACTGGCTGTCAAACCCTGCTGTCAAAATAGAGATGACCCCCCCAGTCCAAACACAGACAACCTCCTTCGTCTCAGTGTCTCACACCTAAACACAACGATGAACAATAGATAACACACACATATGCCTACACAGGCGGGTGCACACACACACACAGATGCCCACTTTATGACCATGACTGTTGGCGAGACAACGATGAAGACATGGTTGTCAGGTTATCTTCACCAGCTCCACTCATGTGGCTCTTTTAAAGGCTTTGCCTCCCTTTCTTACATGCCTGTACTGATCAATATGGTGCTATTCAAGTAGGATACAGTATGAACAGTTATATTTAAGCGGGCATTCATGCAAACACTTTGAATATTCTGCAGTAAGTGTGAAAAAGCCACGCTAAAAGTATTCACAAGTGAAACACCGTTTATGTGACACATTATTTGCAGAATATTTAAGCAGGTCATCATCTCGGAAAGAAATGTGTCTTTAGATCAGCAGTGTGGACGTCTGCAGCTCTTTCAGCCACCATGGGAGTCAAATGCAAATTCAGGGAGATTTCCTAAGAGAGTGTGGATATCTTCTTCATATCATACATATACCATAATCAACCACAAACACTTTCACATTTTAACTGTCTATAGTCTTCCTTTGGCCATATGTTGGAATGAGTTTGCCGTGTATGATGTAATGTTTAAAATATCCATTATTCACTGTCCCATTGTTTACCACTGCAGTGGCTCTTTTCACCCTACATCACAGAATACACCGACTTACTGGATGCTCGCTTTTCATAAAAGGCCAATCTGCTCTGACTCGTCAGCCGGCCTAGTCTTTTGTAATTGGTCGGAAGGTTGGAAACATGCGTTGGAAATGTCAGGCTTGTTACCGAGAGGTTTTCACGGTTGGAAAACACCACTGTATGATGCTGCTTCAAACTAGCGAGCAGATAGAACATGTTATGTTACTTGGTAACACACAATAAGATGCAACACAAAATAAAAAGTCAGAAATGCAAATGAGGTATTTCAAGGACTAATTATAGCAGTATTTTGTGGGAGAGGAAGCTTCTTTTTTTTTTTTTTGACCTTTTTAACTTGGCTGACATTTAATTGTATTTTTTTTTATTTTACTTTTTTTTAAACATGATACACTAAAGGGAAAACCTTGAAACCATAATAAAAAAAAAATCCGTAGAGGTTCACAGTGTTACTACATTGGTACATCATGTGTGTAATGATACTGTACTGTAACTGTACACACACACACTGCCACAGTTACCGGTTGTTGTAATTATTCATCTAATCCATAAACTCTTAAGGCGGATTTCCACTGGGAGCGTTACAGCTGCGGCACGGTTTTGCTTCGTCCTCTGCCCGGCATCAAACCCCACCGGGCGCGTTACAGCAGCGCAGTGGTGCCTTGGGCGCCAGCGGTATTCACGGAAGATCACGCGATAATTCTGAACGGACGCGAGTTTGCGAGATCCTGCGATAGACCGTGTGTATAAAGTAAACAACAACAACACAGTTTCTTTCATTCTCCGACGTGGAAGAACTGTTGATCTGGTGTCATGAATGATTTTATGTTTCTCCACTTCAACAATCAGTCTCTCGTTGTACATTATGACTCTCCGCTCTGATTAAATGCCTGTTGACCTGGTAGCACCGGCCATGATGTAATGTTGATGTGAAGTTGTGATAGGCTATATTTTTTATTTTGAAAGGTGGGGGGGGGGGGAGTATTTTACTTTGATTCTGTGTCGGACTTGCTGTCTGGTGCGATCTGCTCTGTTGAGCTTGGCGCGACACAGCAATGGCAATGGCAAAAATAGAACTGCTACCTATCGATAGCGTTGTGGCTGTAACACGCAAGTGGAAATCCACCTTTAGAAATACAAGTGCTAAGTAGAACCATAAAAGGTTCTTCGGCTTGCCCTCGTAGGAGAACCCTTTTTGTTCCAGGTAGAACCTTTTATTAAGTTTCCACCTGGAACCCTTAGTGTTACCAAGAACCCTTTTAAAACCCTTTATTCACGAAAGGGGTTTTAAAGGGTTCTCTGGATCAAAACGTTTCTTACTGGAACCATTAGTGTTACCAAGAACCCTTGAAAAACTATTTCTTCAGGAAAGGGTTTTTCAGAAGCAAATGGTTCCAGGTAGAACCTCAGCCCTTGTAGAGGAACACTTTTGGAACCCTTATTTCTAAGAGTGTAGTAGCCAGTTAACTCTAGTGCCTTACTAACACTATTTCATTGTGTGACATTGTTATTGTGTTGTCTGATCAAGCATTTGTTTTTTTTCAAAATGACAATGTTTTGGTGAACAAGAGAGGTTTACATGCCTAACACAGAAGAAGGTCACAATACCAGCAAAGGTATTCCTGGAAGAAAGAGAAGACTGAATACTCTTTGAAAAGTAGCTTTTTTGTTCTTACAGTGCTGGTCTTCCCTCTCCTATCCGTCAGTCACCTCAGTTTCAGTTTTACGTACACGTATTGCCACGGGACTTGTACAGAGACAGTTTGTATCTCTGATCAATACAACAGAACAAGACTCAGAGCAGAGCAACAGCCCGGAAAAAGAACAGACACTCTGATACTAGTGTTGCGGCTTCTCTGAGATATGTCCAATTACTGATCTCACATCCTGAACAGCTCCTCGACGAACACGCACTAAACTAATGTAAGTGAATTTAGCGATTCTCCTTAATTTTCCACGCAAGTAATGATGCAAAACGTCCAACCACTTCAACAGAGAAGAGATACAACATCCCTTCACTAACTTTGACCAGTGGAGGACTAATCACATCTCTTGCCAGTTCCCCCAGCTGTGACCTAGAGCACCTGCGGGGGTTGATGGGAGCTGTGTGTGTTTTTACTGCGGACACTTTAGCGTAATGGCGATGGCGAATGTACTTTTACGACTGCTTTATTTCTCGAAACCATTAACAAGCAGGTGGGGGTGCTCACAGCGACTGCTGCCCGCCGACAGGATTGAACAACCTGTTTCGATTATCTCTCGACCACCCAGAACAGTAAGCTGGAGAAAGAGTGAGACAGACACAACTTTTTAACAATGTATACTTTTGTGAAAGAGGAGCTAAATAAAGTGGAGTGGATGTTTTTACAACAGAGCTCTGACAGCTTGCAAGACAAAGCCTACTGTTTGTGTGTGTACACAGCCACAATATAATTATTCCAACTACATGTGAAACACTTGAAAAAGAAAACAGCTGTTACTTCTGGAATATGAAGAAGTCTCAGTGTGTGTGAGAGAGCGAGAGAGAGAGCAGGGAGTGGAGAGGAAAGTGGAGTGGGCATAAACTTTAAAAAGTGTGAGGTACCAGTGAAAAGATCTACGTTCAGTTCTAAGGCTTCAGACAGCTTCATTTTTCCAGCAGATAAAGCAACCGTGTGTGAATGTAAATGACCTGATCTGATCTATGATTATGTAATAAGCTAACATGTAAGTAAAACAATGTTTTTACAGTGTGTGTTGGATTGTACAACGGAGTATTAACCTCTTTGAACAGAGCGCAGATGTAACCACCGGCGGCCTTGCAGTCGACCACTACTACTTCCTCATCCAAAAAAAGAGATGCATACTGTATGTTACAGAAGTCTGTGTGATTCTTTCCTCGAAACAAACTCAGTTCCTTGCATAATCTTAATTACGACTTTATTCTCGCAATGTTACGACTTTATTCTCGCAATGTTACGACTTTATTCTCCTACTGTTACGACTTTCGTCTCGTAACGTTACGCCTTCATTCTCGTAACGTTATGCCTTCATTCTCGTAACGTTCCAACTTTATTCTCGTAATGTTACAACTTCAATCTCGTAATGTTACGACTTCATTCTCTAATGTTACGACTTTATTCTCCTACTGTTACGACTTTCGTCTCGTAACATTACGCCTTTATTCTCGTAACATTACGCTTAAATCTCGTAATGTTACGACTTCAATCTCCTGATGGTAAAACTTCATTCTCTAATGTTACGACTTTATTCTCATAACGTTACGACTTTATTCTCATAATATTATGACTTTATTCTCATAATATTATAACTTTATTCTCATAATATTACGACTTTTCCTCTTAATGTTACGACTTTATTCTCATAATGTTTTACGACTTATTCCTCATAACATTATGACTTTTTCTCATAATATTACCACTTTTTTAATATTATGTGTTTATTCTCATAATATTACAAGTTTATTCTCAAAAATTGTTATATTCTCTTCTTTCAGCCCTAATACAGCGACGTATGTTTAGTTATTTCACTAAAAACACAGTTTTTGCCACTTAACCCCTGCATTTGGATAGACTGGTGTTGCTGTTTTACATACTTTTTAATCCATGAACCAACCAATAAACCACACAACTTGCATGTCTCGATAAAGCTAATAGTTCAGACTTAAGTCTCAGCTGCCGCCTGTTTGTCCTCTGCCCGGTACAGCCATTAACATTCCATATCGCAATGTCAAAACACTCCTGATAAGTGCCGCATTATTAGCAGTGATTGTGTGTGAGCTACAAATAGCAGGAGCAAGCTGGGCCTCACCGCTTTTATAACAATAATGAATTATAATAGCTTTTGTGACTATTACCCCCGTCTTAACAGTGGTGGAAGTAAAACATCACCCCCTCTGTAATTTATAGCTTTCTGCTGTAAACATTTATCATTGTGCCTCAGCCCTCAAACATACAGCATCTGCACTGAGCCCATAAAACACACAGCATGGCACGAGCAGGGCACCCAGACCCTAACCCAACATCAGTGTTAAATCATACATTTTATGAAAGTGGAAAAGTATGCGCGAGTAAATTGCTGTTCTACTAAACGTACAGGCATCCTAGACATGCATATACCCCAATGTAGAGGCTGATGGAAGTAAGAGCCAAGAGAGTTTAATCCAAGCAGAAACAGACAGAAAACACATTGAGTGAATCAATGCAACACCTGAAAACCATTAGAAATCTAATGGTAAAACAGAGAAAGTGGGGGGGGGGGGACAACAATAACCAAGGGCATGCAATAAATAAGAAATGAAAGAAGACAAATTTTCTGAAACGCAAAGAGAGAAAATAAGAGTGATTCCACTGATACGTGCAGCTGCTGGTGTCTAAAGTCTCCGGGGTACAGAAGAGACAGAAAGAGAGAGTTGGAGAGAAAAGGACCCAGACAAAAGAGTAAATCACAATAAATATTTATAATGATAAGTAATGCTGTGGACCATAAATATTAAACAGCCACTGCCTGTGTGTCTAGCTCTGTGTGTGTGTGAGTGTGTGTGTACGTATATGTTAAGCATTGTCTACAGGGACACAGGAGTGGGCACTGAGTAATGCATTGACTAACATTGTACATAAGCTCTGATCAGATCAGCGGCGAATATTAACCCAAACAAAGAATTTCAATCGCATTATCAGATTGCTTGTTTGGCACCTTTTTAAAAAAGGACCAGGAACAAACATGATGAATCATTTCAGTTCATTCCATCCTTGGCCATCCTTGGATTCTTATATAATTATTGTGAAACCTGTTTTCAGAAATGTGTTTTTTTTTGTGTGTGAAGCCAGTTAATGGAATTGCATCACAAACTTGAGCTTTAGAGGCGCAGGAGTATTTTTGCAGTGAAATGAGTAGTCCTCCCTTTTTTGCACTTAAGTATAATCTGGCCACCGTCTGTTTCACCTCGCAGCCACTAGACAGAGAGCAACGAGAGGCTTGACTCAGCCTAACAATCTCCTTATATTGTGCTGTTCTGACTTGTTCACTGCACTTAAGACACGCAGACAGTGTGAACCTGCAACAGTTAGACAGACACATGGAGTATAGACAAATTAGAATGTGCCATACACTTAAAACCCAAGGAGATATATTATAAAGTGCAGAATAAAACGTGCTTGAGGAAAGTAGAAATTCTAAAAGTCTTGTAATAGCAACAAGAATTCTTCGGGGGGGAGTAGACTTCAACTCAACATTCTTTTCGGCAATATTTAAATGACAACTTATTCCTAACAATGAGACAATTGACAGGTTACTTGGTGCAGACTCACAGGGAGTGCGTTGGAAAGTTTTATAAAATCAAATGTAGTTATGTAGGTACTCGTGAAATTCATTTGAAGAAATGTGACGTAATACTGTATTTATGAGGGAAAGCAGAGAATGATGTGAAGCAGAGAACAGGCCGTCTGGTGGGTTTCAACGTTCAAACAATGCACACACACACTCTACCCGCTCTAAAATCAAATTGCTCATCAGCCACGCAAACAAGAGTGAAGCGGCCGTGCGGCTCGTTTGATCAGACTGAGGCATACAAATAAACAATATCGGATTTTGTCGTCGGATTACAAATGATGTAACCTCCTGTCTAAATTACTAATGAACTAAATTATGATGGAACCACAGAGGCAAACATGACTGTGCAAACACATTAACAACGCAAACACACATACGCGATATAGTCCTAATCATGTGGGATAACAAAATGGATAAAAAGCCAACGTTGATCAGTGACATTGTCTTTCAGCCTCATGTTTAACTTGCAGGAGGTAAGCGACATTGTTGTCTATCTGAGTAATGGTGACATCTGATCTGGTTAGTCTTATGTGTGTATTCTGTTTAGCGGCTTGTGTAAACGTGTGACAATATTGAAGTGCTCCGATCTAACAGTGTATAATATACAAGTGCTGCCATCCATGCCAGAGGAGTTCTCATCAAGAGGTCGTCGTCACTTCTCATCCTATTTACAACCCATCCACACTCAAAAGCGAGCAATCAGGATTCCATGGCAGGCCGCACGCTCTGGCACGAGGCCAACATCAGCCAGGTCTTATCGGGTATTAGACTGCCCTGCAATCTCCATTTCATGAACACCCAGTATACAATAAACACTATTGATTTTCACATTGCGCTTTTCTGCACTTGAATCTAGTAGAATGTGAGCGTTCTGCCACAAGAATTGTAATGAATAATAATTCAGTTTTGTGGGGAACTGTTTAGAGAATCTTTTCCGATCCAGCTAAAGCCGCGGCTGCTGGTCAGGTAAGTGACTTAGACTAAAAAACACAGCTGAATGGTGGAGCATTAGAGCTTGCAAATTGGCACGAAAGTGCATGAAACGTATACCCAATAATGGTGAACCAGATTATACTGTGTTTGTGCTTTAATCTGAAGCAGCTTCGCTCGAGTCGCAATAAATCACAAATCATTTATGGTCAAATCTCAGGGGGAGAACTGGGTCACATGAAGCAAACACACACACACACACACACACACACACACACACCTAGATTTCATTCCCTATAAAACAACTCCCATAAAGGTTACTAGTGCTAGTCAGGTTTTATTGTAATCTCTCTGGATTCTAGTTTAACTCCTCTTCAGGGATAAATCACAAGAAACTACCCTTTGAGCCATTTATCACATTCTCTGCTCTGTAAACAAGCCACCGTGATTTTCAGTGATACTCACAAGGATGCGTATCAGCGAGGTACCAGGGGGTGTGTTTTCAGGAAGGCTGATGTTGTACAGCGGTTTGCTGAAGATGGGCCGGTTGTCGTTCTCATTGATGAGCTCAATAAAGACACGGGCAAATCCCACATGGTCGGACATGGACTCATTGGCATAGAGCTGAGTGGAGACAAGTAGGATATATGGAGTACTTGACTTGATTTTCATTGCACATGTTACACTTCAGCTCAAGAAACAGCATGCATTAAATATTAGTTTATTTATTCACAACAGTTCATTTTACTCTCTTTTTTTTAATTGCAGCATAGACATCAAAGATAAAGTAAGTTTAGGATTTGAAAAATCTTGGACTGATCATGGCATCCTTTACTCGGGGGTAAACTGAGGTGACAAAACATCATCAATCTAAGCGAGATAATGAAGCTTCATTTAGGCTTTGTTGCTTAAACATCAGAACCGGGTACACAGATGATTCAAGGGCAGTCTCACAGTAGGGCAACACGACTCCAGCAGCTCAATTGTTCGCTCATACTGTATCTTTACAAACATTATTTGTTAGGCATTTACAGTTAATAAAAAAAAAATACATGCTTCATCCGACCGCCTCATAAATATTAACCAATAAGCTGTGGGCTGTGGAGGAGAGCTGCTGTCCTTCCTGAACCATGTCTATTTTGATTTCTCGCAATTATTCTCACACATCTCGTGATGATGAGTCCATCCCAGCGCTAATTGTCATGTAAATGTTCACATTCACGCCGTACGAGAACTAATAACAAAATGTAAAACTCACAGAGAAGCTGAAGCGGCGGATACGTTCAAAGTCCAGCGGCACGGCCACCCTCATCCTGATGTCGGCACGCCCCTGTACTGCTGTGGGGGAGATGGTGAAGTATTCTGAATTGTTTCCCGTCAGAAACACCTGGAACATGCTGTTCACCCCCTGTCGCAAGAGGGATAAGAAAAACAGGGGTTAGTGAGAGAGAACAGGCAGATATATAAACTAACAGTGGTGGGGAAAAAAATGGTACAGAATATCCAATGAATTGTGAGGATTCATTTTAAGACCAAACTTATGATTCATGATAATACTAAGGTGCAGAGACTGTGAAAATACACAGAAGTCAGAACCGACGCCTGTCCCGATTTGCACCAGGAACTCCATTGACTCTTATCAGTTATGAGCAAGACGTTTTGATTGTATCACTGCATCTTTTCGCAAGATTTCATCTATCCTTCAATCCACTTGCTCTGTTGCCTTTCCCTTGTCAATATGTAGTTCAGAATATTTCCAAGGCCAGAGCATTTTAGAATTAGAATCAGTTTTATTTGCACACACACCAATTAGAGATTAGTGAATTTCACCTCTGCAATTAACCAATAATTTTTGTACTGTGTACCGGAGCAGTGGGCAGCACGTATCTGCACCAGGAGAGCAATGGGGGTCCAGTGCCTTGCTCAGGGGCACCACAGGCATTGACCAAGTTTCGAACCAGCAACCCTCCAGAGACAAGCCCTTCCCTTCCACTCGTCCTACCCATTACATTACAAATGACCTGGGGGCCAATGTGCATCTATTGTGGTCAAGAGGGGACCATCCTAGAGAACAAAAAGTGGGGGAAAAAAACCCAACTGTCTACAATATTACATCATGATATCACATGTCTAACCCAATTAATAATACTATTTATGATGCAAAATTAATGTATTAATATCAAACACAGACATTGATTTGAAATTACATAAATAATAGTGTGGACAACTGTAATTAAAATTCGTACCAGGAGCCCTTTTCGGCCACTGCCATTCGTGGCTCTGGCCCTAACATGTGTATTTACAGTATATATGTAATTGAATGTTGTAAATGATATATTTAATAATGGGATAATTATGACCAAATGCCTTATTATTACTGTTATAATAAACATTGCTAGCAAACATATATTATATTATATCACCTCACTGACAGCTGTGCCTCAGTTACACAGCTACAAGACGGTGAGGTCGTGGGCCATGTTTTCATTGTAACACGATATTAAGAGGGGGGCCGCATGTAATCCAGTGGAGGGCCGTATGTGGTCCCCAGGCCACCAGTTTGAGACCCCTGCATTAAAGTAACATCACAAAGGGGCACTAAATCGTTCTGAGTGATATGCAAATAATGCATCATGCCATCATACATGTAGTTATCCTCTATTTTGATAGTGTGTATGATAATCTGTCTGTGAAAGGGTCTTAATTGTAGCAAGGATGCTAGACCTCAAAGAAATTGCAGGCTTCACTGCACATTTTGACCTGGACAGCTGCACTTTGCAGGAAAAGCAAGGGGGAAACAAGGCAGCAAGCACAACTGTCAGAATGTGAAATAAAACGGTTATGACAGGGTTAGACAGCGACACAGGCGTGAGTACTAAATTACAGCCTCATCTCATCTCATTTGAATCCTTTATCGCCAACACGGAAACCCTACACTGCACTGTCACAATATGAAAATTGGCATCTGTGTACAACATGAAATAAATACCCATGAGCTGCCTAGTGGTGCTGTATGTCCAGCTGGAATTGTTACCTACTCCAGCCAGTGAGGAGGCTTTTAACCATATGCTAGTTTAATCATCATATCGTGTGATGATTAAAGTAAAGGGAGTAAAAGACACTGATGGAATTCCAAATGACAGCCACGACCATCTTCCTTAATTCAGATTTCAAATCCTCATCTTACAGTTATTCCTCTTTCTCAGATAAATCCAAAATATCAAATGCATGATGAGCAAATATAACTCAAGAGAGGGTCAAAATGGAAAAAGCCTGTGGCTGTCTTGAGCAGAGAAAACAGCTCTAGATCCCTCCTGCTTTCATATATAGAGCTGTGGGACAGCCAATCATCAGCTATTGTAGCAGACAGAGGAAGACGGGTGGCGCGTTGATTGGCATTAGGCCGGTGGTTGAAATAGCCCCCTTGTTTTTGTTTTCATTTCTGGGAGAACCATTGTGGCTGATGACTCCTATTTAAAAGACCATCCAATATGCAGGGATGTCACCTCAAACTGCCCATAAATGTAATTGCCTGTCCATTTGCTCCTGCCTTTAGAAGCCCCCAATAAAAGCAGCCTGTCAGATGCAACTGCCACAAAGTTTAGTGACAAGTTCCAGCAGCAAAAGTTTTAAAGATGCTAGTCGAGCAGAAGGGAATATGAAGGCGGTGACAGAGAGAGAGAGAGAGAGAGAGAGAGAGAGAGGGAGAGAGAGAGAGAGAGAGAGAGAGAGAGGGGAGAGAGAGAGTTAACTACCACTTCTGTCATAGTCTTAAAAAAAATGAAATGTCTGTCTCCCTGTAATCCTTCACGGCAGAAAAAAAGTGAGATTACAGTACAGGTGTGGCAGAGTGTAAATGAGTGTGAGTGCTGGCACAGGACCAAAACAGCAATACAAAAAAGGCCTTGTGGATTTTACTCCTTGTCATAGATGTATACTGTATACTCGTCTTACAATGCAAACCTGTAGCACACAACTTGAGAACAAGTTGTGTGCAGAACATTCTTATGGATAATAAAAATGCATTTTTCTTCTGTTGGATAAATGTAAAATAAACTGCGGTCCCTAAAGATTCTGAAGGAGTCAGGTGCTAACATATACACAGGGACCTCTTATCACATGCAGGGTGTCTGAGTTGTCAACCCCCTTGCACAGTTCTTCCTTCTCTGCCTGCAACAAACCACCCCTAGAATTAATAAACAGGCCTGGCTGGTAAATACTCTTGCTATCACTTCTTGAAGTGCTTTCTTTTTCTTCTTTCTGCTTCATCCTGCACTACCAATTATTCAGGCCTCTGGTTCTGCTGTTCAGAATTTTTGGAGTCTCTCCTCCGTCTCTTTTTTCCTCTCCACCTTTTTCTCTATCCACTTGACTTGCAGTTATCTGTCAAATTCCACCCTGACAGCCACTGTGGCTAAATCAATCAGAGTTGACTAGCTTTCGTCTTATCTGCACCAGTGGTGATTGATTTTCCTCGTTAGGTATAATTTGATGCTCTATCCCATCTCTTCCAGAGCAAATTAAATTGTAGTTGAGTCCAATATGGTGCTGTGAGCAGGCATGTGCAAATACGAGAGAAGGAGCGAGAATGTGGGAGAGCGAGAGAGAGGATGGCAGAGTAAGCGTAAAGTGAAAAAAAAAAGTATTTGAGTTCTGTGTGTGTGACATGTGTCACCACATTAGGTTGACAGATCCAGCTAATGGGAAGTGGCAGACACACTAAAGCATATTGTTGACGATCTGACTGTCCACACCAACACACACAAGCTCTGTCTCAATCCAGGGGCTGGATACCTCCTGAAAAATAAGATATAATTGTGATATCATTTCTCAGAAATGTCACCTCATTCTTCACATTACGTAAACTGGGTTTATATTTGTGGATTAAAGGGAATTAAGAATCTTAACCAGGTTTACTTGACCTGGTCAAACCTGTGCTTGTTCTACTGCTTCATGTCAAAAATGATCTGCATAACTGACATCGGAATAATTGACAGTGATAGAGTTGACTGCCTTACTTGAATAGTTGATTTACTTCTATGATATTGTTGTTAAACTACTGTTTTAGAAATAGTATTTTATTTCTGTGTAAAAATGATCTGTTGTTGATCTAACTTTTAAGGGAAATGATGTGACCATCACACACCAGTGTCTGGGTTGATGCATCTCTATTTTCTCCAGTATTACATGAAACTAATAAAAAAAAATGACTAAGTAAGTCTACAACTATGTTGAAAATTGAAATTATTTTACATCTGATTATGTTTAAAGATGTTTTGGCTGATTAGGTCTTGAAACAGCAGTTAGGCTTCAAGGAGCAGAAGAACTGTGATTCAGGACTTTGAACTGTGGAGGGCAGCATTTAACCTCTCGTGTACAGCCTGCCAGGATTTATTAGGAGAAGAAGAAGAAAGGAAAGTCGTGAGTTGTGTGGGCTAGACCGTCTCATTTCTCCCCCTCGCTGGGATCCAGTCCGTGGATTGACGGGGGTTCTTTGTGACTGTTGCATTTGTAAATCCACAGATAAAAACACATCATCTAACACCATTTTCATGTAGCTGTCTGACCTGACTTTGTTGCAAGATCAAATCGTGAGTGATGTAGGTGTTGTGTGACACCCAACCATTAGTGTCTGAACCTCCTTATTCATCCATCCATCCATCCATTTATTTTCTACCACTTTATCCTTCACAGGGGCGTTGTGGGGGGCAGGGTGCTGGAGCCAAACCCAGCCGATACAGGGCAAAACGCTGGGTACATCCTGGACAAATTGCCAGTCCACTGCAGGGACCCTCCTCATTCATCATCAGCAAAAATAAACAACAATAGTTCTGATTGTACAACAGTTTAAATGTTGAGTAAATAACAGCTACAGAATAAATTGTTTTGTTCTTTTTTAGTTCAGAATTAAAATCAGTAGTCCGTCCCTTACACAAAGCTTGTTTTTGGTTTGGTTCAATTGTTAGGGTTCACGACTATGCCATTTAATTCCACAGACTGAACAATTGAATACACACAGTTGTACTCTATAAGTCAGACGGCATTAAATACATAAAAGAGGAGGGTCCTGATGCATTTACACTATCAGTCAAAAGGTTTGGGTTTCACCTATATAATTTTTTCCATTAAAATTCACACTTTTATTCATCAAATGAGTTGCAAAATGAATAGAAATACAGTCAAGACATTGTCAAGATTCAAAATAATGATTTTTATTCCAAATAATAATTTTGCCCTTCAAACTTTGCTTTCGTCAAAGAACCAGCCAAACTGTTCTCAGCTGTGCTAACATCATTGAACAAGGGTTTTCAAATCATCCAATAGCCTTCTAACGCGATTAGCAAACACAATGTACCATTAGAACACTGGAGCGATGCTTGCTGGAAATGGGCCTCTATACACCTATGTACATATTCCATTAAAAACCAGACGTTTGCAGCTAGAATAGTCATTTACCACATTAACAATGTATAGAGTGTATTTCTGATTTATTTAATGTTCATTGAAAAAAATAGATTTTCCTTAAAAAATAAGGACATTTCTAAGTGACCCCAAACTTTTGACCGGTAGTGTAGTACTGTAGTACAGTCTAAAACTACTGTATATCTAAACTGTCGGTTTGACCAAATCCCACATCAGCACCTTAAGTTTGGCACATCTTTATTACCAATCAGATGACGCCAAGGCTGCATAGACAACACATGATTGACTCACCTCATCTTTGTCTTCAGCCTGGATGAAGAGCGGCAGAGCGAAGCCCACCTGGGCGAGCTCAGTGATCCGCACCCTATACTCAGTGCTGTTGAACTTTGGAGCATTGTCATTCTTGTCAATTAGCAGAATGGTGAAGGTGGTCATCACTGTGGCCTCTGATGGACTGCGGTCGTCTTTTAACTCTGTGGCCTTATTGTGGAAACAAATGGGCGTCGAGGGAGGAAGAGAAAAGGGGAGAGAGAGAGATACATGAGATTCATTTCATTGCACTGAAAATGTCATTTTGGATGGAGGCGGTCAGCAAGCAATCTCGGTCAGGTATTTACAGCTGTTCATTTATTGGATCAATAGGTGGACAGACGGACTCAAAGCAATCATAGAAATAGGCTCAAAGTGGCGTCAAAAGAGGGCCAGCAAACGTACATCCACACACACACACACACACACACACACACACACACACACACACACGGACACACAATGAGATTTAGGAGAAAGCCCAATTGAGAAGATGCAATTACACACTCTCTGTTTCTGGTGAGCTCAGAGTCAAAGATGTGAGGATTCTGAAAGACATGACAGAACCAAAAAATGGAAGGGGAAGGTAGGAATGGGCAGGTGGGGTCCCGTTTATTGATAGAGTGGTGTCACAAACAATAAGAGAGGGGGCAGGTATGACTTGCCTCCGCCTGGGTAATCAAGGGAGTTTAGCCTCTGCTGTCTCAATGCCACTGAATCATTTGACCACGACCTCATATGCTCAGCACTATCTAAGCTGCCTGAAGTTGAGAAATTAGTTGTATTACTATGGCACACCACAATCAATAGTAGCACTACCTAAGAAAGCACAAGTAAAGAGAGGCAGGGAAAATATAGAGGGAGAAAAATCCATATCTTATAAATACATTTTTGGGCGACATTTTCTCGTTTTCAGCACTTTCCCTTATTCTACTTTTCTTCTTTGTAATTATTGATTTCAATTAGGAAGATAGAGTGAGTCTGGGATTGTTAGCCAGAATCTCTCTTGTATTAACATTAAGAGTCAGCTCAGCTGTATCTCAGCAGTCCTTTCATAAAAATGTCATGCGACCTGCTTTTTATTAACAATAATTGCAGCTAAATGAGGGAAAACACGCACGTGGATGTGAGGCCATTAACTGGCCATTTATTGTCCAGAACAGGTGCAAACCAATTCTCATTCAAAATCCACAATAAAAGACTGAGGAAAAAAAACAACATGAATTTGATTTGAAATCCTTCCACTCTCATTAGCCCTCGGAAGATCATTTCAGACAATCTCTCACACCTGGGGATAACCACTTGGTGAACAAGAAAAAAAAATGTCATCAAAAGGAGAGTGGCAGAGTGGACAAAGCGAGAAGGCTGTGGGTGGGGGAGGGATTGAGGGGTGAGAGGGCATGGCTGACATGCTAAAAAGCCAAGTGAGATAGACTGCAGGCTCAGTGGAGGGACAGGGGGATTCAGACACTTCACCTGATCCAAAGAGGAAAAAAAGGAAGAAAGAGAGGAGAGAACAAAGGAACACTAAGCAATGAGGAGCACTGTAAATCCTATTCCTTTATCTTGTCCTCCCCTGCCCCTTCTGTCCTCCCTCGCTGCTGACTGAACTCAAGCCTCAGAAGGAAACATCGTCACAGAGTAACCACATTTGTGTCAGAGTCTACAGACATGCAAATCTTCTATCTTGTGCCAAGTCAGTGTTGTACTGACCTTACAATCTCACCTAATCGGAACGGTCAAAATATGTATCGTACAAGCAAAGGCGATGTATTGCATTTAGCAGGTCTTTTGAGGCGATCAAAAACCAGACAGTGCATTGATTTAATACTCTATCATATCAAAGCTCTCTCTTGATCCACTGATGAAAAAGATTTT
This sequence comes from Microchirus variegatus, assembly GCF_963457635.1. Lineage (NCBI taxonomy): Eukaryota > Metazoa > Chordata > Actinopteri > Pleuronectiformes > Soleidae > Microchirus > Microchirus variegatus. The sequence continues at coordinate 13,879,363 of NC_139812.1, forward strand.
CGATCGCTTGTCTGGGTTTGCGACTGTCTCTGTCCCCCGACTCCTTAACCGCTTCCCATTCAGCAGCTCACCTTGACAGTGATAGTGAATCCTGCTGAGTAGAGTGGGTTTTCTCTGTCCACCTGGCCATTCACTGTCAGAGACCCGCTGATGTAGTCCAGGGCAAAAACGCTGTTGGTGTTCCCTGGATGGATAGATGGGGAAGAAAAAAAAGACAAGAGATAAGAAAGTCAGAGGGACAAAGAAAACTGGCGTTGTGGATAATTCAGCATAACCCCCAGCATGCAGCATGGTTCCACTGGAAAGGCGAGAGATGGATAAGCATAGTGTATCTCTCCATTTCATGCAATATGGATACAGCTTTTGCTGTGCCGTGTTTTGTCTCTTGCTACCTGCCAAAGGCTGAACCAACAACTTCAACCAGTACACACTCTCCTGCTGCCACTGCTTCTGCCCCTTCACTTCTTCACTGGATGTTAATGTCACCATCTGCTCACATGTTGTATTCATGTTTAAGAGTTTAGTTTCAATTTAGCTGTTGTTAATATTCTCAGCGTTTAAGATGAGGGTCTCAAACGCTGACCTGGGGGCCAATGCGCACCTATTGTGGTCGAGAGGGGGGGGCGACAGTTACGGAGTAAGTGACATGAGAAATCTCGAGTTAACCAAAAAATATGAAAAAAACTAAAAATCACAAACCAAAAAATTATGAAAAAAAAAAAAAATCAACATTTTGTTTTCCATATTCTTTCTGGAAACTCGAGAGTAAAAAAAAAAATATATATATATTTTTTTGAAAGTATTCTGATTCTGATTCTGATTCTGATTAAGAGTACAGGGTGAAATTTCCGATCACCTTATGGTTTATGAATGGACGACAATTTTTCAATATGTCAATTTCAAATCATGGATTACTTTTAACTTAAAATAAGAAGAATGATTTAATTCCTTTGAATTTTGGTTGAAAAAAAACCCAGCCACAATAAGACAATAAAGTGTCTATATAAGACAATAAGATTCAGAGACTGATCATGCGAGCGAACCACACATTTCTCCTGCACCACATCGCTTCAGACCGGCTGATGAAGTGCATTAACTTTGCTGTCGTCTGTGTACTTTTTCAAAGATGAGCATTTCGAATTATGAACGCCGCACTGTTCTCATTAACAAGTTCAAGTGTGTCTAGTGTTCCATATTCAATTCAATTATGGAGGTTAAAATATTAGACTGAGACCCACTTGAGTCGTCCCCTCATATACATTTCTTAATCCCTCTTTTCCTTTTTCAAATTACTGTCCTAATTGTTAACTTTCTCAACTCCCTTGCACTCTTCTCTGACACGCTGTCTGTCTCTCTTTTGGGCATCATGTGGCTGCTGCTGCGTGCCAATTACACCCAGCAGATGGAGACAACAAACGAATAGGCAACCAACTGCCATTTTCATTCTATTCTTTGCATCTGTCACATGTGTTGCACGAGACCCCAAGCAGCCCCTGTGCAATCTTTCGAGAGCATTCCACTTCATACATGTTGATGTTATCAGAGCAATCTGCTCAGCGAAAGACAAACAATGGAGCGAGCAGGACTGAATGAGAAATTTCCAGTCAGCCAAGTTCAACCGTGAGTCATTTTACCGTTTTGACCAGTTGACGTGATCGAAACCATTTGACCACAAGCAGGATAATCTCAGTAAGAGGAGGAGAAATCTCCGTCTATATACTGCAAAAAATGGATATACAGCATATAAATAGAATTCAACACTAGCATCATGTCAGTGGAAGTAGAGGGCACATTTCTTACAGGACACAAAAAAATGAAGTTCCTGCATAGATGATTACAAACTGACGCTGTTCAAAGCAGAAGAACCTTGACAATGTTTTAATGGAAGCACTTTTGCGGATTGTGAAATATGTCTAAATATTTTTTAAGTGTCTTTATCTATACACTGTATAGATGTCACAATATAAATAACATACACAGTGGATTTAAAAGGAAATTATATCAATGTAAAGTACATTAATGAGATATATGGGAACTACAAATGACATCCTCCCCATAGACTTTGGTTCAGCCTTGTAATTTATACATTTATATTATACATTAATTATACTTAGGCAACATTATATGCAGATTACACACACATCTGTTATAGGTAATGGAAGTATTAGGCTGAAAACATTTTAATGGCATTACTTTGGTGTTTTTATGCTTTTTCTAGTGTGACTTTTATGAATGAATGATGCATGTATGTGAGCAGTATGTAGTATCTGTCTTTTTCAGCCTTAAAAAGATGAACGTGAATGCAAATACTCATCAGATTTTCCTTTCTGCATTTGTGTGATTACTTTTGCTGATTTGACTTCCTGAGGCTGCACATCCAAATATACTAATGATATTAAGATATGAAGCATGAACATGTTTCTTGCATGTCGTCATTTATAGTACACGTAACAATATTTAAAGGGGGATAAAAAAGCTAATATGCATTAGTTGGTCCAACTATGATCTCAAGCTGCACTTTGGGGGATTATGAATCTCTCTCTTCTTGATAGGTTGAGGTTGAGACTTCAGAGAAACATGGTCAGATGAGCGGTTCACAGAGCACAATAGCTAGGGTCAACAGCTTAACCCATGCTTGTGTTCCCTGTTCCCCACTCACTGCTCTATTATTGCCCAGTACTGAGCCTGGAATAGAGAGGAGACAAGCTGCAGAACAAAGAGCACCAACGGGGAGTAGAGAAGAAGTAGCAGGCCAGCAGAGAGGGCACAGCTCTTGGGTAATTAGCCTGGATTGAGGGCAAAAGGTGGAAAGAGTGGAGGGAGGTAGGAACTGTAATGCTAGTGCTGATTGTATCAATTTTACATAATATTTTTATTGTGGGACTGATGAAATGCTGGAACTCAGTGAAAGATTACCGTTTAATCAAGATTTATCACTTTACAATAAAACTTGTTTGGTTCTCATAGATTTAGAATCAGCCTTTTTATGTGTGCAGCGCAATTCCTGTTTCAAGAAAATGCTCACTGGGCAGCCAAAGACACATCTTTTATATAGTGAATGCTGGAGTTACAGTTCAATTTCAATTTCAATTTTTGTATAGTGCCAATTCATAACACACATTATCTCAAGGCATTTTTCATAGTAAGACCTTACAATTATTATAGAGACCCAACAGGAACAAGCACTTCGCTTGCACTCTCACGATAAGATGTCACATGCTGGAATTGATTAATGACGTTGAAATGAAATTCTGATCACAACATTCCTGTTATTCTCAGTAGAGGGGCAAACTTGATGTTGATAATCATTTTTTGTTGGGGAGTAACCTGCATCGGGGGACCCTGACCCACTCAGTGTGGGCACCATGGCTCAAAAATTGGTTTATCAGCTTCAGTGCCCTCTGACTAGAATCCCAATCTAGTGCAACAGCCGCTCTTTAACCGGGCGACTTCATAGTCAACTTGCCAAGCAATGAGTACCAGCAGGCTGCTGGTGGTTATAATCTTTGTATGCATGTGGTAAAGGAACGCTGACTTTTCACTGCCACAGTTTACACTGACCAGTCTTCCACCTCCGCTCTGCCATATGTCGAGCTTCACCACAGAGACACAACGACTCGCAGGTTCCACCGAGAGGAGAAATATAATCACATTCTAATTGCTGATAGAGAGTGTTCTCCAGTGATCTACCAGAACACTGTGATTGGACCCCCAGGGGTAAGAACTGCTACATATACACTATGGTTTTTGCGTGTGTGTGTATGTGTTAATGTGTCAGAGTGCATTTGGCATGTGGTGATAACTAGCAGGGTTTGATTCTATGATGTAAGAGCCTCCAGGGGGATTAGCCATGCTCTCACATTACCAATAGTGCTGGACCAGAAAATGAGAAACCATGTCCTGATTTTGTCTACACACTGAAATATACACACACACACACACACACACACACACACACACACACACACACACACACACACACACACACACACACACACACACACACACACACACACACACACACACACACACACACACACACACACACACACACACACACACACACACACACACACACACACACACACACACACACACACACACACACACACACACACACACACACAAGGAAGTCAACACCTGAAAACAGTATCAAGTATCAAATGAATCCAAACTATTTGCCACTTAAAGCAGACCTAGACCGGAAGTTCCAATTAACGCTGTTTTTTAGTGTGTATCTACATCATTACCTTGTTTACGAAGCCCTGGAGTTTCGAAAAAAACATTGCTGAGAACGCTATGTTTTATTGTAATCTCGGGCTCAGCGAGATCACTGTAAAAACCGATCTGGTTACGTAAACAGCGGTTCACCTGAACAGCAGATCCTCCTGCTCCGGGCACTAGTCTGGGTACATCCGGTTGCGTACAACCGCAGAAGAAGAATAACGTCCGTTGTGGAGGTGTTTCACGAGCGACAGTGTCTTCTGACTCTGGGTCTGACTCCGGGTCAAAGTCATAAAAGGGACTGCGGCGGTGAGTCGTGACAAAGCTATTTTTAAACATTGTTAAAACAATGTTTTGATAATGAGTAGCAGTGCATCCACCATTCCAGAGGGGAAAGCTACGCTTCTGAGAGCTGGTGTGCTGAATATGTCACTTCCGGGTATTGGCCAATCACAAGACATTTGGGAAGGCTCTACCCTGGCTGGCCAATCACAACACACTCTGTCTTCTGGGTGTGAGAGTTCAGTCTGAAATATTGCGGCTGAGGAACAGCATTAGAAAAGAGGGATTTCTATAGGCTCGTTTACAGCAACTAGGAGGTTTTTGACCATAAAAACAAGTTAATGTATGTAAGTAGACCTCCATAACTAACATATATGTGCAACAAGACCACTCAATGTGAGCTTTAAAGAAATCTCCCCATTACCAAAGCAAGAGGAGAAACACAGCACATTTTAAATCGTCTAATGACAAATTCTGAATCGTTGAAGTGAAGGCGCATTCACAGCAGCCGCTTCCACACTGAGATTCCCTCGTCTTACACAGAGCAAAATGGCACGTTCAGAGATGGAGAAAGAAAATAGCGAGGCAAGAAATGGGAGAGAATGCCGAGTCGCAGAAGTGGGGACTGCCCAACAGAACAGGAGAAATACAGACTATGAACAGCTGAGCACAATCACATGTGCAACAAGTAGATAAACAATGACTACAACTGAAGAACAACTGAAGCAGGAGTTCTCCAAGTGTAATCAGCATGTCTAAGCTAGTGACAACTGTTTTCTCCAGTTTGTGACAACACCATGGGTGTGCTGGAACATTCTAGTAATGTGATATGGCATCCAGCCAGAGCCCACAGTCTTAGGGCTAAGATTTCTTGTACTTTGATAAATGTACAAAAATTAGTGTCACTTTCAAGGATTACGCCTACGGGCAAACCGTGCTGCTGCTGATGGTGGTGGTGGTTAAGTTATTGTTGGCGCACTTTCTCCTAAACCCAAATGAAAAGCTTCACACACGTACACCGACTTGTGGGTGCACATACTCATCAGTGAATTGACACACACCCTTTGGTGTGTGACAGCTACCAGTGCATGTGTATATGTTTGTGTGTGATGTGGAGTTATAATGGCCCTGGGGGAGTCTTGCTATTGGCAGACGCAGTGCATTTCATGAATACTCAATGAACTAGTTTCCTGTGAGTTTTTTTTTTTCCTGATAAAAAGGTTTGAGGACAAACATGTTAAGATAATACACGGCAGATGAAAGCCACTTTCTTTTTGCCCAGGTAGCAAACAGCTTGATTTCGTTAGTTAGATGCATTTCCACTGTTAAGGGGAAGGTTTCTTGTCTCAGCTTTGACGATCAGCTGCTTCAGCCGCATCGCGAGGAGTTTCATTTACTCAGCTCCACCATATTTCTGTAAGTCTCTCGACTCTGTCTTGTGACAAAAGATGCTTTATGTTTTCAAAAGCAAGAAGCATCACCTTCAAGATCAGTGCAATATTTTGCTGAGAAATTCCATTTTTCCCCTCATTGAAGTCACAATAAATAACACTGCCCTGGTTGTATAACAGGCGTTGTAGCCAGCGCTAACTATATTCAGCTCTGAGACTGTTTTAAATACTCTGACCTCAACGACATAAGGCTGGGGCCACACTGCTCTGATAATCTGCACACCTGTGAGTCGACCTCTTTCAACTGCCATGAAAACTACAATATTTCATTATGCCTTTGTAAATGCCAGGACCATAACCCTTCAAACATTTCTCAATTAGCTTTGTTGGGGGGAAAAAAAGTGTTGTGTTTGTGAGATATTTGCCAGATATAGACATGAAACCGTAGTGGAAGATCATTTTCACTGTCAATTACACACGGCTCGCACAAAAAAAACAGACGAGAACTAATTTCCTACAAGCAGTGTGGCTGCTCTAATCAGTTATCATAAGTGCCTAAGTGAAAAGCAAGAAGTTATACAATGCACACCCACTGCTAACACAGCCGGTGTGGCCGGAGCCTAGCGTCTGGAGAGAATGTAGTATTAACAAAGGGCAGCAGGTATAATACACTTCATTTTATTGTAAGAATAGTAGAGTAATACACTTTTATTCAGACTAAAATTATATTATATCAGGACAGTGAAAAATGTCCCCTGGTCTGTGATTCTCCCCCAGGTTCCCACCCTCTAAGTCGTCAGCCAAAAGAACCACCGAGTGTTTCTCACACATTTTGATCACACATTGGGTCAGAAAAGCTAACATCGCAAATTCTCTCTAAAACAGCATCAAACAGAAATATATATACAGTGTATCTTTATATATATATATATATATATATACATACTTTTGGCCACAATGCTTCTCAATAAATAATCTCTTATCTTTCTCCGAGTTCTGCTCCATATTTTACTGTTCTCGTTTGAAGTGAACTGACCTACAGATTCCTGAGAGCCACTATGTTGACTCATCGTGTGAGATTTTCTGTCTCGGTCTCTGTAAGACACTGTACAATGTGTACACAACAGCAGCTGCCTGGGAGACAGCAGCTGAGGAAATTGCTTTTGACATCTGGAAATGTGCTTGTTCAGAAGCAGATAGTTAAGGATAAAATTTCTCTAAGCCAGCAGCATCCCCCACATCCCACAAATAAACGGAAATAAAGGAGAACCTCATCTCACCAACAGATAAAAGTGAGGACATCGAACCAAAGTACAATAGAGGGTTGTAACTGAACCTCGGTTTGTACCACATGGTCTTTTCTTCAGTGCCGTTTGAGTTACTGGAAATGTGGATTTATAATATCCAGTCTTACAGTATACTTTATGATAAATGCATATAACTGTGGGGCATTAGCTGGCTAAACAAATCAATTTTCATTTAAAATAAGATCAAAAGAAGGAATATGACCAAGACCTACATCACAGTGCACAAGGTCTGGACAAGAGAACACAAATACTCAACTCAACTAGTGCTTGGTTTGTGTTGTGATCAGTGTCCCGCAGAATGAATCTGCCTTCGCTGAGAGATTACATAGCAACGGATTGCCGAGAGCCTCAGACCGTCTAATTGAAAACCCAGAGAAATCACAGCAACATGGCAGTCACAATAAGAGTTCCCCACGGAATAACAGGTGTTAGCCTTGTCCATTTTACAGCATGCCTGCTAAAACAAGTTAGGGAGCAGAAGTGTGGAATCAAGGCATCAGGGTGTAGCCGCACTGAAGGATAAAGATATGTTTGACAAGAGAAAATAATCTCCTTACGACTTATCAGTTTATCCAGACTGGAACCTCTCTGACCAGTATGCTGGAGGGAGACTGGAAGCTGGGGCCAATTGTCCCTGTCTGCCCCTCTGACCCACTGCAGTGGGCAGGGTTGTCTGTCTCACTTGTGTGGTAGTGATAGATGAGGTTTTCCTATGCTTCCACAAAGGCCAATAAAGTCAGAGAATGCCTGTGGCGACACTGGGTCTTTTTTCATTGCAGTATGTGGTCTCAATCTGCAGCCTCTTCAAAACACAGCAGGAGTATTCATTAAATACAGTAGGGAAATGAATGTATCATCTTTTATCAATTTAGACAATTATTCTGCTCGAGTTGCTGCAAATTAGAATCCAATGTATGTGGGTCGATTCTTTGAGGCGCTTTCCGTACAGTGAGGAGACGCAATGAGTAAAGAATCATTTAAAAGGGAAAGGAAAAAATAAAGATGAAAAAGGGCTCACAATGGGATTAGTTGTGCTTGCGTGAAAAAAAAGAGATAGAAACAAGCACACAGATAACCACGAGGCTGACATGAAAGGCTTTGGAGAGGTCTTTTTATTTAGTGAGTTTTCTGCTTGCCCTCACACTATTACGACAGCACAGTGAAGAGGCCACAAACTTTAAACAAGGGCTTAGCTCTTATCCTGATAGACAACAATACTTGCAATGGATGAGAATTGTTGGCCTGTAACTTCAGATAGTCCAACAGATAACTTCTACAAGATAAAGGTGACCAAATAAAAGGTATTTTCACATTTTTAAGAACCATACTATCTAGTTTTCTTTCCGTTTTCTGTTAATTTGGGGGTGATTTATCCATATAGTATGTACAGTACATTATGTGCACAGACAATCATCTTATCCATTGGTTTTTGAAATAACTTTTGTCAAAGTATTTGTTCCAGTTGTAAGAATGTTTCCTTAATCTCAGGTGAGCTGGGAATTGCCCTCAAATAAATAAGAATTATCTTTCAGAAATATGGCAGGCCATTCCATTATGCAGTCGGATGTATGTTCAGTGACATCACGGCATGGATGACTTGAAATTTCCTTAGTTTTAATGAAAACAAAAGTGAGGTTATACTGTACGGCACAGGCAGCACCTCCACCAACCCCCCGTTGATCTTGGTCCTTTTACAACAAACCCATGATTAGAAACCTGGGGTTAGTAATGGATTTTCGGTTTGATACGCAGATTAGCTGTGTTATAAAAAAAAAAACAGCTTCTTTCAATTAAGGCAAATAGCCAAGGTTAAATCGATTCTGCAGAGGCATGACCTTGAAAAACCTCATATATGCCTTCATTACTACACGACTGGATTACTGTAACAGTCTTCATGTTGGGGTTTCCATCGCTCGCCTTCTGCTTGTTCAGGATGCTGCTGCGCATCTTTTGTCAAGCACTCACAGACATCAAACATATCTCTCCAATTCTGGCTTCCCTCCACTGGCTCAGTACACCACAGGTTATTATTGTTTGTGTACAAGGGTCTGAATGGACTTGCTTCGCCTTACTTGAGCTTTACACTCCTTCACAGTCCCTAAGATCAGCTCATCAGCTGCCCGTGGTCGTCCCTAAAACAAGGCTGACGCTCAATGGTGAGCAGCTCCCACACTGTAGAATGGGTTGCCGTTTCACATTAGGCAGGCCTCATCACTTCCTGCTTTTAAGTCTCTCTTAAAAACCCATCTCTTTGCTTTGGCATTCCACTCAGTGTGAGCTTGTGCTGTGTGTGCATGTATATGTTTATGCCTCTCACCCGTTATGTGTGTTCTGCTTTGTTAGTGTTTTTAAAATGTTTGCCGTATCACTGCCCATGCACATATGTTATGTAAATGTGCTTTATAATTAAATTGGATAGGATTGGATATAAGAACTGGGGTCAAGATAGAGATCGTGTTGGTGTAAGACAACAACGTTGATGGGGGGAAAAAGACATTTAATATTTTCAACTGGCATCGTAGCAACCACTGAAACAGTAGTAAGTACACAGATATTTGATATGCCCACCATATGGTTGCTGCTCAAAAGAGATACCTGAACACCTGGCAAATTCTTCTGCTGTCTTCCCTGCTTGTCAATTACCAGCATAAGTTTTTTTTCAAATAGGAATTAAATGCACAATTTGAAAAAGGCATCACCTGATATAATACTGCCAATAACTAAACCAGACTGACTCACAAATGACTGAAGACAAAAAACATGGTCTTTATTAGCCGAGTTCAGGGAAAGTGTGATTGGAGAGAGAGCTAGGTAACAGCAGTTCTTTCCAGGGCTTCTTCTACATCACTTATCTGATCAGTGGTAATTTGTCCCTGACTTTTTGCAGCTTCCCCAAATAAAAGGCTTGCATAAATTATTAACGCATTAATAAAAAAAGAACTTCTCAGACCCATGATTTCATTTTAGTCCAGCAGACGTCTCAGCAGTTCAATGCATACCAACATGATTACTGGTGGATTAAAGATGTAGTGACTATTATTCTCCATCTTGTTTTCTTAAATGTTTTTTACAAACACACACCACATGGTTAATGGTGCTTTTAAACTTTAGGCTTTGATAATTAAAATATAAATCACAATTGAAATGTGCAGTTGTCGACACCGTTGAGCATTAAGCTAATGCAGATGGTGGATGTCACTGTTTCACACAAAAAAAGGGACTATAAGGAGAAAATATAGCAGCATCTACAATGAGTTTAAAGTCATTAAATTAATTTCACCTCACAAATGTTTCTGTTTAGCTCAACAGCTACTGAATGTGTGGAGTTCAAATCCTGTTTTCTCCACAATCAGGTAAGAGTAGTGGAATTAGAGAAAACACTGAGCTGTAGTGGGTTTATAATGAGAGTAGAATAGGTCAGAGGTAGAATAAAAGAAACAACGTCAATCCCCGTGGACAAGGAACACAACATCAGAGACACCCTGGATTCTCCATCATCATAACAAATATCAACAACAGCAACACTAGAGGCAGAGCTCTGCTGTGATGTTATCTCTAGTACACATCAAATCCCAGATCTGCCCTCTCATTGGAGGAGCGAGAAGAAATCCTCATCTCCAATCCCACAATCATTAGCATAAATCACAGCTGCAATTAAAACCTCGTTTATCTTAATTACTGAACTAATGAGACGAGTCCCGCAGGAGTGAGCCGTGATCTCCGAGGACACTTGGGGCGAAGAGCAGGGAGGCATGAGAGGCACTGTGCAGAGTCGTACCTAAGTCTGCCAACAAGAATGCCCTCGCGCTAATCTGACTGCAGCAGCAAGAACATGTGTACACAGATAGGGAGACACTGTACATATGTGACGGTACACAGGAACCCATACACACACACACAGACGCCCAAATGCATCATCTGACAACCTTACCCTCCCACCTTTATCTCCTGGCACTGCATCACCCTTCAACTTCAATTATCTATAAAACTTATAATGATTTTATCAAGCCTACAGGCTTCATCTCCATAAGGGCTTAGTGCGGTGCTATAACTCTTGATTTTGCATCGAATGGGAATACATCGCACCACCTAATTAATGTCTTTTTAATGCTCTTCTCCTCTAGAGCTTAACTCAGCCCTTCAACTTTGCTACAAAACACAACACACACAACATAACATGTGGCAGCGCACATAAGTAAGACTGAGTAGGTGTGTGCACTGAATGGGAGCAGAGTGTTTATGGTTAGCACCATGAAAAAAACAGGATTGGCTACCGAGTGACTGTCCTGACTGGGCAACAATGAAGTGCACACATGCATAAAAGCGTGCAGCACTCACAAATAATACATGGCTACACACACACACAAACACACACACACACGGGGTCAAATTCCTTACTTCAGCGGTGAGGTCAGACAGTGACTCAGCAGATGGCATAACAATGAATATCTTTATCACCCAAAAATTCCCATGGTGCACCAGACTTATCAAACAGTGCCAGCCCGTATCAGCCAGCTGGCAACACTGGAGGCACCAATGTTCTTCCATCCTGGCCGTCCAGGGTTCGACAGAGGGCACGCAGAGTTTAAAGGATACAGTCTGCACATGGCTACAGTATAATCCTCCCAACGGGGGAGGATTTGACGACATCGATCACATGTTTCAGTCCTGAAGGATCTTTTAGGGATTGTTCGTCTTTTAGGATTGATTGTGGCAAAAAAATAAAAATACAAACACCTATGGTGCATGGACTGTGCATTTCATGTGTAATAGGACTATAGACTTCCCCAGGAGCGATAAGCCAAAGCTACATCAGGGGAAAACTGGAGAAACTTGTTAAAAAGATTCATCTCATTATTTGTAGACCAAAGACAAACAAGACATTCTCATTAAATAGTAAATATAAGGTAAACATGAGGTATGTTTTTTTTTAATTTATGAAATACAAAAACACATTGTGTCACACTGCCTATTTACTGCATTTACCCAGGGTGATTTGAATTTAATCAGGTGGAGGCGACAATGACATAATCATTGGGGTCATTTGTTTGACAAGTAAATGTGAAAAAAAAGGCAAAAAAACAAACAAACAGATGTTTGGCTGGAAAATATTAGTTCCAGAATATATCCAGGAAAATAAAATGATGATTCACTTGCATCCATTTCATGCTCTGACCTTTGCCTGCAAAAAATATATTTAACTGGAAAAGCACTCGGAGAGCGCAGACCTCCGCCAAGGCAGCTCAGCCCCCCAACCCGCACAGATCACGCCCACAATTTAATCACTTGTTCCCACTGCGGACATTTCCTGAAAATTTCATCCAAATCCGTCCGTGACTTTTCGAATTATGTTGCTAACTAACAGACAGACAGTGCTGCCTTGGTGGAGGTCTGCGCTCTCCGAGTGCTTTTCTAGTTGTGATATGCTTACTCCATGACAAACCAACTCTGAAGAAAGTATTGCCACACTATTACCATGTTGTAACCATGTTACCATGCTGTACGGTAATGTAAAGCTTTACCAAACATTTTGTGGATGCCTCAAACTTGCAGAATTTGATTATTTTTTGAAGCAGTGACGTGGAAAGGAAGTTCAGTTCAGATTCTCAGATCAAGGGAAGCTTGAGAAAAGAGTAACTCCATTGCAAACGCACTAAATCTTCAACCAGTAACGTTATTCAAAGGTCATGAGTACAACGACACTTGCTGTTTTTTCCCACCGAACATACTTGCTGTTACTAAATTCTTCAACTTGTAGACTTAACACATTTTGGAACCGTTTCTGTATTTGCACACCCATCACAGAGATATGGCTACAACAAGACTAAGACAAAATCTAACTTTGAGCTTCTTGTTTGTCCACCAAGTTTCATGGAAATCTGTTCAAGTGAGTTTTTAAGATATGGCCCTGGCAGACAGACAGACAAAGTAACTGGCAGGCACATACATCTCATCCTTGGCAGAGGTAAGAACACTCAGTTTAAGAGTATTTAAGCAGGATCACTGCCACAGCCTTATCAGCGTCATGCAAACTGTAGCTTTCTTTCAAGTTCAACTTTTAAGCAGAATCACGCTAACTATGGTTTGGCCCAGTGTGGTGGTCATTATCGCTAATATTAACTCTCAGCCCACTCCGCCCGACCTGACACATGACAAAAATAATCAAAACAACACACGTAGGCAATGAATTGTGAGAAAATCGTGCGATCACCCTCTTCTGCCAAGGATTAAATTCGTCATTCTGACAAATTATAATCCCCTTTTTGATGTCGCGAGCCAACTTGTGAATGATAACGTAAACCGAAGGCTGACAAACGCTGCAAACTGTGATTAATAAGTGCTTACAGGTGGGCCTATTCTCCAATTCTGAGGTGCTGCTCTGTGCTGTTATTGATTGTTGTGCTTGATGAGACTTGTCTATTATTGCTGTGGGATTATGATAAGAAGTGATCGATTGCCCTCTCTGTGCTGTGGATGTCGGACTGATTATGTGACTCAGACCTGAGATGATGGTGTAGCCGATGCCTCGTGGTCGGCCAAGATCCTGGTCAATGGCTGTTATCTTCCGCACTTCATATCCCTGCAGACACACACACAAACACACTACATTAGATAAATGCAGTCTTCACGGGCACATTTTTTTAGCTTTTTTGTTTAATCTGACAGTGACAAGCAACCCACGATTAACCCTTTTTTGTAAGATTACGTACATGGCTTTGATCATATTAAAAACACAACAAAAAAAAAAACATTGTTTTTGTCAAGCTGTCCATTTATAAATTGGAGACATAATTTCCCAAATCAGATTATTACCATTATCCAGTGATTTCTCCCACGATCGAAACCTAAACACATTTTTAAACATACGACTACATTTCCACACTGGAAAACAAAATGAAAACCACATCACAGCAGGCAAATCAAGGGGCTCTATTTCCATTATAGATTGTATTATAATTTCATTGGGGGTTTATTTCTCCTTTCATTGTTTGAAAAATCTCCCACTGTGCCAACGAGGCTCCCACATGACACAACCACAGTATGACAGAAGAGGGGGGGGGGACATTAGAAGCAAAAGAAAGCTATTAGGAAACTCTTTGATCCACTGAGCTTTTTCAGCCTCCGCGCCTCAATCAGACACACTGGTGATACTTAAAAACCCCTGTGCTGCAGTGAGGGATGGAGAGACCACTACTCCTGATCACTCCCCCTCTTTAGCTCTCTCACACTCTCACACCCAAGCAAGGAACCTCCCATTGATCCTGCAAATTGTGTCTGAGGCATCTTTATGCTCCATTTCTGCCAAAGCATCTCTTGTCATTGACCAATTACAGGAGAATCAATTACAAGCCTTTTAGTGAGACTGATTCATACCAATCACAAGCTGAGCGGGAACACACAAACACACACACACACACACACACACACACACACATACACAAAATATTTAGGGACAGACTAAGAGAGAAATGAGGGACAGAGCAAGTGAATGAGGTGAAGTGATGCTGAAGTGATGGGAGCAATACTTTCAAGCTGTCCACACGAGTGGAATATGTTCAATCAACCTTCACTGATACAATCCTCATCCTGCAAATACACACAGTAACACACGCACACACGCGCACACATGCCCGGTGCATCCAGAGACGCCTCTTCATCCTTTATTTCGCGCTGTACAGTGCATTACTCCACAGCCCATTCTCCCTTTCACTCTTTCCCCTCATTGATTTGACAGCCAAATTGTGTTTGTCCAAGAAGGAGCTTAAACGTCAGCCCAAGCAGCATGGCTTCACAGCTATAACAGCTGCCCTGTGATTTCAACTAAAAATATATTTTTCTTCTACTCCTTTGCTTTGTCAAGTTTTTCTGCGGATGACGGGTTGATCAGCTGGAGAAAAAGGGAAAGACAGAGCCAAAGAAACAAACAGAACCTAAGAGAGACAGAAGAAGATAAGGGGTGTATATATATATATATATATTGGTATACACTGTACGCGAGTGAGTGTGTTTTGCACACATATACCTTTGAAAAATGACCTATGACAGGGATCCAAGTTTTATATCCCTGTACATATAAATGTCATGGTCCTCCAGAACTGTTGACACTCGTTCTGTCACTGTACACCCTCACCTTATCACCACCAAACACTGCCTAATGGAGTTGACACATGCACATTCGAATAACACATGAGGGTATTGTAAGTGTGTGAGTAAGTGTGTGTGTGTGAGTGTGTGGTGGCACTGCTCTGCACCTCACTTTAAGCTCTGTATCTGTTGTGGGGTCAAAGGGGCTTAGCGACAGATTTTGCCTGCCATGACCTCTTCTTACATGATCAGATTACACACTGTCCCCCCTAGATTAGAAGCAAGCGCTGCAACACTCCAAAGCAGAATAGCTGAGGCTTAACACTGCTTAGCCTCTGCAAGAAACCAATATCAACTCTGTGATCCAACAAAACGGCGCACTCCCCCCCCTCCCTCATGCCTTGCCTATTGTTTCGTCTTCTAACTTTACACTTAGCTTCTTCCTCTCTCATGTTGTCTCCTAGTCATTTCACCCCTACATCCTTTACCACCCCCCGCCCCCACCACCACCACCAATCCCCCCCCCCCCCCTCTGTTGTGACCTTCCTGGTGACAGTTGATGAATCAGAGAGTCAGGGAGACACCAGGCGTTGACTCCGTCACGCCCCGTTAATATGCATGCAAATGTAGCACTTGACATTTCTACTATGGCGCGTGCAAGCCGGGAACGAGGGATGTGCAGGGTGTTTGACGCGGTGGTGGAGAGGGTTGAGGAAAGGAAGGGGGGGGGGGGGGCGTGGGACAGAGCGGGAGAGAGAGAGAGAGACAGGGGGGAAAAAAAAGGGCAGACAGTTGTATGCATCTGTGTGTAATTCCCTCACCATGAGGGGAAACATCAATAGCTGGACCATTAACCACCTAGGAACTGAGTTCCTGGGTGAGGGGATTAAACTTCCTGGTGTGCAGGAAAACAGTGATAGACGACTTTACAAACTGTCTTTGTTCATGCTCACTGCTTAAAACATCATGTGTTCATACTTTCACACACTTTCACCACTACAAGACGGAGCACGGTGAGATCAATCCTGTAGGCCTAGTGACCTTTGCTAGAGGCCTCACATCCCTGAAGTGAAGTATAAATCTCCCACAGTAATTACAGTCTCAAACACCTGCAGTGCTGTATGGAGGGGCCCTGAGGCTAAGACCGGGGGGGTGTAGGTTCCTCCGAGGGGAGGGGGGAAGACTAAGGACGGAAAATAAAAGGTGAGACACCCAGCCCTCATCTTAACTCGGGCCTCATTTTTGGAACCATATTTCTCAAGCACATGCTTCAAACATCTCCTGCATAATCAAAGAGGATTTGAACAATGAGCTCAAAGATTAGAGGAAGCAGAAAAGAATGGGTTAGAGAAGAATGTACAGAGATTACATATATTCATGTAAAAGCTGCGGTAAAATCACAGAAGCTTTAATACTGACCAAGGGAACATCCTCTTCTATGTTGGTACTGTAGGGAAGATTGGTGAAAATGGGGTCCATGTCCTGGACATCAGTAATTGTGATGGCCAAGTTGGCGAGCCGGGACAGAGGTCTTAGTTTGTCTTGATCCTGACGGAAACACAGAAAAGTCAGTGCTTCCCACTTAATTAGACTCCATCTGTCGTGTCAAATGTGTGTGTGATGCAAGTGCAGTTCAGGTCAATGTGGACTGATTATTGTGAGTGCTCTGCAAACATGTACACAGCATGCACCTGTGCACAATATAATGGCAGGTACACAGAGGTCAGATGTTAAGGCTGGATCTTACAATAATTTTGGATTATTGTGAAACTGTGGCAGGGCAAATGAGACTGTGGTTAGTTGCAATCATATTGGTTATTAATTAGGGAATAAAGCAAAACAACAGAATACGGGGATGGACGTGCACTAATGATAATTTGTGATTTGTATGCTCTCACCGTGGCATTGACTGTGAGCTGATAGGCTGAGGTTGTTTCATAGTCCAGAGGTCGGGAGACGGTGACGGTGCCTCGGGCCCCATCAATGGAGAAGAAGGGAGAAGGCGGCTGGAAGGAGAAGAGTACGCTGCCTCCTGTGCCCTGGTCTGGGTCTGTGGCGTTGACCGTGAACACCGATTTGCCAACAGATGTGTTCTGAAAAGCACATTCAAGAAAACACACAGAGACAGTGTTGACATTGGGAAGGCAAGAGTCAGGAAGACATTATCCAAGTGCATGATTGATTAATACTGTTAGATTTTCTTTGTTCATTATTAGAGTCACAAGTGTTTCACATGAAAACGAATGACTAATGATGATGATGATAATAACGCTTACTACAAGTACAGACTGAACATTGTGACTTTATATAGTTAACATAGAAGCCTGACAAGACCAATTTGTGATTTTATGTCATTATAATTTCTGAAAAATAGTATAGAGTGCACATGTTCATCCCCACAAAGTATATAAATACGACTTTGGATAATCTATTTTGGAAATATTTGATCATTCCTAACTGGTTGATTTTTTTGGTTGTTAATTTGGTCAATACTGTTAAGCTTCAGTCTTGCTCGTGTAAAAAGCTGAAAAACACTCCCACTGTGCCATCCAAGTGGCTCGGATGTTTAGCAACAAAATGTAAGGGCCCTAGATTTTGGGAAGTTAAGACCTATCATATTTCAAGAAAAATATTGTCACACTTTGTTAAATGTAAATTGGAACATTGCCTTTTTTGGCTACTCCAAACCAATGTCTTGGTCATGATCAGTGTTGAGTGATAAAAGATTGGAAATGTCCAGGTATATGACTGCACATGGTCTCTATTCTGTCCCTGTCTTTGTCGCTCACTCATGCACTGACTTGTGCTCATTGTTTTTTTTTTTTTCTTCCCTTTTTTACGTGGGGGAAGGTGGTGGTGGGGTCACTGGGTCTTGAGCCAAAAATAAAGTGACACGGTATAAGAGAGCAGTTGACCCTCAACAGCCTGTGTGTGTGTAAACATGCTGGTTCTTGTGATTCGTCTTGTCTACTTATGTCACAGTGAGACTCTCGAAGACTGTCTGGCTTTGTGTGAATATTTTGACAGTATAAACAAGTGGGATGAGACAGTGTGTGTGGGTGTGTAAGCAAACAAAATGCATATGTGTGTGCGACACGCGTCAACGCAAAGAGCACCACACTAAAACTAACTGCGTTTGTTTATATTACACATGATTGCCACACAAACTGTACACTATATACTCCTCTCGTTCTACCTGCTTCTGACACTGCCCACTCCCTCCAAACTCCATCTCTCCTAACTGTCGCTGATTGGTCTCTATACATGCATGAGTGGCTCTGGAAACTGGTCCGTCTAACCAGATTAAACCAGACTGCCACATGGGAGGTGAGAGACATTAGGAGAGACATTTAAGTGGTTTAGCTGCTGGAGCAGACACAGAGAGCAACAGATATCACAGGGTTCTGTTTCTGGACCATGCTATTGGAGCACCCACTGTGTCATCTAACGCAGACATGGTCAGAGTCTGAGGCTCATGGTATTATGTGGTGTTATTTTTAGATAATGCCAAAAAATCCAATCAGATCAAGGGAAACCTTCAAAATTCCAAACCCCCTTCTGAAGTGAAGTGATGTCTTTTTAATAATGATAAATTTAAATGTGAGACATTTGAGTGGAAATCTATAAGCTACATTTCACTGATATACAATATTTATGATGCTTGTCGAGTTGTTTAATTATGAGAGAACTGGGGGATCCACAGCCTGCAGCGTGGCTTTGGAGAACAGGCACAAATGACATGACTTTAAAATACAGAAAATCTAACTCCATTTAAATTCATGACATTTTTTTTTTGCTTATGTTTGTTGTGATGCATCTTCTTTTTTTTTCTTCCCTACAGCATGCTGCTATCTATCTTTCTGCACAGTTAGCCTGTGAGACAATGACTCATTAACATGACCCAAAATCAAACCACACTCTTGTCCATATACGTAGCATACAACAGTGCCACAATGTTCAAAAGCAGATTTAGGCATTGACAGTTCAAAGCTTTTGCTGAGAGGCAAAGATGACCAACTCTAACAGGAAGATGCGTTAGTGAGCCAGAGGTTCCTCAGAGGTTAGAGACTTGGATATTTGAGCTGCTATTACTCTCTGGAGGCACTTCAGGAATCACAGCACAACCATTACCCATTCACCGTATTCATTCAGATTTTTCGTATTTTCCCCTTCTTCCCCTTGAATGTCAGACTGTTCTGGTGTATTGTAATACAAAGAGAAAACAATAAAGCAAACTATCAAAACAGCCTAGGATCATTGGGTCCTCCTGATGAATTTCTCTGCATTACTGAAAACTTCCCCCATAGGGAGTCACACAGCCTGTCTGATAATATGCTCACTGCTGCCCTTAATCAAAAGGGTAAAGAGCCATCAGACATTGTCTTCTGGTTGGTCGTTTTTTTTGTACCTTTCTCAACAGTCTCACTATCAAGCCATTGATAAAGGCATTGATTGAACACGTGTTGCCCATTACATCAATGTCAATGTGTGTGGCCAGGCGTAAAATGCTAGGCAGCGAGTCTTTCTGTTTTAATAGCCTATAACCATAAGACCGTCCAATCACTTCTCCATAAACAAGCAGCATAATAAACAACGCCCAGCTCGGACGGACCAGACCATTGGCTGCTTAATTCCACAGGATTCTGGTTGAGATTCACCGTACGTGTCCCTTCTGAAATTCAACAGCCAGTTTTGTGAGTCATATTCCTGCACGTTTGCCCTCATAGAGCTTTTTAGCTTTTGGATAAACGGAGGCTATTTCCATTGGCAAGTGGAATGTTAAGTGGTGAGATGGTTGGAGAGGAATGAAAGGAGTTTCCCCGCTGTGTCTTATCTGAAGTACACTGCAGGAATTGCCCTCTTCTCCCTCTGAGAGGGGAGAAGGATCTTCTTATTCAAGGAGATGAGGATTGTCATAGTGTATTGTACAGAGAGAGAGAGCGAGATAAGAGCACACTGTGTTGTGGCAGACAATTCACACTACATGCATAAGAATTATTTGCAGTTCAATTAATAACTGCCATGTGTAATATCTAATGTATTATATTTTTGCAAACATGTTATTTCTGAATTGAAATAAATTAATACTAAACTTAATTATTAATCGTTTAACTTGGTATTCAGGCGCTTGGCTATTAAATGTGTGTTTTTTACTTGCTTATTATGTATGTATATATTGTGCCCAGTAAATGATTACAAATCATCTGTGAGAATTCAGTAGACTGAACATAAATTACAGGCACACAATGGTGTAAACAATGTCCAAAGGTTTACAGAAACAGAGCAAGAAACACCTGAAAGCTCTGCAGTCCAACGGCTCTGGTTTTGTGAGCATGTAAGTCAGCACCGCTAAGCCGATTCTTGTATTTCTGTGGCCAGGTGCTTCTGATGATGTGTACCTGTAATACACTTTGAAGTACTGGCATGCGATCACAGGGAATATCTCATCCGAGAGATTGGGAAAAAAACATTGTGAACACATCCACTTTAAATATAGGACTTTCCCCATCACGATGCACTGACGGTTAAAGAAATCCAAGGCTTTTATCAGAGAAAACTTATTGTTGTCTGGGACATCCAAGTAAAACATCAGGAACAGAGTCTACTGGGAGCTAACAGCAGTTAGCATTTGGAAAAGTGATCATTATTTTGCAGGCTCTAGCAGGCACATTGCCGTCATATATAACATGTATCCACTGGACAGATAAATCCTCTAAGGCTGGAAGATTGTGTAGGACTCTGTGCTGCACTGTGGAGCCAAGAATAGAACTTTTCGCAGAATTCGCAAACTTCCGGTTTTCGGATACCTTTGCCCTCGCCAGCACTCTTGCGTGTTTTACGGACAAAGTGGAGCTCCGTGAGACAACAATTCCAGGAATTTAGCGCATTGTGACGTCCCAGTGAGCGCAGAAGTCAACATCGTGTGTTTTATCTCCTGTACTTAGACTGAGGAGGATCACAAAAACATGAGTGAGTCATCTTTTATGACACTTTGGCGACTGGTAGGGCCTCCAGAGTACCAAATATAAGGATTTAAATGATTAAAAATTTGATTTTTAAGTATACTTCACTTTTGAATTCAGTTTGGACATCAAATTAAAACCAATCTTCCGTATGTAGAGTGAAGAAATGTTTTTTCATAGTCTTCATATAACAATGTAAATATGAACCAGGTGTAACTGTTGTCCTGTCAACCCTCTGTGTGTGTGTGTTGGGTTGAAGGGAAAAATACTTCAAAACCTGCCTTTGCATTGGCATCTAGTCCACAAAAAAAAATTGTTTCTTGTCTGCATGATCAGAAAATGATCAAATATGACTGAAATTCAGCATTTGAAGTGGTTAAAAGTGGCTTTAAGATTTCACTGAGGTTTACATGGATGTGATTCCAATAAATAATGGAAGAAATGTGAAGCTCACCTGGTGAGTCGATAAAATAATCATACTGCATTGCTACAAATACCAGTTCACAGTGTTTCGTGAAGTCCAATGACATGAAAATGGTAGCAAAGAAATCCTCAGTAGATCTCTAATATAGCTATGTGCTGAGGTACCATAAATTAATTGCTAAATTTCCCAGGAGAACAGTGGGCACTGTAAAAAAAAAAGAAAAAGAACAAAGTCTAGAAGAACCATGATCCTTCAAAGAGTTGGCACTTCAGCCAAACTCAGTAAATGGCCAAGAAGGACATCAGTCAGGCAGGTGACCAATAACCCAGCAGCCACTGCAGCAGACAATCTGAGTTTCACTGCAGAGATGGCAGAGGTCGTCAGAGGGACATGTATCTATGCAGCAGTGAAAACAGCTGGAGACAAATTAAGACAATAATGCTTTCAGTCCTACATGACACAGCTGGATGGATTAGCTGAAAGAGGTGCCAAAGCAGACCAGCAAACTATAGCCTCAGCTAGTCCAACTCAGTTATAAATAAAGAAAGAAAGGGTCTGAACACTTACAGATAATATGAAGTTGAGAATTTTAAATATGTCATGATGTGTGTAGTTAAAATATGTGGAAGTAATATTTAAAATAACTAATGAATTATTGCCTCACAGTCAAACTACAGGATGTTTGGTCACAATCTTCCCTTCTGTTTCTGAGGCACAATCATGAATAATAGCTGGGAAAGTGTGAACGTGGAGTGCTGTCACTCATAGACAAAATGTTATATAATCAATTGTTGAATTCTAACAAAAATGTATTTGCCCACATGAATGAAATTCCCCAAAATAAATCCTGCACTGCTCATTTAAGAGAGAGCAATAAAGAGACAGACCTGAAACCTGGGAAACACAAATTTCCCAGGTACAGCTGACATCTGAATCCAGAATGAAAGATTACATCGCAAAAGCTGTGCAGGCACAAAAGAGCGATGATGTGAATAAAAGGACAAATAACATAAAAACAAGTGGCAATGAAAATGAGAAAAACAGAGACCGAGAGAAAGACAGAAAGAAGGCAGCGAGAGCTCAGTTATGAACAGATGAATGTGAAATCCCGTTACTAACAGCAATGACACATCTCTAATAAAGAAGGGACTCCCAAGCTTTTAACTGTGCCTCCTGTGCATTGTGAAGTTTACCGTCTCTGCTGCATGGGTTGAAGGCAACATTTGAGTTCCTTTCCCCTGTGGGCCAAATTTCAGGTTCAAAGTGTAATAAATTCCAGTGGTAAAACATCAGCTGTGCCCTCTGAAGAATCTCTTAAGAGATTCCACAATATCGCCAGTAAATAGACCTTTGATGATGCTGCCTTTGCTTGTTTATACTAAATCCACCGAGCTGGCGTACGGCCACATTTGTGCACGATGAAGCCTTTTGAGGCCTAATTCATTCAGACTGCACTGTGAAGGCATATTATAATTTTCCGATGCACAAGCTAAAAGCCCCAAATGAGTGTATGATTTGTTTGAAAGAAAAAAAAAGAGCAAATCACTGAAATACAGCTTTTACAATGGGGAAGTAAGTATAGTGTGAGTAAAAGCATTGTGCAATAAAACAGCAAGAAAAAGACACTAATTGTGTTCCATGTGTTTTTTTTTTTTAAATGTTCTGATTAAGAAGTTACAAACATATTGTAAACCTCTCGTACTGGCAGCAGTCGTGTTGAAACCAGACGACAAAAGTAATACCTGCACTTTCCCCACTCCAGGGAAATGTAGATTAGCCTCCATCAACTACGACATTTATGCGATAATGCTTGTGTTATTCGAACGGCACGGAGAATAAACATTATTCCATTACAGCCGATTCGTTTTCTTCTATTCATCGAAGTCCTGATAATGGGTAGATGCACATTTTTGATCATCTATGACAAAGTTAATTAATTTCTTAAAAGGCATTATGACATAAGAAGCTGCACTGTTCTGATTATAATATAATCAGAACAGTGCAGCTGCTTATGTCATGTTATGTCAACAACATGCCTATCTACTGAACGGATTTGGTCCTTAATCTAAGATTTTACGACAATTTAGGATGTTGCTTTGTTAAATACTGTTTGTTGGGCGTATGAAAATTCACACTTAATAGATTACACTTATTAGGGTAAACTGTATCAAATTCCATCAACAAATGTGGACAGTGTTGTTTTCGTCAACAATGACAACATCTTTTCATTGACGCCACTTTTTTTCATGACGATAACGAGACGGTGACGAGATAAACATGGCTCTTTGACGACTTATGCTGCGTTCCAGAGCCCATCCAAACCAGTTGGACGTGGGACTTCTCCTACCTCCAACGAGAAAAAGTGGAATACCTGTCAAAGTGGGACCTCCTACTCGCGAAGTCGGGGCTGATCGACCTACCCTGACTTCACCAAAATGACAACGGAGAATAATGGCGGCTCCCATGGAGTCACATGAATAGGCTATAAACTTTAGTTTTCTGTGTTTAGAGTAGTTTTAGACACAGCAACTTTATCACAACTTGTTTTTCATGTTATGGCGTGAAATTATGTTGTTGCTGTTATCTGTTAGCATGAAGATATGTAGGGCTACGGTAAAAGTATACTCATGATGTTATATGTATCGCTTTTATACGGCTCGCTTGTGTATGCAAGTAGAATGAACTGCCAGTCTGAAGACGTATCTGCATTTAAGGGGTGTCCCATTTCTAAGTGACAAAATAACCCTCTCCACTTGGTTGGAATTGGCCCTTAATCTAAAATGGTTGTCAAAAGCAACACTGACTGTAGACAAAGAGCCTGAAGGAACACCTCACCTCATAATCCCTACACCAGTGATGTCATGTCAAAGTAAACTCACTAATTTTGATGAAAGGGAATCTCACATATAGATTTCTGAATTTCAATCTGATCACAAATCTTAAAATATAAACAGATAATTGATCGAACCCCTCCAAAAAAAATAATACTTCATTTGTAACTGCCAAGCAACATTTGAAGGTGGTCTGAGATAAATGAGGTCTAATGTGGTCTACTCAGATCTTGCCAGTGCCAAAATAAAAACAACAATGAGCTCATCAGTTATTTTCCAATAGTTAAATCTTATATCATGTTATGTATTGATTCACTCTTCTCTGTCACTCACACGACACACCAACAACAGTCACATTATGTACCAGACTATGCAGGATACATTTTAATTCCAGATACTGAGATCTCTCATGGGCAGTTGTTGACACCAAGTATGTACCAAGGCCTGTGTCCCACCTGGTAAAGGCCATACCAAACCCACAGACTTTTGAGTAAATGCTGCGCTCTTTGTCACTTTGTCAGAAATGTTAAAGAAGTGGTGATTTGCAAGGGGCAGCGTAGGGGCTTTGAAACCCTGCCGCTCACAGCTCCAGAGGTCCAGCTGTTCACTACAATACAGCCATGATTACACCTACACTGCTTGCAAGGTTCTCAGTCCCTCCCAGGCTGTCTGGTCTCCGCTTCCAGCCCAGCAGGTATGTGATTGTACCAGGCTTCACTCACCCTTTCACTTCCTGCCTCTCACAGCCTACATACAGCAGAGCACCTTATCATACTGCCACTGGGCATTGTTCTGACCTTAACAAAAGGGAACGTATTACAAATGAAGAAATAGTGAAGGAAACACTTGAGGAAACGGGTATAGAGGGAAAATGTTTCAAATTAGCAAGTAAATATATAGCATATATTATCTCAAGGCACTTTACATGATAAGCTTAAGACCTTAAAATTATTATTATTATTATAGAGAACAGGAACATTGGAGAAAAAAAAACAACTCCAGTAACACTTCGATTAGGGAACATAATATTGACCATTAACTAGGTGGTTACTAACATAATAGTAGCCCTTTATTAGTAAATATTAAGCACGTGTTAACACCTTATGTAAGAAAAATCTGGGACGTCACAATGCGGCAAGTTCCTGGAATTGTAGTCTTGCAGAGCTTCACTTTGTCAGTAAAACACGCAAGAGTGAGACGGTAAAGGTATCCGAAAACCGGAAGTTCGCAAAGTCTGCGAAAAGTTCTATTCTTGGCTCCACAGTGCAGCACAGAGTTCTACACAAACGTCCAGCCTCAGATGTAATGTAAACATCTTAATTCATGTCGTAGTAGAGGTAGAATAAGATTTTGTAGAATAAGGTGTTAATATGTGCTGAATGATTACTAATAAAGGGCTAGTATGCTACTATGCTAGTTAATGGTGAATATGTGTTCCCTAATATAAAGTGCTGCCAAAACTCCCTTTTACCAGGATGATCTGACGGTCATCTGGCTCAATCATTGGGGCAGGAAAGAGGTAACAGGTGTATTTCAAGAATGAATAACGTTCATAAAAATGATCATCAATAATTATTCACTGTTGGGGCCACAGTAGCTCAGTGGTAGAGCGAGTCTTCTTTCAACTTGATGTGCTCTTGGACAAGACACTTAACCCCACGTTGCTCCTGATGACATGAAAGTGTGAGTGAATAGGTGTGAATGGCAAAAATGTAGTGTAAAGCAGTTCTGAGTGGCCATCAAGACTAGAAAAGTGCTATAAAAACAAAACACCAGTTATCATTTACTGCTTAGTCAAAGCTAACCGTTCCAATGGTG
Organism: Microchirus variegatus; assembly: GCF_963457635.1. Lineage (NCBI taxonomy): Eukaryota > Metazoa > Chordata > Actinopteri > Pleuronectiformes > Soleidae > Microchirus > Microchirus variegatus. The sequence continues at coordinate 13,905,688 of NC_139812.1, forward strand.
ACTTTTTTACAAAGACAAAAATATCTATCACAAATATGAGAAAGATTCGAATCACTAACCTGTGGTAATCTGAATGAATTAATAGGTTGTACTTTCAGGTGAAACTGCATGGTTTGTTCAGTGTGTTAAAAGATGAGTTTCACTCTGTTTGGTCACATTTGAGCAGATATTAATTTGCAAATATGGACGGTGTTGCACAAAGAACCGAGTTGGACATTCACATTTGAAACACATGGTTTGTCTTGTTACCTTGAGAAAGCGTGGGACATGATAAAAACACACCAAGATGTACTGTAAACCTGCTGCAGTTTTAGTTTATGTAAATTAAATATAAAATGAATTATTTTTTAATTCACCAGTTTCATTGTTATGTTTGTTTGTCCAAATGTACTTATTTTAATTGTATGCTCTAATAATGTATGTTCTAACAGAACATTAATTACTTTCTGGAAATGAATGGCTACACACCTATTGTATATATTATATAATAATACCTGTAATAATATACCTGTACACAGCATATCTATACGTAGATGAGTGATGATTTCAGTGTGCAGCTTTGGGAGAGAGATGCTGAAGCAGGTGAATCATGGGAACAGTTAAATTAATCATAGAGGTGACACACAAAGCCATTTTTCACATTTGAAATTAGCTTATCAATAATTCACTAGTATTGAAACAAGACTAAGTGTCCTTCATCTGCAAGGCTCCAACAGTAAAGGGGGAAATTATTAGAAAGGTGATTTATACTGTTCGAAAAAAGTCAAAGTGTAGTTTGGCCTAAATGAACATGAGTATAGCGTGCATGGGATTTCTTTAGCTTTTGTGGGAAGTTTGCAATATGTAAGGACAAAGGCTTCAGGACAGGCTGGATATTACTAGATGTTATAACTACTACTCATAAAATGATGTGCCTGTCATTCCAATTCTACTTATGGCAACAGAAACATGGGTGGCAGAGAGCCACATTCATCTTCTCTGAACTAGTGATATTGCTGTCGACACACCGGGGCTGAGAAAGAGGCATGAAACCCACCTCATAAAGGCCCTCAATCTTTACATCCCCTGTGGTAAAGCCTAGGTAGCTGATGCCATCATTGCAAACCTGATTGTTGAGTGGAATCTTGAGCTCAGTTTGAGCGAAGAGACAGGCTGCCTGTGAGTGACAACACGCAATCTGTTGATAGGGTCTCCTTATCAGCAGTTTAACTCCAATTGCAGGAATGATGCATTCTTGAAAGAGAGATTGCACTTCAGGAGATTTGCTCTGAAACGCAGTGGTGGCAGTTGGGTAAGCAAATAATGTGCTTACTAAGTCAAGGTCCAGTGATTAATAAATTCTTCTTGTGCATCCAAAGGCGAGTAGTCAAAAAATTACTTTTGTCACTGTCAATTACACTGCCATGGTCAGACTGTAATTAGTATAACAAGAACAATCCTGTGAAGCTTCTGCTTGAGTCTTCCTGGATTTAATGGTTGAAATATGTTTTTTTTTCTTCAAAAATGCAATCCGGGATTTCTGTTCCAGACAGCCTGGCCCAACATCAATAAAAAAAAGCCACAAAGTTCTCCAAACAATATTTTTTTCTTCTTCTCTATTCCTCCCACTAACTCCTGAGGATTTCTGTGCTGATGGCAACAAAACAGGGGAAATGTGACATGATCCGACTGTAAATAAATTGAAATGGTCATGTTCCCTCTTTAAAAGGTCCCATATTATATCCTATTTCTCCAAGTTAACCTAGTTCCCTGGTGTACTAATGAACATGTCTGTGTCATGCTTTGGTCAAAATAACATAAGGATGAAGCACCAGAGCAGTTCAATCACCCTGCCAAAACAGCCCTGTTCAGAACGTTCTGTTTAGCTGTATATCTTCAAAAAAAAAGAGTAAAAAACTAAAGGGACCGGAAATTACATCAGACACAGAGGCTACTTGGAGCTAACAGCAGTTAGCATTTGAAAAATGTATCATTTGCAGGCTCTAGCAGGCACATTGTTGTAATATATAACATATATCCACTGGACAGATAAATCCTCTGAGGCTGGAAGTTCGTGTAGGACTCTGTGCTGCACTGTGGAACCAAGAATATAACTTTTCGTGGACTTTGCGGACTTCCGGTTTTCGGATACCGTTGCCCTCACCAGCACTTTCACGCGTTTTACGGACAAAGCGGAGCTCCGCGAGACAACAATTCCAGGAATTTGGCGCATTATGGCTTTCCAAAGAGCGCGTAAGTTAACATTGCATGTTTTATCTCCTGTACTTAGACTGAGGAGGACCACAAAAACATGAGTCAGTCATATTTTTTCACACTTTGCCGACAGGTAGGGCTTCCAAAGTCCCAAATATAACTATTAAAATGATTAAAATGTTGATTTTGCATAATATGGGACCTTTAAAGAGACAACAAATGACATTAAATAAGTGAGTTGGGACCATCTGTATTTCCAAATTGTCGGTGCGTTTTATCTTGATATTGAATTGGTCTTGCCAGAAAATATATATATTTTTTTTCTAATAACTGGATTGAAAACATTGGTTGAATACTCCTTTCATGTTTGGCTTTGGTAGTTAGCCTTTTCCTGGCAATTTATTTGACCTCCTGTCCCCAATGAATTTCCGTGAAACTGGCCACAATGGACATAACACAATATGAGGAAAGTCTTTTGTGTGCCAAACAGAAATTGGTGGCAAAAATGTCTCGCATTATAGACTCGTTTCATTCCATCTTGTCCGTGCAGTGTTTTCCTCTCAGTCCACCATGTGGCCTGGCTGAGCGATGGGTGATTTTCTGGAGACGCACTCGGCCGAAACAAAATGATCACATACCAACAGACAGCGAGTGAAGCCACTTTTGAAAGGCAAGGACAGCCTTTAAATGTGTGTTTCTGTGCATGACTGCATGTATCCATTATCTGATGTATTCCAGTACTTTCAGTTTTACCGTGTTAGATTTAGATTTTTTTTTTTGAGTAACCATTTAAAGGCTCGGGCTTGGTCCACACTGGATGTGGGTGCAGTGTGTGACGGCAGCAGTGGTGTTCTGTGCGTCTGCCACAGCTCTGTTGTTCACACAGGGTGCATGCCTACTGCTTTTACCTTCAAAATTCCTAAAATACACTTTTATGTTCTCCGTACTAAATAGAATGCCAGGACTCTGTTGGTCCTGCAAATATTTCACAATAAAAGCCTTTCAGGATTCAGGGAACTGTAATGGTAGACTGCGTTTACTTAGAAAAGGGAAGAGGACGTGTTGCGCTTGTGACATATGACACATATAGACGCTGAAACTGTGCTTATTTGTTGTGAAATGCGAATGACTCATGGTAAAAAAAAATAAAAATAAGTGAGACTTCCATTTCCAAGACGTGAGCGGCTCACTCGGGTGAGAAAAACACCTGAGACACGCTGCTGCTGCTGCTATTATCCATTAACCTGTGTCCCTACATGGAAAGCAAGACGTTATGCAAAGCAGGCACGCCTGGTGTTAAGAGTTAGGGTTCACATATAAGGCTGTAGTAGAAGGGTTAATATATGGGATAAGGAGGTATGGAATGGGTTGTCTTCATAAGAACAAGAACAAAGGCTTTATATGCGTTTGTGTGTATGGACAGGACTTTTTATCTGTGGACAAACAGAACAAATTATGTCTTTATCTCTTGACCAGTCTTCTCCGCCAACTGCCTAAGCCTCAGCCTTCCTGTCAGAGCTCATGGCTGAGTGCCTCCACACAGCCTGAGCAGTTTGTTTCAATGTAGTCAAGTCTAGCAGGACACGGGGATCCACAGAGGCAGATGGGTTGATTCCCAGGGGAAGGGTTTCAAAGACAGGCCACGTCAGCAAATCTAACACCTTACATCTAATGAGACTTAAACCGCTGAGCTGAGGAGCGTGGAATTAAGAGAGCAAATGCATTTTAAACCTTTGCTGTTGCTGTGTTAAACCAGGGATTATGTGCCATTAAGCAACGTCAATTCAACAAATAATCTGAAGGAGCAAACGGTGGACAATATTGATGAGATTCAGCTGACCGCCAGGATTTGCGAAAGGTGAATATCGTGCTTTCCTCAAATACTATTTCTCATGCTCTTGTGTACCACTCTTTTTTAAGAAGTCATTTAAAAAAAATAAAAAATCAAATCAAATGCAAATTGGAGGGGAGCTGATGATCATATAAAGTGCTGTTGCCTAGGGGAGCAACACTGGTTTTATTTATTTATTTTGTATTTTTTACAGTTCCCCATAAAACTCTGACTTTAATCAGCCCACATTTATTTTAAAGACATAGGGGATTGAGGGACCAGTTGAAGTGATGCATGTTTTTGAGTTTTGTGGATGCACAAGGGGAGTTTGTGTATGTAAATTTGAGGGAAATGTGACTAAAAAAAAGCAAAGATAGATCAAACTACAGCGTCCACCGATCTGCACAGTTTCATCTGCGTCACGTGAACTTGTGCTATACGGTGTTCAATTAGCTGAGCAAGCAGTCACACCATGGGTAATCAGCGGCAAAGGTGCACATCAGGAACAACACCGCCTTCCTGCAGAATCCAATACTTAACTTTGTGTGGCAGTGGAGAGGCTTTTTATAGCAGCTAGATTATGTTTGCAGTCACTCACTAACTGGTCTGATTTGAATTCACAGGGAGTGAGGGAAACATTTGTTGGTCAATTGCCCAGAAATAACATGGAGGGGAAGAGATGGAGCGAAGCAGCAAGATGAGATTAGGGAAAGAAAGAAAGAAAAAAAACACATTACAGAATGCAGAGTCTGAACACCACACATGAAAAGAAAAGCAATATGAAAATTGATGACTTCCAAAAGTTTGGTTCCAAGACAAGAGCGAAGAGTTGATTATGTTTTAATTAACCTGTGAGAGATTGACATTTCAACTTGAAACAAGCCGCGGGGACAAAAGGAACAAATATATGCGACAATCTGCTCAAAATGTGAATTCTGACAGCACTTTGAGGTTAGCCAAAGATTTCATCAGATGAACAGTTTCTGACATCAAGGCTCTTCAGTGACATTTTTTTTGGACACGTTCAGTCACTGTTGTTGTCGTCTCTTATAACACCTTAAAAACCAACACAGAGTCAGACAAGTCTGCTTGCAACACCAAAAAGAAACAAACATTTTTCTGTCTCGTCTCTTTATCGTCGAGCTAAAATGTAAGACTGGGCAGTAATTCAATAACTGTAACCATCACAGCATTTTTCAAATAATCAATATACCACAAGGCACAATACACATTGATATAATGTTACTGCATTGTGCAAACACACTTTGAGACACAGCACATAATTGCTATGAACAACCTGAAGTGTTTTTTTTATATCCTAGAATTAACTGTGATGCTTCTACTTTTACTCACATAAAAAACATAATATTTAATTATCTAACATGTTATTATGAAAGTTATTGAAATTGACTAATTTAAAGGTCCCATATTATACAAAATCTACTTTTTAGTCATTTAAATCCTTATATTTGGGACTCTGGAGGTCCTATCAGTCGGCAAAGTGTGAAAATAGATGACTCACTCATGTTGTTGTGGTCCTTCTCAGTTTAAGTACAGGAGATAAAACACGCGATGTTGACTTCTCCAATTTGTCCGTAAAACACGCGAGAGTGCTGGCGAGGGCAACAGTATCCAAAAACCAAAAGTCTGCGAAAAGTTCTATTCTTGGCTCCACAGTGCAGCACAGAGTCCTACACAAACTTCCAGCCTCAGAGGATTTATCTGTCCAGTGGATACATGTTATATATGACAGCAATGTGCCTGCTAGAGCCTTCAAATGATCACTTTTCCAAATGCCAATCTGCTGCTTTTTTTATTTTTTTATTTTTTTATCTAAAGAGATACTACTAAACAGAGCGTTCTGAACAGGGCTGATTTGGCAGGGTGATTGAACTGCTGTGATGCTTCATCTTTATCAGGGTCTCTGCAGGTTTCAACAAGTGAAATTTAAGACTTTTTTAAGACCATAATGAATACAATTTAAGAACCATTTTAAATCCATACTGGCAAAAAAGTACAAAAGACGTGAATGAAAATTGGAGCCACAAATCGTTGAACTTGCACTTACCCATCTTATGCAAGCAATTCGGCTTAGCTCATTAAGTTTTCTCTGCTGCTATGCTAAGCTGTAACACTAGCTAGTGCTGCTCGATAAATTCTCACCGGGCAGCACAGGTGGCCTACTTTAGTTCCATGTGTGTTATGTTATCGCATCCTCAAATATAGAAACATTTCAAAGCGAGACTGAAGTTCATGCATGTTTTAAATAAAAGCAATGTTAATGTTAAGACCTTTCAAAATTGTATTTAAGACCTTTTATGAGATTTTATGAGAATTTAAGACATTTTAAGGCCTTAAATTCAAGTAATTGGATTTAAGTAATTGGATTTAAGACTTTTTAAGACCCCGTGGATACCCTGTTTATGGTTATGGTTATTGTGACATGCTTTGGTCAAAGCATGTCACAGTTCATGTTCATTAGGACACCAGGGAACTAGTTTAACTTGGAGAAATAGGGTATAGTATGGGATCTTTAATCCCATTAAACACATTAATATTTGCAATAAATATACTTTGCAATATTGCCCATCCCTAACACAACAACATCCAGATCACAATGCTCTCAGCTCTCATTGATGATTTGAAACCACTGATCACCAACAGTGTGTTTTCTGTAGGTGCTCTGATTTGAGGTTGATTTGCAACAGCCTATATACAGTATCTACCTCACCCACAGCTATTTTGCTTACACTTCTACCTACCACTTGCTGTCTTTGGCTAAGAAAGTTGACAGATAGACCCTTATGTAGCTCGGGTTCATGCCGTGTCAAATCAATTTGAATCTCTGAAAACACTGTCAAGAAGACATAGGAAACGATGAGGTCTACAGAACAAGGTCAGTGTTCTGCCCCGGTGTGCCCAGTGATAGACTGCTGATCCCTTCAGAGTGAACCCTACCTCCCATTCAGTGTGTGCTGTGACAGGTTCACATCACCTTGAGAACATTGATTAATATATTTTTTGTCTTTTCCCTATACTTCACCGTGGTGTGATTTCTTGCAGATTTTTTTTTAGTGAAGTGAAGGCACCTAACTTGTAATAAGGAGTGCATCTTCCAGTGTCAGAGGAAATGATTCATCTTAATTAAATACATTTGTCTTAAAAAGGCTCCTGGGGAAACCACACAGTGATGCTATATCACAAAGAAAAGGTCAGACACATAATAATAAATGGGGTGACCGTTTAAACTACTAGCTAGTAACTACACTGAAAGCAAGATAAAATATGCAGGATTCAGCTCAGCAGGTGATTGATTGGCTGGGCATATTGTTTGTTCACTTCAAAATAAATAGTCAGTCTTTGGTTCTTGTGCCAGGAAAAAAAAAAACAGAAAAGAGAAATGGCCAAAGAGCCACATTTTTATTTATTTTTTAAGCATTTTGGTTTTGATGCAAAGTCGCAACAAATATGAACATTATTTAGCTTTATTGTGTTTACTCTGGCACCCTTTGTAAACAGCACAAAGTATTTGAGGATAATGACCAAGTGGAGCCGCACTTCACAGTTTAAACAGAGCATTACATCAAAGCAACATCACATGGGATTTTAATTCTTTCCGGTTTTGAATAAATGCCCTCCTATCTTTCTTTCACTGCCTCCTCTCTCTCTCCTTTTATCCGTGTGTGCACCCTTGTTTTTCTGTCCTGACTCCACTGAGACACTCTCTACCCCTGACTTTCTTTAGACTAGTCCTATTGGTGCACTGCACTGTTTATCACCTCTATATGTAGCCTTGGGCCTGGGAAATGACACACACACCACACACACACACACACACACACGCACACACACATACGCACACACACATACACAAGTAGAAATATAGTTGCTTTCCATCCAATGCATATTTCAAAGGCTTCAGGCAACTGCAACTGCAGTCGTGTCTGACTACACATGTATATACGTCTTCCTCCTGCACTTTGACCTCAGGTTCCTTTATTTTCCATGAATTATTCCAGTGCCTGGAAAATACCAACGTATACTCCCCAAAGTACAGTATGTGACAGTGTGTATGCGCTTTAATTCATCCCCACATATCTCTAGTTTTCAGCAGTGAGAAAAGCAAAGTATTACAACAAGCACCTTGTGACGCTATTTTGAAAGGTACCATTTAAACAATGTATGATATCATTAATATTATTACTACTATTATATTCTTCCATCTGCTAAGTAAAATCAATTAGACTGGGCTGAGTAACTGACAAACTATATCATAGAACACAGAGAAATGCATTTGTATGCAGAAAGGGTAAAGGTTATTGGGGAGGGGGCAAAATAATGCAAGGCAGATTATGTCTCTACAATATATAATAAGGTTAGTATTTCTTTGAGAGGTGGGGGTGGGCGATATTGGCAAAAAATAATATCGCAAAAAAATAAAAATGTTATATATATACATATGTATATATACATAATGTAATGTATATAATAAATACATATATATATACACATACGTACATATGTATATATACACACATATATATACATACATGTGTATATATATATACATACATACATATAATATATATATGTATGTATATGTATATATATAAATGTTTGTATATGTATATTATACATATACAAACATTTATATATATACATACATATATATATATTGACAATATCGATATTTAGCTAATATCCTTTAGAAAATTAATTAAACTAATTATTTGTTGTTGCTTACGGATTATATCAATGGACACAATATTAACGGAAACGGAACGGAACTATTAAGCTCTTAAACTTAAGCTTTAAGAAAATATCAAAATTTGTTTTAAACACAATGTCATCAATATAAACATAATCCCCAGTCAAAAAGAACAAAAATAATATTGATATACTGTATATCACTGTCAGGTTTTTTTTTTTCTCCAAAAATTAAGTTTGATCTAATTTATAATGACCCGTAACTCAGTTCAATTCAGTTAATTCCATCCCCCCACCACCGTCACCACTCAAATGTAATAATGTTTCATCCAGCAGCAGTTCGTCATACAGCTTCATTTCTGATATTATTTGACAGAAACACGAGAACACATCGAGCGTGTCTCTCTTTCATCTATGTTATTACCCACTGATGAGAACACAGCACACAGTGGAGGAGCGATATATATAATGAGAGCCGACGTACCAGTTGCCCACCTGGATGAATGAGAACCTTCACAGACATGGGTCCAGTTGCTGATTGTAACTTATATGGTACAATTCTAATTTATAATTTCATGGTTTCAGGTTCAAAACCCGAAGTAATATCACTAGCAGCAGTTTTAGATAGTATGAAGGCAAGAGTGTCTATTCATATCAATCACCAAAGAACAAAATATCCACACACGCACAGTCTCTCGAAGGCAGACTGTAATTTAAAACAAAACTGACTGGTCTATAACAAACTGAACAAAATGTAAAATCCACATGCAATCAGACTGAAGCAAAAACTATTTAAAATCTCTCTAAGAAGCTTTGCAGCGGAAAAGAGTCGAGACAGATATTTGAGCAAACAGGAAAACAATTGATATGATATTGCATGACAGTAATAGATTAAAAAGCACCAGCTGCACAAATGACATCGATGGTGATGTGTGTAATTATCCCCTGCATGAAGTGATCATTATATGGCAATTGGTACTTCTTACAGCAAAATACTCCGACCAGTTTTTTTCTTAACATTATATTCCCCTTTTATCTCTCTCTTTTTTTTTTTTTAAATCTCGATTAGTGGAATGTGACACTGTCAAATTAGCTCACGTCCTGTTGATGAGACACGACACGAGTGTTCAACATGAGTAGTGTCGGGGATTGCCTTTGTTTTTGCTTTTCTCATTTGCTCGAGCAACAGCATTTGGCAATAGAATTTTATTGATTCATTTGTAGGGACTCCAGAAATTCTGCCTTAGGATTGTATTAGCAGGAGTTCTTAGCTGCCTCTCACCTCTCTTAGCTGTACAATAGCCTCTTTCCTGCCAAAGTCCCTCTTATAGGCAATGCCTCAATTCCCCTCCCCTGTCTTCTTTTCCTCTCTTCTCTTCCCTTTTAACCTACCTTTTCCATAAGCTGAGTCCTAAGGGGCACAGACGAATGAGTGAAAGAAAGAAAGGAAGAAAGGAGGAGAGGAGTGGTCGAGTGCACAACTCAATTATACATCAAAGCACTTGTGTTGGGGACCCTACTGAAGAGAGAGCCAAGAAGGAAGTGGAGATTGTTGGGGTTGGAAAGAGATTTCAATGAGAGGGTTCCTTGTTGAGGGGTGTGAGCTTTATCAGGGAAAACTGACCTTGCAAACAAAACAAAAATAAATGAAACATGTCCAATAAAGTGAAAAAAAAGTATGAATTCATACAGCCTCATTGCACTGAAACCTCATTCAGGCGTCCATAGGCCTTGATTTTTTTCACAGAAACAGGCTTTGATTTTACCTTCAAAACTTATTAGTTGTGATACTTTGCACACTGCTTCTTCCAAGAAGGCGAGACCTTGCAATTAGAAGCACAAACCTTCTGTACACCTGTATTGTCTTTTCAAAGATTCATTCATAAAATCCTTAAGATAAGACAACAATGTCACGTTCAAAGAACAGTAACTTGTTTTGCAGCCTGTTAAACTATCATAGTTGTTTTTTGCAACTGAACTTCTGGGGAGCAGTTGTGCAAAACTATCATTTCACCTGTACAGTCTTTACATGTTTTGAGTACATGTGAAGGTTTAGGAGAGAAAAGATCAGCATGCATTTTTCCTATAAGATGCAATAAATAACATGTCAGTCTGACTACACTGACAATGTGAAAATGAAGCAGAGCTTTGACGTTGATGGGCTGTAAGTTGGAGACAAACATATGTTTGTCACCATAATTAGTAGCATTCATTTGTTAAGGCTGTCATACAATATATGTCTGCTGTAACATTGTTCTGACACCTAGGCTCTGAGGTGTAAATTAAAGATTAAAGGTGGCAAAAACACAATCTTCAATCACCAGATGAGTCTAATTCGGTCATATAACTTGATTGGTCATATTTGATATTTTATTTATATACAGTATATGTCACTTACACAAAAAAAACAACTTAAGCCTAACAGTATGTTACTGGTATAGTAGACAAAGTAGGATTCAAGATTCTTTTTCCTGTTCTACCTTTTTCTATAGTTCTTGAGACTACATACTTTTTCTTTAAAGCCACTCTCTCTACCATCTCGATTATGGAAGTGACAGCCATAATAGATTTGAGGAAAATTTGTAAAGGCTGTAAAGCTCTATTAGGGGAAATGGAGTCAAGGTCTGAGGAACAGTGAAGGAAAAAAAAAACTGACAAACGAGGAGGGAGAAACAAAAGACCGAAGGAACGTATTATCAAGGAGCGCAAATGCAAATGCAGCCCTGGTGTGGTGTAAAGCACAACTTCACCAACTCCCTATAGCCAAAGCATCATAGAAGGTGCAAAATGCCCTGAGAGTTTGTGGTCCGTCTTTCTTTCTCTCAAACAAACACGAGGAGCTGCAGAATATGGAAGGACTGACACGAAGCACAACTGTCTTCCATGTTCGCAAAACCTTGTCAGAATTCACAACTCTGCCAAGGGAAGGAAGGAGAACGCCAAAGGCAGGGTGGGGGTGCTGATGGAGAGGTGGGACCCACACACTTGAAAGAAAGGGTGAAAGGGAATGACAGGTTGGTTTATTCAAAGAGTGAGGAGTGGGTGAATCAAACTTTAATGGCTTTGGGGAGTGCAAGCCGTTCTCTCTCCCCTTTCACTCAGTCTTTCTCAGTCTCACTCTTTCAATGTGTGCTCCCATCTCACTGTCCTTACGCTTGCTCTCTCTCTCTCTCTCGCTCCATCTCACTGTCTTTCAGATATACACTTCTGGATGGTCACTCACAAACACGCGCACACCCTCCTTTTTTTTTTTGACAGACAAATCTACACCCATCCCTGCATTGCACGCAAATCAAGGTGCTCTTCATGCTCAGTGGGATAAAGTAAATGACGGAAAAACATAAAGAGAGGAAGGGGATGCGATTTACCTTCATGAGTGGCAGCGTACATAATGCCCAGACAGTTTTTTGATGTGTTAACCCCTGGACTGGAAAAGATGTGCAGAAAAATTGCCCTGCAGTCCCGCCATCCTTTGACAACTAACTTAAGCAGCCATTTGCCCTGAAAGACTTGCTGAAGTTGACAAATGAATCACCATTCATGAAAGTGAATGACAATGCTCGCTCGGTGAAATACAGAAAGTAAAATTTAAGGACCGTTTCTCGGTGAAATATGTGAACAAACATCTGGTAAGACACCCTGAGCCTGTGCATAAACTGCCCATATGTACTCAATTTGTGCTGTGTAAAAATGGAAGAGTCGGCGTAGAATTTAGATAAGTTTACAGAGGATGATCAAGTTCAGTACTGTCAGGCATAATCATACAGGCAGATGGAAAAGAAAATCAGGGGAGAAACGTGTTCAGCAGACCAACAATTCTTTACTGTTCCGACACATCCTGATGCATCTGCTTTAATGTATTTCATGATTTCATTATTTGGTATAAAGGCTATGATGCAGAGGATCAGATGCCATCAAAAGTGAAGGCATTTATTTTCAGTAGCACAACTTTTGCTTGAAGTTGGGTCCTAGCCAAGTAAATCTATGTAGGAGTTATAAATGGAGCCTGAGGTGAGTAAAATATTGACTGCTTCCCATTTAACCCTCTCACTTTATCCATCTTTTCTCTTTTTCTCCCTAAATCCCTCCATCCCTCCCTATGAGGCTCAGGGTCTTAGTGTCAGGCAGAATTCTCTTTGAGGCCTGTGCCTGTCAACCAGCCTGCACTCAGCTCAGTAACCACTTGATTCAATTACACTACAGACCGGGAGAAATGATACGGGAATCATTATGGGATAAATCCAACTTCTAGGAGGCAGTGTGTGCATTTCTGTGTTCTGGGTTTGAGAAGGACGCTGTCTTTGTTGGCTTGTGTGCAATATAATTAACATACTTTATTACGGTAATCTATTACAAGTAATACAGTCATCCATATACATGGATGCTTTAGTGTTAAGATATTTGTTTGTTAAGTAGAAATGCTGTTGTGTTGTGCTGACAAACGGGTCAGAAGGCGATAATACCATTTGGGAGTGAATTTCAGCTTTTAAGTGAACAAAGAACAGAGAACAAAAGATTCATCGATGTTTAACCTGACAGCAACAGAGGCAACATCAAATAGTAGATGACTTTGTTTTGATGCCAGAGAACCCACGTAAACAGCTCTTTCACAGGCGTAATAGGAGCTCTTCAACCTCCGCTGCCAAATATTAAAGATAATATTAGTGCATTTGTGCACGCTTATGTGTGTGTGTGTGTGTGTGTGTGTGTGTGTGTGTGTGTGTGTGTGTGTGTGTGTGTGTGTGTGTGTGTGTGTGTGTGTGTGTGTGTGTGTGTGTGTGTGTGATGTGGTACTGTCAAAGTCATCAAGTCAAAAGCTAAAGCTGCTAACATGATACTGGTTTGAAATGGTCTTTCGGATGCTTTTCATAAATACAATAATCACAAGCTACGGTTAGTGAACCTTTGCTTTTTAATTGTCTCAGGTTCCTGTAATTACGTCTCTATTAAGAAAAACGCTTTCTCTCAAGAACTAAATTCAGAAACATTTTCTGTATCAGACCAGACAGAGAGGCCTTTTTTTCTTCAACAAGATCTTCAACTATAAAATAACTTTTTTTACCACCTGTGTAGCTCTGTATTTTAACATCAACTCGTCCAGCAGAGTTCTGTAGGTGAGAGGTAGACGCTGAGATACGGCTGATAGAAAATAGGAGCCGAGGAGGAATTTGCTCATTTGCCTGACATAGCTGATCGAGTGTAAACAGATGTAGTATCAGTTGGAGTCTCTTGCTTCTGAGCCAGTATATTTATCTATGGGTTTAAACTACAGTGTTGGTCTGAAGTCTGCTTTAGAATCTTTTGTGGACCATTAGTTTCTTATCAAAAGCAGTGCATTCTGGATCTATAGGTGGGGGATGAATGTAGGATGGAAAGACATAAAATTTAAATTATTCCATGCAAAAACATGACACAACTCAACACAAACATGTAAAAATGTGTATAAAACTCCAAGGTGAAAGTGCAGTAAGTCGAAGACAAAGATGTCTGTGATTTAGAGCAGCTTCTGAAACTGCAGGAGGCAGCACATACTGGGCACAGATAGAGAAGTTGATAATGTTGGCATTTGATATTATCACAGTGTCGCTGATGGAGAGACCATCACCCAGTAGGGGGAGAGTGAGGGTCAGGGAGAGAGGAGTGAAAGTGCTTTGATGGAGGGGTGTTCTTAAAGTCCCCCCCAGCTGATCTGGGAGCAGATGTATACTCCACAGATTCACACATCTAGCAAACTATTTTAAGGTATATCAACAGAGGGCTGACTACAAAGAGGACTACCTGTCATGCTTAGGGAATAATAATAATAATAAAAAAACACTTCTATGTGGTGTTGTGAGCGCACTCCATCATCTCATCCAATAATGAATTTGGGTTGTGGCCCATCTGCTCTTCTATCAAAACATTATTCTTGGTGATTGCCGTTGCTCTTTGTATCCAGTCTCTGCTGTTGGCTGCTTGAGTGTGTGGATGCTGTAAATCTGGGCAGCTCATTAGCACTGACAGAGGGAATGCTAGCAGCCCACCTGCTCCCCTTCACCCTCTTTATGGCTCTACAAATTAAAACGACATTTACACACACTCTACCCCCACGCTCCCTACTGCACTGCTCACCTTGCCACTCACATTGCTTCATCTGCTCACTGTTGAGGTGCCTCCGACCCGCCACAATATAACTCTGTCCCTCTTCTCTCTCAACAACCCTTAAGCTCTTTGTTTTTTATTGTTTTGGCTTCTGTCAATCTGTTCCGTGTTCAGTGACACTCTGCTAGTGTTAAATCTCATCATTTGTTTTCTTTGTCTTTCTGACATCATTCCTCTTTTGCTTTTGCCATCCTGATGGCTTCACATCCATCACCCTTTTCCCTTTGTTATTTCTGAGCACCAAAGTTCAACAGCACTAGTGCTGATGACACTCCAACCCCCGGTTACTGGGCCATGTCCAGTGAGTGACAGCATGATGGAGTGATGTCACAGTGTGTTTGCTTCGCCTGCTAGAGGTCAGTTAGTGCCACTGAGGTAATGAGGCCATAAAAATGCAGGTAACGCAAGTTGTGGGCGAACGAGATAAGGCGGAGAAAAGTGGGTACAATGAGGAAGAATATGAATGAACAAAGTTTCCAAATGTTAGAGAGTTGGACAGTGTACTACATTGTTATTACATCACACAGTCGTAAAAATATGAATGAATTTGCAGCATCCCATTCATCACATAAGGAGCACAAACAGATAAGTTAATTGAGACTCGTGATAAAAGACATCCCACCTGCATTAGTCTCACACTGTGTTCACACGCACAAAGTTTGCATTATTTATTATGACTAAGTTATGTCTCATTGGTACAAGCTTCGGCTACTTCCAATGTAATGAAATTCAGTTGAATTAGACTCAGTGCTGTGTCTGGTGTTGGGAAAAGTCTGATCTATTACCACATCCCACTGCCTCAAATAAATAAAAAGCTGATATTTTATAAGCACTAAGAGGGCAGGGCTGACATAAACAGTAATTCACTGAGTGATGCAAGGGAACTAACAATATGTGAGTGACTGAGGGTCAAGCACAGCTCAGTTTAATGGCTTTCTGGAGGCTAAACTGGAGCCTATTGTTTGCAGAGGTTGGGAAATCGGTCTGTGGACTATACACGACTCCCACACAACTGAGCAGTGGTTGCACTGGCCTGAGAGAACCTTCCCTGGTGGGTGGTCTAAACGGCCTCATCCATTCCAAACAGTCCTTCTTTCTCCCATTTATTTGCCCGACTTTATGGATTGAGGAGAGAAAAAGCCAGTGGCTTTGAAGATTTGGTGACGACTCAAAAAGAAAAAAAAAGAAAAGGGTTGTGTGTTCAATATAAACACAACAAAATATGTGGATGTGTGTGTGTTTGTGTGTGGGGATTTCAGCCTCTGTTTGAAGTCCTCCATTCCATCCTAGCAATTACTTCATATCAAGGATTAGATGACGGAGAGGGCAAAGAGGAGAGAAAGAAAGATGGAAATAAGACAGAGCTGAGGGGGGAGGTAAAAGAGGGAGAAGCAAGGAAAACAGAGAAAAGAAAAGAGAATGAAGAATCCTGAGCAATGAGTGTTTTTCATCTCTTTACGGGAGAATCTCGCTAAACATGAGCTGGTAGACAACTCCTCAAATCTTGGTAAGATTGCAGGTGCAGAAAACACAGCCGTTTTCAGAGCAGCAAAAACCAAAAAGCAATATGAAAAGTTGATGCTCACCACATGTAGTCAACATGCAGTTATCGCTGTTACAACAGTCGCGAGATTGAGATGCATTTCATACATGTTTTCATACCTTTGGAAAGCTCATTGCCCCAAGCCAACTGCGGGCAATACTTGGAGCAACATTATTTTTGTACAACAGTCTTATGTACAATTCATTTTCAATGCATTAACATT
This sequence comes from Microchirus variegatus, assembly GCF_963457635.1. Classification (NCBI taxonomy): domain Eukaryota; kingdom Metazoa; phylum Chordata; class Actinopteri; order Pleuronectiformes; family Soleidae; genus Microchirus; species Microchirus variegatus. Next base: position 13,922,326 of record NC_139812.1, read on the forward strand.
TTCAGGAAGAAGAGGTTGAAAGTACATCACAACCTCTGGTTGACACATTACGTTGCGTCTACCTTAAATGCAATAAGTAAATAAGTTTAACTGTCAAATTTACCTCTGGGATATTGACGGTGTAAGGCTGCCCATGGAAGGTTGGTGCATTATCATTCACATCTCCAATCTGGATGTTTACTGTGTCTTTGACAACCTGAGGGAGGAAACACAAAGGCAGAAATATTGCAAATCCACCTGCACTTACTTGACAGAGAACTGTAAACACACACACAAAAGTATATTAGCCACACCAAGCCAAGATTCATAGTGAAAAAAAATGTTTGACAGATTACCCACAGGGGAGAGTAGGTTGAATGTGACTATGTTTCAACAACTAAACTGTGTGGAGTGAGACAGGTGTCAGAATGATTACATGTGAGAAATCGAGAAATAAGGCTGAGAATAAAAGCGAGAGACTGAAAAAGAGATGGACTGAGGAAGTGGGTCTCTGTATGACATGTGGTCAGGCTATATCCAGGTGTCAGCATGCGATGCGAGGTGTCATAACTGCAATCACAGTGCAAATCTGTCTCTTACCTCTTGAATGTCACTCACGTAGAATTCAACCTGCATCTCTGACTTGGTCTAGTGGAGACAAGACACGCACATCAGCGCCAACTTTGCATGAACATGTTAGTGCAAAAGAGCAGAGCAGAAAAAGCAGAACACAAAGAAATGCCACTCAGCACTCAAAGCCTTTAAATCTGCGCCTTGCTCGCTTAAGCATAGTGGTTTTCACTGCTCTTTCATCATGATTATTTACATCCTACATTTCTTGTTTCCTGCAATTATTTTCTTGTATATTAGCTGTGGTGATATGAAAGTGTGTGCAGTATTTTCCAAGTAAGTTCTGGTGTTCTTACTTCACGGTCGAGCTGCTGTCGAAGCCAGACAATGCCATTGTCTTGGTTCACTGAAAAGTACCTCATGGCCTCTTCCCCTGAAACCCCGTACACCAGGGGTTCCCCCTCAGGATCCGTTGCCTTCAGCTGGGCCACTGAGGAACCTGCCAAAACAAAGAGTCAAAAGTCACAAGGGATTAAAGGCTAAACGTGTCTGGCAAAATTATTTTGGATCGAGTATGTGACCTCGTATTGATTTTACGAGCTACACAATTGCTATTCACTCGACTGCAGTATTTTGAGTCACCTTAGTGGGTCAGGCAAAAGAATATATCAACCAGAGTAAAACAGTTTTTGATGCAACAAAGCACTGAAAAAGACATTGTACTAGCTGTCCTAGAATTTGTTATTAAAAGATAGCCATAGTATCTGTAATTAACTGTGTTTCATTTTGTTTAATTTAGTAAAGGTGTCTGATAAAGCCAGAGTCAAACATTACCACATTTTGTATGAAATACCACTTTATACACTGTATTATTGCAATTTAGCCTTAAAATTCACAAAATATTTCCCAAATCTGGGTTTTATGTATATGATGCAGCATAAGTGTGGGTCCCAAGGCTGGATCATTTGAGAACCACCGACTTAAAGGATGAGAGTGTAGCTGCAGTTTCAACTGAGGGTAAAGATGGCATAAAAATGAACAAAAGCACATAAAGTCACAAGCAAGTGTCGGGGGCAAAGGAGTAAATGGGTTTTAATTGGAGCTGCAGCAGTTCACAGGCATCATTCATCACTAGACACTCGAGCTCAGACAGGCTGGCTGATCAAAGGCAGAGGTGAAAGTGCTATCAGGCTGGCTTATCCACCATGCTGGACAGATGTGTTGAGAAGGGCAAGGGTGAGGTTCAGAGTGGCATAGAGGACAACATCAATACCCTGCAACCCATGGGACATGGCTTATAACTGGCTGGTTAAAACTGCTGGGGCAGATTGTTGAAATGGACTGAAGGGAAAGTTACCGCCAAGTACAGTGCAGTTCAGATCACCACAGTATGGTTTAGAACAGTACACAACCTGATCTGACTTGTCTTTCTGTCATGGGGTATATGAGCCGGATACATACATGTTGTAGCTATTTACATAATATGTGTCAAAAATATCAATAGCATACAAGCGTGACACAGTGTTGCTCGCCAGTGAATTCCACAAAGCAGAAGAAGAAGGTGACACTTGAAACAAAAACCAACAATGTAGGACATCCAGCATTCTGTGTTCTCTCTTCTAGGCATGTGGCCGTTTATCACAAGACGTAGACAGGCTTTGTTTGTGGCTGCAGGCTGCACAAAAAACATCACTGTTTTTACCAACAATCACACACAAGTGACACGTCTCTGTCAACAAATCAACGGACCGCAAGTGTCTCTAGCTCCGCCTTTTAGAAGCCAGGCAACTGTGCATGGTTCCCGAGTGGAAGAGTGCAAAAATGAGAGTGTATGGAATGATAATTTTGGCACCTTTGTCAACATTTGACAATGAAAATGCAAATAAATTGTGTGCTGTACTGTACTGAACCAAGCTGTATCGCTTGGTGGAAAAGAGGCTTCGTTTCCCTTGCCAAAGTGGGTGCTGTCCATGGTGCTGAATTATACCGACGCTCCATGAAGGCAGACCAAGAACTGACAAACATTATGTCACTTTTGGAGAGTGTCCCGGCCAAACATTTCCATAGACATTAATCTGAAACCTAAACATACATTCATTGAAATTTAAATTTCAGTGAATGTACATTTATAAAAAATAAAAACTGTTGGAATGTTTGTGCTGTGATGTTGACCTAACACACTGCATGATAGGATAGGCAGTAGTAGTACAATTCACCCTCAATAAAAAAAAAGACCATACACACACACACACACACTCTTGATCTCTGCAGGTACTTGCCAAACGACAGAGGCACAACCAAACTAAATCAAGCCTGTCACATGCTCACCAAACTCCGAAACACAACAACCAATTAGGCTCCACAATCACACGCCCCTCTCAGTTTATTAATATATCCCATTTTCCTCTGAAAGGGTGGCAAAAATTACTAATTAATATAACGATTTATGAACCCCTCTCATTGCATCTAATGAGATTTATGCAAATTCAGCTGCTTTCAATATAAGTTATAATTTGGTTCAGGACAGTGCAAATTAAGCATTTACCTCATAGTCATCAATAATAACAGACTTTTTCTCCCCCTCCCTCTGGCCCTTTTGACTGTGGAGGAATTGTCTCTTCTATGAGTGCAGATATAAATTTGTGAGAACCACCGTCTTGTGGAAGATCAACTCCTGTTCTAGGGGAAAAAAAGAGACCAACCTATTAAGCTTATGTGGTAGATTTTCTGTGCAGATTAAAAGATTGCAGTTTGGAGAGCTCACAAATGTATTCATCAGTGTTTCAGCGTGCCCTAAGTATAACACATTTACAGAAGAAAATTGCTATAATTAGGATAATTTACTTTAGCCTTACAGATGGAAATGCCTAATATGATGAAAAAAATTTAGTATTAGTTTAGCTTTCCCTCTGGCAAAGATATACTTGCAAAAATCGTACAGTTAAATTTTGAATTTGTATTGTTTGAAGGTAACTGCTGGATTGGAATTAAGGTAAGGGCACAGACTGTTGGTTCAAGGTTCAGTTGGAATATTCCTGTGTGTGTGTGTGTGTGTTTCCACTCATCCTTCTCATGCTTATCTGTAACCCTGTGGCACCGAGCTCTTTCCCCTGACAAATGACACTACTTAGCAGCAAGTGATGCTAGTATTACTGTTATGAATGATACAGTGCACATTAACAGTGCCCCTCCTCTTCTCCTCTGCACCGCTGCTCTCATGACAAGAGCGATGTGCTAGAGGAATCATCTCTCTCTACTTCACCTTTTTCTCTCTCCCATTGTCCCCTGACCCTCGTACACTGACATTCAAACACATGAAGTCTGATAATCATGTCAGAACAAAGATTGGCAGAGCAAACCATAACAGCCCAAAATAACCAGATCTGTCCGAATATGGTCAAAGGTAGAACAAGCAATATGAAAAAAGGAGGCAGAACAGCATGAGAGTACATTTTAAACTGGAATTACTGCCCTTTGGTGGTATAGAATATTATGATGGCATAATAAAGCTGACATTCGACCTTTAAATATAAAATGTAATTTCATTTTATCCTATTAGACGTGTGGTGAAATCTGTAAGGACTCTGTCAAATTTCTTATTTTGAAGCATTTTTGGGATAATTCATTCACAAGAATGGGACAGGTGAACGGATGACGTAGAGGAATGAAACAGAAAAAGAGGAGCGAGCAGTGCAGGTGGGTGATTTATTTAGGAAAGTGATAAATACACACGTTACCCATAAGTGCTACACTCTTTAAGTTGTTGAGTAGGACTTCTGTATTAAGACAAAGCCGTGTTGCTTCAGTGTGGCATTGCTGAAAAACACACTGCCATAAAACACATTAAATGACACATTCAGAGGAGACAAGGCTCTGAAAGTGGTGAGAAGATATAAAAAAAATGTAGAAAGACTCGCTAAACTATACAGCAGCTGCATGTTTTACTCAGCCCAACCTTTTAGGAAGGGGGGTGTGGGGGGGGGGGGCACTAAATCAGTTGCTGGAGGACATCAATCCCTGCTGGATCAATAAGAGTCGCATGTGTTAGGAGAGGACTGCGCTCAGTCCTGCCCTGGGGCCTGGAGCCTGCAAAAAGAAAAGGGGCTGTAGGCCAAAGCCCTTTTCATTATGTCGGTGACATCTCTACACCTTTCGTTCATCCAAGCACTGATTCAGTGGGACAGCCATTGTCAGGGCTCCAATTTCAGGTATGTTATGAATTATAGCTTCAAATATAATGGTACACAGAGGCTTAATGGGTATATAGGCAGTATTCAGAGTGCTGTCTACTAAAGCAGAGGCAGCCGAAAGAAAAACTGAAGCCACCCCATGACAAAGACTGAGTGTGGAGGGCAGGGCAGAGAGAGACTCTTGATCTTTACCTGCTCGGTATAAATACTTGATGAATTGTCTTGAAGCTGGGCTTAGGCCTGGTCTGATGAGTCAGTGTGATGCCACTCATGTTACCACACTGTCTATCCACTGACAAAGAGAGCCTTCAAACACATCAGCAATGCCACGCTGAAGCCATGCTGCCTCACATCAATCATTTTCCATCAAAAATTCACACAGGCAAATGCTGTTTTCTGCACACTGGTGGCATGAGCTCATTCAATACACTGTCTGTGTCTTGGTCCCTACTTAATAGTGCAGATTTTTTTTTTTTTACTTTATGAACTGCCGCGTGAGGAGAAACTGAACAGTATAGTCTGCGGTGAGACGAGGAAAACGGAAACACATCTGTCATATAGATGAGTTGTGATTATGAGACTGTGACTCCAAGCTACAATGCTGTATAATTTCCAACATCGGATCCATTAGGTTTGGGATAACAGGCTCGGTGATAAAGAGTGAGCATGCAGGTCCACATCCTGCTAATTGACTGTGTGCCATAAAAGACTGGTTCTGTTGCACACACCACTACAGAAAGTGAGTGTGTGTTGGCATCTGTTTGAATCGCTGCACTGAAAGATTGATGCAGCCATAAACTGGTAGACAATGGTGCACACTCATGCAGAAATGCCATTTACTTTTGTTAAAATATGAAACTGCCATAAAGCTGTTAACTCCGGTCATTACAGTAAAAACAGTGAGATATAAGCTGCGGCTTTAAATTACTGCGATTAAAAAACAAGGTAGTCGTGAACTTCACACACTCATTATTGGCCTAAATACGCTGGATATTTATATTGACCAAGACGATCTCACCAGTGCCAATGTAGGAGCCCGGCTGTCTCGTTTGTTCAGGTGTGGCTTATGTGAAACACTTTGAAGGTAATTTATGAGTCAGATTCCATCAGGGATTTAAGTCACTCTTTCAGACTCATCCTTTTAAGATATCTCTCGGGGGCACATGCATGAACTTGAATCCCCACTTCCACTCAAACACACAATAAATTAAACTTTATTCTCTTCCTTTAGAAATAAGATGGAAATGAGTTGAAATCATCTCATGGTAGCTTTCCCTGCCCACGGTGGTGTGCGGCGTTAATATCTAGACAATCAGGTTCTTCTGGGATAGCCAGTTGGATGTGGAAATAAACGCACACATATTCTCCTGGAATGACAACAGTGTAGTGGCCAGTAACTGAGTGCTTGGACCTCAATTTCCATACAAAGAGAGGTGTATGTGTACGGGGGGCATCTTTAATAGCTGAAAAGAGGATGCATGCAGATAGTTTATTTCTCTGTAGGGGGAAAAGGCAGCTGCGGAGTGACCGTAAAGCCTTTTTTCCCCCCAGGGAGGTCAGTTAAATAGCTAACAATAAAAACAAAATTATGGAAAAAAAAAAGATTATGTTTATGCTCCAATTATTTTTTTCAAGCCTCTGTGCCATGAATAAACAAATGACACACATTCTTCATACAATTGTTCAAATAAACATAAATGATACTTCTAGCAAACTAATTTATCCTACAGAAATCCTTATATTTAAAGCATACTTACAAAATCATTTGCTTGATTCTGATTTCCTAATTTTCTTCTCTATTTTGGTCCAGACTTCTCTCCTCTGTGTGTATATATGTGTGTGTGTGTGTGTGTGTGTGTGTGTGTGTGTGTGTGTGTGTGTGTGTGACATCGGGACATCGTGACATCAATAACTGTGATGAGAAAGAGAGCCAAAGACAAATAGTGCCCAGAGTCTGGCTCTAAGTGACTCCTGTGTTTCAACAACACACACCACAAGAGTCCTTGGGAGGCTGTGTATTAATCCAACAGATTTATGACTAAATCTGTCACGGATGGGAGGAGAACACCCTCTGTCTTTCCTTTAGCCATTCCTGAGAGAAATACACACCTCCCAGACCTCACATCGTGTGTGTGTGTGTGTGTGTGTGTGTGTGTGTGTGTGTGTGTGTGTGTGTGTGTGTGTGTGTGTGTGTGTGTGTTCTGTGGTCTCTGCTTTAACATAAAAGGACACACACTTATAATGTGTAACGAACGCGACAAGTTGGTCAACGTCGGTAAACAAACTTGTAAATCAAACAAGCGTATGTGTTTTCTTTGTTGAGGGTTATCTGGTATGAATGAAAAGTGAAAGAGTGGGAAAATGGGCGGTTTTGAAGTTAATGTTTTGCTCTGTAAGCTGTGGCTGACATGGAATAGTATACTGGACAGAGTGTACTCGACTGTCCCCAATGGGAGGAGTAAAAAATTGAAAACAAATGGTTTATGTACCTGTAGCTTAAAATCAAAAGCCTTACTGTGATTTAACCTTGAGGAAAAAACAACGAGAAAAAACTGAAATCTCTCTCTATTGTTGTTTGCTGTTCTCTTAAGCTTGTAGAGAGGCAAAGAGGCACTAAGGGATTTCTATAGAAATTGCACATTGTCATCAGATATTATACACAGAACATCCTAACTGTAGGTAACAGTATATTTTGAGTAAACATTTCACATAGAGTAAGACTATTAGGAAGTTATAAATGTGGGCTGTCAACTACACAATCTTTAGCAGTGTTGCATTGTCAGAAGTTGACACTGCTGTCCAGATATGAATCACTCACTTGCCCTTAATCCAAAGTGAGCGATTCAACTCAGTCTACAGTGAAGTAAGGAGGATGAGGCGTATGATTGGATGTCCAGCCCAAGATTGGCTTTCTAATACACCCAAATGGCAAAATGATGGAAACACTGAGTGACAAGGCTGTGACTAACCAATCACACTGCGAAAGTTGGATGGACAGTGAAGGACATTATTGGACACTCCTCCCACACATCGGTGTGTGGAAGCAAACCTGTCACTGCATATTCACACACGGCACCGATCACAAAGGAAAGTTCTTCGCTCGTGTTATTTTCTATTCCATCCCATCACAGTCTTGCCGTTTCCCCCCACTTTGTCGTTTTTTGGCGTCCTCTCGTCATGCTCCATCCTGCTTGTGGAGGCCAGACAGAGGGACAAAGACAGTGCTGATAGGAGTGGACAGGTGACTGTGTGCTTCTGAGGATCCCCGAGTGACGGCTGAGGCAGCCTCGCCCCTCGTTGTCACAAAACCACACTCCCACCCCAAACACGCATGCATCCCAGCCCTAAACCGTGCCACTTCTGCCAACATGCCAACATGTCCATCAGCACTGTCACTTCGCAAAGCCTGCCCTGTTCTTCCCTTATCTCTGCCTTCAAGCTTTGCTCTTTTCATACGGTTTTGCTGCTCACTGCTCTTAATTCAGTTATTTGCCTCTCTCTTTCATCCTCCCTGCATTGCCCGTTCCCAACACTGGCCCTCTACTGACCTCACTGGTGCGTACTATTACCTGAGAGTGTGCTAAATCATGCTTGGGTAATGGAACATGCCACCCTCTATATGAAGCAATACACACACACACACTAAAATAAAAGCCTCTCCCTTTTGCCCTTTTTCTGTTTCTCTCCCGTATACATGTTTATCATTTGGCCCCAGTGTTTCTGAAATATAAGGCTGATGTTGTTTCTGTCAGCTCTGTGGATGTGATTGGGAAGGCTGTGGAATGGCAGGTGCCGGGGTCCAGAGTAAATCTGTGGCAACTCAGAGTTGACCTCCGGCCCTGGTTGCCATTGGCGGGGAGAGTGAAAACAATGAAAAATGAAAAAATACAATAATAATAAATGTGTGACAGCTATGAGATTCAGAAGTGGCTTCTCTGTTGTAAATGATTGGATCAAAAAGAGGACATGAATGTCAGTGACCATTCCATTGGGTTTACTCTTTATTGTTTGCCATGGCTACTGCCTGGTCTGCTTTAACGCAAGAAAGGCCCCGTCCCAATACTGCCCCTAACCCTAAATTTTTGCCCCAACCCTAAATTTTGCGCGTTCTTGTGTAGGGGGGAGCAAGGGGGAGTGCGATTTTTCCCTTATAATCAACTCTCAAAATGTAGTGATCTCTGATACAGGCTTAAAAAGAAGTGGAAGATGAAATTACCCATGATGCTTTGTGAATTCAGTGAGCCGGCTGATTTTTTTCAACAAAGATGGCAGCCACATCTGCAGGAACAATTTTGTTGCAAGTATATTTTCGCAAATAAGCACGTCACAATGTCGAAATGTGTTGGAATATGTTGGTTTGATATACATCTAGAGGACCGTTGAGCTTTGAACACTAATGTCAGAAAATAACTGACGATTTATGAAAGCAGCTAGCTAACTAGCTAGGGGCTATTTGCAGAGTGCTTCGAGAAAATAGTAGCACGCTCCACCGGTAGAATTGTCAACATGTGACGTAGGTTAGCACGTTCGTTACATTCACTACGCTAATTTGCATATGGTGGTGTCCCAAATCCATAGGGAAGCCACTTCCCTCGACAAGGGGAATTTACGGTTGAGGGCACTCCAAACCAAGTGGAAACTTTTGAGGACTCGGGCCCCGTCCCATTTCTCTCCCTTAAAATTTCCATTTTGATCATTTCTCCTCATACATACTGGACAAATGACACGGATATTCGGTTTATCAGCCAATCACTAGTTGTGGCCCAACCTATTGTTTCTATATTTTAATACACCTATAAACCAATGTATGGACTGGTTTATACAGCAAAAGCAGAATAATAAGAGAGCAAATGAGTATTTTACATTTGAACCACTAAATATAAATGCAGGAGAACAAAAAAAAACAAATGGAAATGATAGTGGCTGAATCTTCCAAAGCCTCTTAACTCACCAACCAAAGGCAGCCACCAGTGATGAATAATGAAAGATGTAACTGAAGAAAAAAGTTTCCTGTGGTGGACTTTCATACTCGTCACAGGCTAAAAGCCACAGGTTTAGCTAATAACACAAATTCAGATATTTTAGGGATTAATACTGAATGGATACTCAAGGTTTAATGCATTCTCGTGTCACTTGAGGTTCCATGTTATTTTCTCTTTCATGAAGTTTGATAAGAAGTTGCTTCGATTCAGACTTGAGTGATTCTTTCATACAGTTTTGAACAATGTAACTTGATAAAGTATTCACTTTTTGTAAATGGAACAACTGCTCCAAAAATGCAATTTATGTATCAGAACAAGTGTGTAGAACAGGGTTTCGTAATCCTGGTCCTGGGGAGCCACTGTCCTGCATGTTTTAGGTGTGTCCCTGCTCAAACACAACTGGCTTGCAGGACAGTGGCTCCCCAGGACCAGGAGTGAGAAACCCTGTTCTACACACTTGTTCTGATGCAAAAATAGCGTGCGTCAAGATCAGGACTACTACATGCATAGTTTTTTATAGGTATAGGATGTGTTTAATTTACGTAATAAACGTAATATACTTTACTCTTTTTTTTCCCTTTTTTTTTTATAAGCTCTGCTTTTCAGGAAATTGGAAAAAACCAGGAGGATGCAGCAGCTGGCTTTGATTTATCTGAATTGACAGGATGAATCCTTTTGTTGGTGCAGCAACCAGTTCTCAAGAAGCAGATGCTCGAGCTTTACAGCAGCAAAGGGACAACGCAAACACCAAACCACTGGTACAAACTGTTTTCTCCCAATGTTATTTAGATTCAGCATTTAAATTGACTTGTCATATTAACCAGGTATGAGTCAAAGTTCAGTAGCGCAATTACATAATTTTACTTGCGACTGTCAAGTAGGCATAGATTAACACTCAGGGCTGCCCGTCTCATCGTTTTTGGCTGTATCAATATCAATATAATGATTTGTTCCCATTTTCTCATTATAGATAATCAAACAACACATGAACATTTTTGAGCAGCATTTAGTGGGAAGTTCAAGGTTACAGCAACAAAGTTTTTGACACATATGAAACTCCACAGGCTCCCTGGTATTAAGTTGTAGGAGAAAGAAGAAACTAGGCAGCCGCCTTCGTCTGACTCCCACCTTCTTCTGGTTCCTGGTCTGCAGCTGAATGTACCAGTCACAGATATCTTTGCCAAGCTGACAGCACTATTCAATGCAGTGAGTAATTCCAGCACGGATCGCAGCATTAAAAGTGAGAACTCACTCTGGAGCTATACTTCTGGGGACCAGAACTGCACAATGACTGATGGGGAAAAAATACTCAACTTGAAGAATCTCTCAGATGAGATGTATGAAATATCTGATTGGGTAATCCGATTTACTAGAAAAAAAGGGTGTCTGTAATAGTGTTTTCTCAGTGGCCCATAAGGTGTAACAGTTTTAGAATTGCACTGTTCCTCACAGGCCACACTAGACTGATCCTGGTCATGTGTTGCACAGCTCAGTATAGTCAAATGACTGGCCAGGCTATCAAGAGTCACTTGTGCAACTCTATCTTCTTCAACTACCTCCCGCTCTCATATCCATCTGCTATGAAGCCTTTTTCAACATCCTGTCCCCCTCTGCCATTATCTATTCCCACTTACCCATGTGTATCAGCTCTACTTTCATATCAACATTTTCTGCCATTTCACCATTCCTTTGTCCTGCCTCTTTCCTTACATTCATCCCAGTTCCAATTCCTCGCCTCTGCCTCCGATTCCCTGCATGCTTTCCATCAATTTTTTTTCCATTTCTCCCTCTCTTGCTCATTTTTCTCCTTCATCCCAGTCTCAGTCCCATCACGCTCCTTACGCTCTCTTTCTGTTGTTATCCAAATTGAACCTGTTTCCTATGATGCGGACGTGTAATGGCAGGGAGATAGAAAGAGCGAGAGAAAGGGGGGACGCGAGATAGTTAGAGAGGACAGTTACAAGAAGAAGAAAAATGAATAAGATGATAACTAAAAATGTGCTAAAGCTGACCAGCAAAGGACTGCAATGCAGACATGCCACAGTCTTAAGAGTGTGCGTGTCAGAGAGAGAGAGAGAGAGAGAGAGAGTGTGTGTGCGTAAAATGATGGCATGTGTGTCTAAATGCATCTGTCCAGATTGTTTGCTACACTCCTGCCTTAATCTGTTGTCTGGCTGCAGCCACCACAGATTTTTTTTTTATCCCGTACTACGCCACACTTGTTTTATGGATTATAAATGAACTCATTATCTGTGGCTCTCATTAGCTTCAGGTCCTAATTAGCCAAAATTAATATTGTTTCCTGACAAAGACATTGGCACTGGCAAATTGGCAATTGACCTCCTTGGTCAATCTGGAAAAAGGGACAGAGTGATTGAGGGAAACATAAAAAAAAAACAAGGGAGGTGAATAGGAGAGCTGGGCAGTGACAGCTGCTCTGGTTGATCAGTTATGGACTCATCGCACCCCTCATTCTCTCCGAGTCCTCCACAATCTCCCTTTACCAAAAAGCAGCCCATTAAGAAGACAAGCTGCACACTCATCGCCGCAAAGGAACCGTAATCGATTTGGGTTACAAATGAGCTTAAGTAACTATCAGCAACAAGGTTTTGTTAAATTTGTAGAAAGTCAGTGGAAAATGAACAGTGTCTTGCATGCACAATGGCTGATGACAGAAAAGCCCAGGATTTGCTGGCAACCGACTTTTACTGCAAACAAACAACTGCACAGAGGAATAAATAGGAGAGAGAGAAAGAGAGAGAGAGTGAGAGAGAACAAACATGCAAGGCAGAGAAAGAGACGGAGAGCATGCAAGACGGAGAGGAAAGACAACAGAGAAGCCTGCCATATTCCTTAAAAAATGATCTGTGCTTCTAAGGAGGCCTGTTAAATGTCAAACACCTTCTTGGCTGTGAGATAAGAGAGAAGAGTTCAATTACACCTCACTCCCTCAGCTCACCATCCCAGTAGGATGCAAAACGACACAAACACAACACGCACGCGGTTTCTCAGCCCATTATTGCGCTAAAATGCACTCGCCGATTTAGACAAATGACAAACAATTGGGCATCAATATACAGTAAAGGCAAAACACCAAGTTGACAATATCAATATCCACATTGAAAAAAGGCCACAGTTCCATCAAGTGGCGGTGATTGGCAACTGACTGAAAGCAAAGAAGAAAGTGTGAGGACTAAATGAGTGAGAGGAGATTGAGACACCAGTAAACAAAGCAGATTTGAGCCACAGACCGGCCTGTAAATGGGGGACAGAGTGCAGTCACCTCACTTGTCAATTAATCCTATCTGGCACCAGCATGCTGGCCTTTATTGGAACAAATGTCAGCTTTCAAGACAAGGACAAGATAACCTTTCTTCATAGAATTCACACCAGCCTCATGTGACCCAGGCTCATATTACTCCACAGCCGTCTAATTTAACACACTTGCTTTTACTGCCGCAAGTTGCATCCCAGCAGTTGCTAATGACAGTCGGACCACTGGCTTTATACAAGTCAAAATAGGCTTACAAGTGAAGCAGCAACAACAAGGCGGTGTAAAAGATGTTGAATAAAGTGCTTTCAACTCAAGTTCTATTTCCAAATTAACATTCAGAGCATAAAGCCTGCCCCAGTAAGAGACTTTTTTAGCTCTGAAATGATAGGTCTTTGAGACCTACAACCTTGTGATTTTCTAAAACCATTAGGAGTTTTCATGACATTTAATTTCTTCTAATTCCTTGCATATTTCTGTAATTGGAAAGTGTTTTTAACTAGGTGTTATAAACTGGATAAATCAAGGCCAATGTAACAAACGGCTGCAATTTGTTTGCTCGGAGACCGGAAAGGAACTGCTACATGCGTATGTGCCTTCAAAGGTGTGCAGAAAAACAGATAAACACATAAACACATAAACACATAAACACATACAGTGTGCCATATATGCAAGCACACACACATACACACACTTTTCCTGCAGCATCCCTGCAATGGAGCAAAGAGAGAGGTGGTCGCTGATGTGAAACATCAATTTCCAGGTTAGCTGCTCTGTGTGGCTCAGGCAGGTATCAGCCGTGACCCACCTGTGCCAGATAAACAGCTGCAAGAAGCTGATCTGCCACATTTCAGTACAGGAGAATGGGGTAGTGCATGCTCATGCACACAGACACACAAATTGCTAAATCCAAACAATGCATTAATATTAGGAGGGGGGGAAATTAGGTTGGAAATACACAACCCTGCATTAACAAACATACACATGCATGCACACACACACAGAAATGTGAAGCACTGTGCAGGTAGGGTTCACCCTCTCGATACTTTGATCATTTGCTGGTACTGCTGTAAGGATTAAAGGGTTTAAACCCAAGGCGTTCAAGATAGGAGTCTCACACACATGCACACACCAGTAAACGACATCAACCTATGAGATGATGCTGATATGAAAACAAGTGTCACCATCAAAAAAAAATGAGAAAAGTTCTCTAATTATTCTGCAACTCACTCGCTCGCTCACAAACGGATAGATTTGAATTGCAGGCTTCATTTGGGGACTAAAAGTGTATTGTTGCTGTATCTGTATCAGTGTGTAAGAACCCAGCTTCAGTTGGTCAGGTAATCTAACCACTGCCACCTTCGCAGTGACGCCTGTCAGCGCAGCGCTGTGTGCCGTGGCAGCGTTGCTGCAACCTGGTGTCACGCCACATTCCCACAGACAATTTCAATTAACTTTTACAACAGAGAGAAATATCACACACACAGACCGCGGCTCTTCAGCATGTTGCCTCATCGTGGTTTCTGTCTCTCTCTGAGTTCTCACTCTCTGTCTGGTCATAACAGGAAAACTTTTAAAAAGGAAGAGGCCGCATTACAGAAGTTGGTAAGAGGATCACTACACTGAGGAGAGCAGGAGAAAACACTTACTTTGTTTTACACAAGATGGACGACTGTGCAGCTGATGTTGATAGCTGATATACAGTTTCACCTCTAGGAGATATTTTATGGTATACGTCCATAATGCAAATGAAAACTTTGTGTTTGACTAATGGTTCCAAGTTTAAAACACATGGAAATTTGATTTTTAATTAAGAAATCTGTGATTTAAATTGCTACTATTACAGGAAAAGGAATTCTTGGAGCAAAAATAAATTAATCATGTTCAGACTTTGGTAAATAAATATAAAGTACATTCAAAAACTAACAAAAACAACTCATATTTAGTGAAAGAGAAAATGTGTACATCAAAGGCCAAGCACATTTTTGTGGTGATTGTAACTTCAGTGTTTCAAATGAATGCTCCTTCACTGCATTTTAACAACCCCTACAGTGACACCTACAGTTGCTTTATTTTGTGCATATTGAAATGACAGCATGTGATGCACAAATGACAATACGATATATAGGGAGTGATTCATCTACCCGGTACCATAAATAATTTAAAATCAGCTCCATCTCACTGTGGCATTAAAATTCTGCCCACCACCTAATGCATCAATAATAAAATCCAATTATTGAACATTTACACCACCAAAGACTGAAAGGAGCTTTTCTGTATAATAAAAAAATCTTAAATACTCGAGCACATTCTGCTCCTACTACATAGGACAGTTTTCTGATGTACAACTTTTGAACCAGAAATTATGTTACTTTTATTTTGGTGGTTTAAGAACTTCCATAAATGGTTGTGCTTAATGCAGTGTTTTGAGTAGCAAAGAAGGTCAATAAAATGCCAGTCACAATAATTCTTACTCTGACCATTTTGTTGTTGGCTGAAAACTAATTTTTCATGATGAAAAAAACTTACTATGCCACTGTTACAACTGTACAATAACAACTGAATGTGGGCAAAGTCTATTAGTCAAGATATGGTTTTCTGCAGTGCAGACGACGGATGTCAATGATTAAACGTTAGTCGAGTCATTGCCATTAAGAATTTAAGCAAATGAGAATGAATGAATTAACTGACGACGTCTGTTTTTCTTTATGCTGTATGTCGGTGGGTTCTGCAAAGTGACAAAGGGTATGATTTAAAAATGAATAAATAAATAAATAAATAAATAAAATCACTTTGGAACTGGCATACAGTCAGAGGTGCTCACTCAGATTGCCAAAAAATATGCATAGGCTACCCTCAGATTTTATTTGATGCGTGTGTGTGCATGTGAACCACACATAGGGGACTCCACGTTGAACAGGGGACATTTTTCAAGTCCCCTTGTATGTGTGTGCATGTGTCTGTGAGTGTTGTGGTGAGTCTTACAGACAGACACAAGTACTTTTGTAAGTGTGTGGCAGTGGGGGGTACATGGCTGGAGGTCTGAAGGGTACAGGCACTGAAAATTTAGGGAACCACTGCTGTATGTTATTTCTCTGGACCTCATGTGCCATGCACTTGCTACATCTATCAGCAGAGGGCCCACATCAAGCAAAGCACTAAAATAATTAGCAGAAAAAGACATCAGTGTGTGTACAAATGCAATTGAATTGAATTATGGAAACAAATGTGAAGCTCAGCAAAACAAATAATTTTCTTAGCTGAACATTAACCGGGACATAGCACCACCACTCGCAGAGAAGAGTGCAGCAACAGCTGTGATGTTATTGCTTGTGGATCACAAAATCTGGACGTAAACGCTGTTTACTCTGTGTCTGTGAAAAATTCAATCAATATCCTGATACTAAGAGGAAATCAGAGAATATCATTCACTTCCTTTTTGACAAAATCCACAAAAAATATCCAAGTGCCATGTTTGTGGAGACTCAAAAGCATCGTTGCAATGAGAGACCAGTGAGTGGTGACTGTTTGCATTGGCCTTAATAACACTAACGCATTATGTGTAAGGTAAGTGCAGACAATATAGCGCGGCACAGCGTCATGATGGATGGTGTGTTTGCAGACACCGCTGAACCATGGACCCTATTATTTCCTCGCGGAGGAAAAGGGGGGAGCATGGCACCATGGGGGAGAGATAAGGGATGATTGACTAAACAGAGGTCCCTCATGGATGGCAGTCTGCTGGCATTATTGGGAGCCACCATGGGAGTCAATGCAACAGCTCAATGAGAGCTGAGAGCTCTCACAGGAAGTAAGATCAAGTGTATCCCCTTTTTAAAATGAGATACAGGAGGACTTTTCACAAGGAGAGAATAATTTAAAATAATTTAGTATAACTCCTGTTTGATCTTGGAATGTGAGGAATACTCACTTTCTTCAACAGGTATAACCAAGACAGACAGAAGCATGTTTGCTGCAAGACGAAACAGCCTTGGTTGTCAACATCTTCTGCCCTCTTAATTTTATCAACACTCATCTCTGCTGTCTGGTCTGAAGAGGCAGAAGAACAGTGGGAGCATTTGGACCATATAAAATGACAAAAAGGGGATTCACACTCCTTTTAAGAATGTTTTCAACTTTGGTACTTAACCCTCTTATGACTATCATGATAATCAGGCCGTCTGGATTTATTTTCATTTTATGACTGTAGAATTGTTTAAAATGTTCAATGAGTGAAAGCTTCTGTTCCTTCTTTTCCAAGATAACTTCAACGTTCAATGTCTGGCAGTTATTCAACCGTTTAGGAATTACACTACTGGGAAACCGACGTCACAAACGCAAATCTTGTCTGTGATTGGACGGTCGTTCAGTAGGTTTTTTTCTAGATATCACAAACAGGGTCAGCTCAGCAGTCAATTATTATTAAAGGTCCCACGTTAATACCCTATTTTTACAAGTTAACCTAGTTCCCTGGTGTCCTAATGAACATGTCTGTGACAGCAGTTCAATCACCCTGTCAAAACAGCCCTGTTCAAAATTCTCTGTTTAGTAGTATCTCTTTGAAAAAAAAAGTAAAACGAAACTTCAGGGACAGGAAGCCACAGAGGCTACTGGGAGCTAACAGCAGTTAGCATTTGGAAAAGTGATCATAACAGGCTCTAGCAGGCATATTGCTGTCATATATAACATGTTTCCACTGGACAGATAAATCCTCTGAGGCTGAAAGTTTGTGTAGAACTCTGTGCTGCACTGTGGGGCCAAGAATATAACTTTTTGTGGACTTCCGGTTTTCGGATACCGTTGCCCTCGCCAGCACTCTCGCGTGTTTTACTGACAAAGTGGAGCTCCGCGAGACAATTCCAGGAATTTTGAGCACTGTGACGTCCCAATGAGTGCGGAAGTCAACATCGAGTGTTTTATCTCCTGTACTTAGACTGAAGAGGACCACAAAAATATATGCGAGTCATCTTTTTTCACACTTTGCTGACTGATAGGACCTCCAGAGTCCCAAATATAAGGATTTAAAGGATTAAAAAGTTGATTTTACATAATATGGGACATTTAAAACTTTATTTGACCACTTTATTCTTCTAGCATCTCTCTATATAACGTGTGACCAACTGTCCGTCCATCTTTTTGTTATTTACATAACTGTCCAACTGTTTGCTCGACAGGCTTCTAAGGTTACCGGTTTGTTCAGTGCCGACTTTGGCGGTGTCTGGATGAGAAATACAAAGCTAAATATGTAGAAATGTGCCAGACAAATCGCGAAACAAGCCACTTGCAGCTGTCTTACATGGAGAATTGAATGGGGACAGATGCCGTCCAGAGGTCCCTTTAATCTGTATGCGGGTTACTGTAGCAACCATGGTAGTAAATTACACACTTGAATGTTCTTTGTTAAAAGAACATTAAAGGTTGTCCAATCAAGACTGAAATGCATTCGCACCAGCAGACCATACAATCTAATACAGCGAGTAAATATTTCTAAGGAGAAGCAAACTAACAAGTGAAATTTAGTGAATCAAAAAGCTGTGGAAGGCAGGAAGTGTCCAAAAGAGGGAGTGTTGATGGTTCATAGTTAATGCAGATTGTACCAGACAGCTGGCAGAAAGAAATTGGCTGAGGAGAGAGTACACAGACATTATCAACACGTTTCGAGGAAGGCTTTAATAAGTCGTTCCTTGGGGCTACTTCCTGCTCCTTAATTATTATTGAATTAGGAATGGTCACAGAGCTAATTAAAAGTGCAAGGTATTTATCGTGGCAGTAGAAGAATGTGGAGGAACAAATGGGTACAAGGAAAAAGAAAAGAAGAATAAAGAGGATCAAACGGACTGTGTCCCAGACGAGTAGTTGTACATGCAGCTGAGACTCTTCAGCTTGGATGCAAAGGACTAAAACAAATTAAAAACTACTCAAAAGGTATAACCACAGTTCTTTAAGTAATGTGACCAAGATGTGTAAGAAAAGCCCCGTCTCTGTTACATTTCCCTGCAATCCTATGAGGAAAAATTAAATCACGTAAAAAGAAAAACAGAGAGTATGAACAAGCGCTACATAATAAGGTCTATTAGGGCTCAAATGAGCTATACAGCCGCCTCATACTGAAACAGGTACGTATGCTTAGCAAGTGGGATTTGTTCAATATGCGATCTAAGGGAAATAGAAAATGAACCATTTTGTTTTCAGTAGCTTTTTCCTAATGACAATGGCATGAGACAAAGGATGAATGAGCACATGGACATGAATGACTAAAAACACATGTTTAATTATTCATGTACTAAAAATCCATACAGTCATTAATATCAACTGTGTGAGCATGACTATATCAACTAGTGCATCAATCCCTCCTGGATACTCTCCTCATTATACATAAAAAGGGGAAGTGTAGAGTAGCATAGCTCCTTCAGGGAATAGCATAGTGGGTAACAAGCAAATTGCAGAAGAAAAAAAAGACAGTGAAGTGGCGAAAGGAAAAAGGCAGACAAGACGGTTACAGTAAGCTGTCAATATGGCAGTAAATGTACAATATGAACTGCAGTGTGTCAGTTAATAAACGCTACAACTCAAGACCAAAAAAGTCAACCAACTGCAACATAGAGACAGAGAAAGGCAAGCTATTTGAACTGACTGTAGTGATATTACTACCTCACTCTAACTCACAATAGTCCAGTAAACATACATTATGATAGTTGCATAAAGGGAAATGGTCACCATGAAGGAGCTGAAGCTGTAAAGTAAGTTTCTTTTGGATTTTAATAAACATATGTCTATACAGAATGCACGAGTGATGT
Source organism: Microchirus variegatus (assembly GCF_963457635.1). NCBI lineage: Eukaryota > Metazoa > Chordata > Actinopteri > Pleuronectiformes > Soleidae > Microchirus > Microchirus variegatus. The sequence continues at coordinate 13,942,115 of NC_139812.1, forward strand.
AATGAGTCGTTTTCTGTGTTGTGGTATGGATTTTTCCACAAATAAATGTTAAGAGCTTTAAAATAACTAAACAAAACGGTCTATAATGATTTTAAGGCCATTTCATTTATTGCATGAATATGGGCCAGCGTCACAATTTCATGAACAACAGCATCACAGCAGAAATCAATTCGAGGGAAACACTGGATATACTGGCTTATGCTGTACAAATCGATGTGTTATTATTATGGTCAGCATAATTTCTATTTCTAAATTCACCAAAACAGTAAGGCCTTAAGCTCAATTGACATAAATTGCAATACATACAATCATCCAAGCAAAGTGGAAGTTTCTTATTTTTAACAAATGTTGTGTTCTTTCCACAAGTTAATTACTCAGTAGAGAGCATAATCTGCCAAATCAGGGCAAAGTGGATTAGGAAATGAAAGCATTTAATCAAAGTGTTCTCTCAGTGTAATTACACATCCCATTTCCTGACACATCACATACTGTTATCTGCCCCTGCATTTAAACATCAGCTCCTCTGTTTGGCTAACCCCCAAAGAGTGAATGAAATGATCCCACTGCCTGAATGTTACAAAAAAAAAACATGAAAGGTAAACACACGGACGCATACTCTCATCTAAATGGACAATCACGCATGCACTCAAATATTCTTCTTGTAAATATTGAAATAAAGCATCAGATCACTGTGGTATTCAGCAGACTAATTCCAACTGTGTGTCAAACAGCTGCGACTAAACATTCTTCTTGGATCTAAAAATGAGGGTGTTTTTTTTTTTCTTTGCCTGGAAGACAACTGAAATGTTCTGGACTCAGCGGTTGCATGTAAAAGGTGCAAGTTCATGCTGAGTGAGGACAGTCTTAGATTGTGTTACATGTGCCCCTAACTGTGCACACCTGTACGGCATCATTCTAACAGTTGTATGTCAGTTGCTGGTGAGAGGGGGAGATGAGTGGGTGAAGTCTCGGATCAAATATCCAAACTGTGTTCCCTCATCTTGGTGATAAATAATCATGTGCTTCTGCCTGCTGTGTACGGTGCTGAGGCATACAGAGCTTATCCAAGGTGAGCTTTGATGTGGTGCCTACTATCCTACAAGTAAAGGAAGAAAGTCTGCTTTACTCATCTCTAATACTTACACAAAATAACTAAAATTAGCAGGTAATGAGCAAATTAAAAAAAGGGCAGGTATACCCGAGATTTTTAATCCAACTTGGCTGTTCTGCCATGTTGTATTGTTTCACCTCTGCAGATTGTGACGGAGGAAGAAAACATGACACTTTTTACTGTACTTTTACTGCCACCTTCCCTCAATTAATTCAATTGATAAAATAAATAATATTGAGCCATGTCCCAAGGTGTAAAATGTAACGTTTGCCATAAATCACATGTGGCAACAACAGCCAGAAAATGAATGCATGTCGTAGCTTTGCACCAGAAAGTATTTGCGAGGTCTCAAGTTCCCACTGATGCCAACCCAAGTCAAACCAATAAAAACAAGTGAGCAAAAACCATTTAAACCCATCTTAGAAAAATCTCCACGGTTACTTGATGCGAGCGCTCAGCTGTGAAAATCTGATCACTGTGCTTAAGTCATGTAATATGGCTTTGAGTCAGTCAGAGTGCTGCTCATTTATGTTTAAAGTTGTGGTAATATAATGGTCTAAAGAAGTATAGAGGATGGCATTAAGTTTTGGATATGATTAAATCACATTGACTGTGCCCTGAAAGCTCAATTTATTAATCCTTCATTCTAAGGACAATTAATGCACTGAGCCCTGAGATGGGAAAATGTTTTTTTTTTATCTGCCCTTTCTTCAAATTGAGAGGAAGAACTATGTCAGCATTGAAATTGCTCCTGGGCTACTCTATCAAATTAACATTTTGGATTGTAAGTAATATTAAATTTGTGTATGAGGAAATTAGCTGGTGTTAGGGGGAAAGTATTTACTTCACTGTGTAATGTACTGCAAACTATAATAAAATATAACACAAACACACACACACACACACACACACACACTTGAATGTGGTTGGTGAGTGTGTGTGTGATTGTGTTTATGAATTAGGGCTCCACCTAGACGAGGACATCTGCTGAGCCAATAAACAATAATCTTGACAAATTGTCACTGTCGAATCACTCAGCCCAACCTCATGATCACACAACAGCAGAGGCCATCACAGGCTGGGACAGGGACATGACTGACAGCTCTCTGGACCATTGGAAGGTGTTGTTGGACTGATGCCCAGCTGCCTGAGGAGAGGACACGATGATTCATGGGCAGAGGGCAACCTGGGCAGAGTGGTTAGGGAAATTAGCAGCACCAGCCACCAACACAGCCATGCCCTTCATTGGTTAGAACAGCAGCTGATTGAAGAGCTCTGCCAGAAACTGCTGTAGCACTGCCGGACAAAGATGCCAAAACAAGCAACTATAAAAGTAATGGTGTCTGGCACAATGATGATGATGGTTTATTTAAGGCTTAGCGGGGATACTCCAACCTTTCTTCTGCGCAGTACAAAATGTGAACTCAGATGATAATGATATGGATGATACTAAAGACCGGTCAATTAGGATAGGGATGTTTTTATTCATACCCTCGTATGAAACTATTAAGAAGTTAAAAATGAGTGGTTGTCTGTTTGTAAACCTACCAACAACTTTAAGGGTGAAGACAAGGATAAGCAAACACTCCACAGTTTGGACTAGGAGTGTTGACAGACTGGCAGAGTGTAAAGGTCATGTGATAAAAAAAAAACAATCTCCTGGAAAATCAATCCAATATTAAGGATTTTAATTCAAAGCCAGCGACACCCTCAGAAATGATGAAAAGCCAGACATCTCCAAATTGCCCTGTCAATCACTCCAACCAACAAAAATGACAGAAAATAAGTAAGAGGGGGAATAATAGATCCAGGAGGAATCTGACTCCACTGTGTCTGCTGTTCATACCATAATCCCTGACCAACACTAACAGCATATATGTGCAAACTGGTAATAATGTTGTGATATTAAACTCAAACTCTTTCATGCAACTATCAACACCAGGGTGAATCGATCCAAAGCATCTCAGGTTTCTTTTGTGAAAGTTATATTATGGAGAATAACTCTGATGAAGAAGCACTAGAGTAACACATTTCACAGCATCATTAGGACACCTTTAGACATAACATTAATCACCACAAACAAAATCCTAACCTAAACCCTCAACTTAATCCCAGTTCTAACCTATTTAAGTCTAAAACTTAAGACTAAAAAAGTCAAAGATAGGTTTGAATCAAAATTCGTTTTTTCATGCAGTGCAATGCTCAATTTGACTCCCGACCCCTGTCACAGATTACATTTCACATCACATCTGAATCAGTTTGTATTCAAGGGATACAGACGGCAGATCATTTCGGTGCAGTGAACATGCTGAAAGACAGCTTGGCTGTGCTTCCTTTAGACAAGGTAGATAAAGTCAAATACAACGCGCTGGCAATCCACAGAGACTTACCGATGGGCATGTCCTCATAGATGAGAAGGTAGGTCGAAAAGAAGTAGTTCAGGAAACGTGGTGGCTGGTTGGAGCCTGGAAGAGAAAATAATGAATTAAAAATTTGACTTTGACTACTTTTGTCTTTGAAACTATAAATATTATTATCTATTGTAAGATGTGTTTTTATTTTTAAAGTTGTATATGTTCTTTTGGGGTCTGGTATGCCTCATATCTTTTTTTGTATTATTTATTAATTTTAGTTTATTTTTAATGCATTTTAGCTTTTTAGAAACAGTGCATAACCATCACTGCAATGAGTGTTTGGAGTCCCTGGAAAGCACATTCACACATTATATATGTTAGAAAGTTATGGAGTAAATATGAAAAAAAGTTTATCTCAAGTGTCTAAAAGGATTACGCACGGATGCCATAGTTGGCATAACTTCTCCTCAAACGCTGTAACAATATTAAAACCCTCAGCACACTTCATCAATGATTTACCTGGTCGCTCGTGAGTAACCGCACCTGCTCTTACACACAGCTTTTGGTTTGGTCGCCAGCTGAAAATGTGTCTTACCTCCAGGCAGAAACCCACAAAAAACTGTGCCACTTTATTTAAAATTGCTAAAGATGAGGAAATTAAGTAAGGATGTAAAAGAAGAGCGGACTCCTGCAGTGAGGCAACAGGTAATGCTGATAAAGCAAGAGGGAAAGAGAGAAAGAGAAGGATTTGTGTATATTCAGGCTGTGACTTTTTATACAATATTATTTTGAACATGGGGTTTTCAGTAATGATTTGTTTGAAAATGCATGGTACACCTCATCATCCACCTCAAGTAGTACCCCTTAGGATCCAGCAGAGGGCGCTCAACATTTTTTTCCTGCCATACAGATCCTGTTTGGGGACCGGCATGAGTTGAGTGACTCAGCCGCAGCAGCGACAGCATCCTGGAGATGCAAGCCTACATGAAAGAGACTCCTCCATGGGTAGTATTGTCAATAAAATAAAGTTTCACTCACATCCCGATCAGGATCACAGATATGTTGGGAATTATTAAAAAAAACTTTTCACGCTTACCAAGATCCTATTAAGGGGTTGTTTATTCCATCCTATGCTACTGTGTTGTCAGTTATGCATAATAATGCTGTTAATAAAGTGATAATTAATAAAATTGTCAATAAGGTAATGAAAACTGACATTTGTGCAGTATTAGCAGGACCGTCGACGGCTGTGCGGGGAGTGCTTTTTATTTATTTATTTATTCAAACTAATTACGGGTAATTATATCCATCTATCCATCTTCTTCCACTTTACCCTCCACATGAGGGTCATGTACGTAGGGCATAAAAGGCTGGGTACACTTTATTATAAGGTCACCAGTCCATCACAGGGCCGGGTCATTATAAATGAATTCAAAAAGTGGTAGTCCTCGTCGTGTATAGTATGATGTTAAACGGTGATTAAATCAGTGAAAATGTCACTTCTCTACATGTTTGTTAAACAAGTGGTTTGATACCAGAGCTTTACGTTTATATTCTAAAACTGACAATCTTCAATGTTCACACATTTTGGTCCCCACTCAAGAAGTAAACCACTATGTGTGTACAAGTGTGTTCAGGTCCTCCAGTGGACATGCTCCCATCATCTCAGAACAGAAAATGCTCTGATATCAATTTTTTTTTTAAACACTTAGCAACTTGTTTAACCATTCAAATTTAGTGAGGTGGTTAATACACATTTTTCTTCTGTGGGGTCAGAAGTCACAGGCTCTTAAAAACTGGAAAAGCCGGTGTCAGCTGCAGCCGGTGTGTGATGCATGTAGTGTAAAAGTGAAATAGGTCAAGAACTCAATCTTTTTTTTTCAATCTTGGAAACCAACTTATGTTTTGTTGTTTTGGAAACCTTAGGGACTAATATAAAAATGGACCAAAGGTGGCACAGCCATCAGGGAATGTTTGGGGTTCATCATCTCGATGGAGGTTTTCCAATCAGGAGACAACGCTACCCATTTCCATTGCACACTTTTAAAAAGACCTCTTCATGGTTAATAGTCTACGATGTTTGGACAATGTCCTGTGGTGTGTGTGCGAGCAGTGTAATACAAGCTGTTTTGTTGGGAAGATCAGGGAACAAATCTGATGGTCTTTGATCAGCTGAGCTGGGCAACAGACCACACTGAGACGAGATCAGGGGATGACAGCCTGTTTGAAGTGAGAGTGCTTGATAGAGTGAATCTGCGCTTTGAAAGTGGGAGCTTTTCATTCAGTCGTGTGTCGGCCTGCGTGGAAGAAGATGCCGTTTTGCCCGGCATGGCTCTTGGTGGGGTGAATGGGAACAAAGCTCCAATCCATAACCGTGGCTTAATTACAGCATTTAGCTTGGGTGGTGAAATACAGGCTACAACATAATCACAGTAATGATAATCAATCCAATTTGCTGGATCAAGGAGGTAATGCGAAGGGAGCAAAGGGTCAGTGTGTTAATGGGTTACTCTGAGATGCCGATGGAGGGCAAGACGAGGTGTGAGGTTAGAATAGGAGGTGAGAGAGAATACACAGTATAAATAAATCCCTGGTAAACTTATTGTGCTTTGATGGAAAGAGATTGTGGCATTCACTTAATAACTTTACCTGCTTCTCTGGAATTGTGTATGTGGGACTGGCGGTGTCTTCTGCCTGTCACTGTAAGACAGAAACTGGAGCTTTCCACTACATTGGAGCGCTCTCTTTTTAAGCCCTCACAGAAAAATACCTAGCAGGCGGGCATATATTTTTGAGCGTTTATTTATTTATTTATTATTTATTTGGGCTGAACAATAATGTTAAGTCATTATGCAAAACGGGCGAGAAAAGTGAGCTGAAACAGAAAGAGCAAGAGTAGCGAAATGGCAGAGATAACAAAAAAAATATATATAGACCAGGAACAGGGCTGAAAGGAAAAGCTGTAAAAGTCAAGAAAAGGTAAGGGGAATACACACCGTATAGATGGTATTCTTTCAGGCATTAAATAATGAAGAACTGAGAAGAAGTGGGAGAAGTATTGTAAAATTCTGCTGTGCAATCAAATCCTACTGTTGCCTGGAAGGTATTCATATTTTATCAAGTAACTGAGAGACAACCTAGAAAAGCCAGCTTTTTATTCCTCATCCTGTATTTGAATAAATAAGGTAGATTTATGGTTAAATGTTGATGACACCGTGATTATCCTTTATTCAGAGATGTTGACTGCCTGAACATGAACCTCTTCAACAAGGAGCTGCCAACTGTAAATCCACTGTTGTTAATGCTTCGTCACAAGAACCTTAAATGGGCTGCATTTCAATTAGCTGTTAATGTTATTTAATAGAATATTGTATATTACGTTGTAAAAGTATAGTTTTATGCATTATGTATTCATGGTAACTGCACAAAGTGAAGGAGTGTAAAAACATTTCCTTAATCACCACTCACAAAATAAAAGTCTCTGTAGAGAGTGACTCTTTTAAGGAGTTAGGAGGACTCACCTTCACAGAAAGAGTGGAGAATGAGGAATGGAAGGAGGAGTTTGGCAAATGTCATCCTGCCATCTAAGCCCACGCTCCACGACATCACCTGCACCTGATGGAGTACAAGACAAACGGGGGGAATATTGACACAGTTATTTAGTTTGCTAATCATCAGCATTGCTGTTTTCAGTCAAGCCACAAAATGACATTTTTATGTTGGGTAATTACTGTGTAAGTAAGCAGGAGAAGTGATTGGTATAATTAGATGACAGAAAGGAGATTTGCTAAACACCAGGCTTCAAGCAGGTGTTTTCTTGTGTGTGTCTGCTTGAGTGCTGGGATGATGGGGTGAAAGCTAATTCACAGCAACAACTCATTTTAGGGTACGAGCATTTTAATGACCGTAATCAAGACATTGCGCTGTTAATTGTCTGATTTAAACACGTGCAAATATCTTGTGGAAAAATGTGTAAATGGCATTTTCAAGATGATGTAGAGCAGTTTAACCAGACTAATTATAGGGATACTTTCCTTTTTTTCTTTGGGATTTTTCCTCTCTGGGGTTCGCCGCAGTGAATGATGTTCACTGAACAGCGTATTTGATTTGGCAGAGATTTTGAGGCCAGATGCTCTTCCTCATGCAACCCCCCCATTTATCCAGAAGGAGTACAGTAGGTGGTCTCCCAGTGACTCTGGTCAATTTAGAGTGTCCAATTAACAGTGAGCAACGGGGTTTGGATACCTTGTTCAGGGGTACCCCAGCAACCCTGCAGTTATAAGCCCAAATTAATTCAGGTTGGCCATGGGCCAAGCATAAAAAGGCCAAATAACAGACAAATGTAGAGAGCATGATGATTTGTAGTATACATTCACAGTCCTGTCACTGTGTACTGTAATTGTACATTACTACACAGCTTTATCGCTCCGATCTTAAACTTACAAACTCGCATAAAGATTTTTAAAATCTTTTTTCCCCCTACTTCTCTCTTCCTCTTTCCCGTCATTGGTCTCTATCCTCTCCTTCTCAAAAGGCCATGATTCACCACTCAAAAATGACTAATTTCTACCAACTGCACCAGCTCGTGTCGCATCTGGATCTGCCAAAATTGTTGACGGACCACACAGCAAATACTTAAAGCCAACTGTAATGATGCAATACCTCTCCAGATCAGCAGGTGTGGATATTCTGTATACATGTCACACTCAGTCACTCAGTGCTGACAGAGCTATAATCAAGAGAATGTCAGAAAAATAAATTAGAGCATTTTTAGCTTCTTGAGGTGATCATAAAATGAAGCTAACCTCCTGCAATTTTTTTGTCTGTAGCTGTCGTCATTTGTGTTTTTTCCTCACTTTCATTTTTCATCTCATGCAGCGAGTCTCTCAGTGGATAACCAACACGTTTGATTTCCGTCTTCTTCTCCTCTCTCTTTGCCAATTCAACAATGATGAATCAGCCAAACAGCCACCAACTGTCTGCTGACAAGGACCGAAGTGCAGGACATGCCACACTGATAAGATCCACCCAACACTAATCAGTGTGCACTGAAGCTCATCCACGGCCCAATAGTTCACAGTAGGTTCGGTGTGTCCCATTCTGAATTTGTTCCATCTATTTACACCCCGTCATCACGAGTCTCAGCAAGGTCTCACTGGTCAGCAAACGCATTCTCTGACAATTTAATTTGGAAGGGTTATCTTTCTAAATTGTCTTTCTCCCCAAAGCCCCACTGTGCTTCAGCTCATGGTAAACTTGTGCAGAGACTGGGTCGCTTGTCCTTCAGGTATATGATGCCAGAAAAAAAAAAAAAAAAAAGAAGCTTAATAAATTACAGAATCCAGTGTGATAAGCAATCAATTACAATATACTGCTGTGTGAGGCTGCATGCTGTCCTGTCGCTGTTATGATCTTGCAGATGTTGAGTATGTGGTGGATTCAATTCAGACAACGCAAGCAACCTATTCAGGTGAGTAGGGAAGAAGTTAAGAATAGACTGTCATTGTGTGGGTGGATTCCTGCACATTTTTATTTACCGTGTGTCAGTTTGAATAGTCATATTTGTTTTCATTTGTATTCTTGTTTCCTCAGGATTATTGCATTTCACCTTCTCTAACAATGCATCCTGCACGACTTATTTCATTTTTCCTCTCCATCTTTGCTTTTACACATTAATCTCCATCGCTTGCTGGGACGTGAAAACCCCTTCATGCCCCCTCCTCCCATCTTGTCCTGTGAAAAATTACACTGGTTCTTTAGTAAAGGATTTGACTGAATGGGATGCTCAGATAGCTGTTGATGCAGACTATTTCACATTTCCAAATTGTGTTTTTTCCTCAGCGAAAATTGGCTTCATACCTGAAGTACCTGGACACACTGGCAATTAATTTAGCCAAACATTGGCATGTACAGTTCATCAAATAATTGACGGTTCACCAGTGTGAATGTGGACAATCAAAAACGCCATCTATACACAAAAAAATGAACATGTTTCTTTACTTTGTTATCCATTTCTCACCTCTGCGTCCTGCCTCTACTCAGTACACACACACACACGCCTGTCTCTTCACTACACTTCCACTAAATGCTAAAGGACACTTCTGAGATGACAAATCGGTGACTATGACTGAAGGATAATGGTTAGGACAGACAGGCCGAGTGTGAGAGAGAGAGCTGAGGCTGCAATCGAATATACAAGCAGTTCTGCTGCAGCAGCAGCATCTGACTCTACCCTCACCAGGACACCATAGGATTCAATAATCGACATTACACACAAACGGCACCATCACAAAGTTAGAGACGGACTATAGCCAGACTAGCCTTGTCTATATCTGTACCTGTATGTAGGGTTTTAGATAATGACCTCAATGTATGCATTTTTTTACAGAGATTTCAGTTATCCTCTGCACCTTTCTACATCATCAATCCATTCTTCTTCTATCCTCTACATGGGGGCCACGGGGGGAGCTGACATAGGACAGTTCACCAGTCAATCACAGACAAACAACCACCTACTCTCACAACCACACCTATGGTCAAAATTTAGAGTGTCCAATTTACCTAATCCCTAATATAGCATGTGTTTGGACTGTGGGAGGAAAGTGGAAAACATGCAAATGAGTGCTAACCAAGATTTTGACAGTAAAACGTCTTTCCAGAAAGACAGTCCACGCATCATCATCGTCATTTTTAATTTTCATTCAGTACTTCAAGTCTATCCACAGTCAGTGTGCCCGAAGATTACAGCAAAAATGGAAATTGTTTCAAAAGAGAGTGCTACTGAGTGTGTTTAAATGTCCTTAAGTGTTTTAAGTACAACAAACTCCAAAGTCCATTGTCGTGGTAGAAAAAAAAACGGCCTGCTGCAGCCACCGTAAGACAGAAACTTTAACAAATCAAAAATTAAACAGTGCCAGCAAACCCTGAGAAATAAATGGAAAATGTGTTTTTTTTGTGACTTAAGTGAACTGACCCTCTAATAGCCTGGTCTGTCAGGTTGTTCTTACTCAGACTATATTCATAATTCCACTATTGTTATGTTTTAGCACCACTTAAAATAACATTATTGAAAATGGTATGGTAATTGGTCTTTTTCTCTGCTTTTACAAGGGTGACTCACATTATTTTGTGACCATACAATATGCGGTTTATGGGGCATACAGTTTGTGCCACTGCAATCACTTAAGTATCGCAGTAGTAGACGGAGTGTGGGAAGGTGAAGGGTAGCAATTAAACTCTGTTGAACGCCACAAGAACAATGAGCATGACCTCCTTTATCATCGTCTTTGTATTAAATCGTACTTAACCAGTGCCACATTTCTCTGATTATCCACTTCTTAGTCAACATTTAGTTGAAGACACACATACACATAAAATATGATAATCATCTATTTTCTTAAATGATCATGATTTACGTATCTATTAAATTACTTTACAAATGAATGTAAACACATATAACATATGCAGTACTTTGCTTTTGAAAGTGGGTAGTCCATAGATTAAAATCAATTCTGAAGGTACCAAATATGTCTTTCAGATTACAGTCTGGCCATAAGAAATGGAGGAGTAATGCTTCCGAGCACTAACACGGAAAACTAAAGAAATGGGAGAAATTAAATTAAAAGAATTTAGTGCAAAAACATTAAAACCAGTAGGAGAGAATATGCTGCAATTAATCAGTTATGCATGTGTGTGTTAAACTAGGAAGCTTAACAGGAAGCAGGTCCTCAGTGTAAACTGCTGCAGCACTGTCCCACTCCACAGACTATACTGTCCTCTATAAATCCCTCACTATCTTCAGCCACTCCTTCACACTGTTAGACGTCCTGTTTGAAATAACCTCTCTACGCCCCCAATTTTACCCGCTTCCACACTTTTTGCACATTTACATTGAGGGACCTCCACATCAAGTGTCATCCCAAACGCATTAGCAGGGAGTGGAAATCAATGCTGACTGATTGACCATTACTACACCTATGTTAACAAACGTTTAATGTTATTTTGTGGTTATGACCTTGTAAAAGTCCGTCCCCATTTTTCCTTGCAAGCAGAGTTTCCTTTATTTTACTATAATTCATATTAGTCATATATTTTCTTCTTCTCTTTGCCGTTCTTGGTCCTATCTGCATTGGTTTGTCTTTTCCTTTTTTTTTAAAAACAATTATTCTTGTGCCGACCTTTGTCAGATTATTACGTCTCTTGTGTACTCATGTAAAATGTCAATACAACTCCAAACACGTCTTCTGAGGGCAATACATTTGTTGTGCAGCCTCGTTAAGTGCGGGTTCAAGACACATTTTGTCAACACCCAAAGAGTGATGGAACCGCACATCCTAACGCTTTTTGTTCAAACGGGAAGAATAAACATCATTTTGGTGACACTAGTTACATGTCATTATAATATCAGTTCTCACGCTGATAATTCTAGCCAACGATTGCACCTGTTATATCCTGTAATGATCCTGCCATGGATCCAGATTAAGCTGTATTGTTGTACTAGGAAAAAGGCTTAGGGAGGCTAAGATCAAGGTCTATTTAATGAGTTGTGGTCTATAGCTTATCAGACAGTAACGTGTGATTAAGTAAAGTGAAGACACATATCTGGACCTGCTGTGCTCTCTCCAGAGCAGCCGGACTGCCCACATGGCTGTATCTCTCAGCTTACAGCACTCGATATTATTGATTACATGGCAATTGTGTCTGACTTGCCTTAACCTCAAAGGCACTCTTCTCAGAGTGAGTGGTGGGCCTCAGCCGGCAGCCAAATCTGGATTATCACAGCAAATCAATGGCAAATTTCTGCCTGTCCTTGGTCCTCATGAAAAAGCCATCATTCATTAGCACGGTGATCACAGACAGATTAGCAGACATTTGGCTTTGTCAGGGAGAAGTGAGGGACAGCACTGCTCTGATGAGCTGAGTAATGTCTTCTTTCCCGCCCTCCTGATCTCTTAATCTCCAACATGACATGATTATCGGAAAGCCTTATTCAGCAAACCTTGCTCCCAGAGTAGCGTTTGGACTGCAGATCATATATTACTCTACGAGTAGAAATTATATACATAAATTACTTTCTGACAGTCAATATAGATTCAGATTCAGTTCAATATCACTGGCTTTAATTGATTCAATCGAGGAAATTGCAAAGGCTATAGATCATTAAAAAAGTATGCAGAAGGGATATTTATAGATCATAAAAAAAAGCCTTTGACACTATTGATCATAACAGATTATTCAATAAACTACAATAAGGGGGGGGTAGTTTTGCACTTTGACTTGTGAAAAGCTACTTAATGGAAGTTGGCAGAGTTTACATTGACATGCTTGGGCATTGCTTGTGGCGTCCCCCAGGGGTCAGTGTTGGGTTCAAAACTTGATATCTTTATATCAATGACATTAAGGTATCAAATATATATAGTACTGTTTGCAGATACAAAATATATATTTTAGTTCGGATGGGAACCTAAGGGAATAATCCGGCATCATTACCTCAAAAATGGTGGTGGTTTGATAGAAATAAATTATCTTTAAGTAAAACATAAGTCAGGTTATTTGTTAAATATATAAAGAGTTATCAAAACACATACTGGATCACAAATCATTCCACATTCTATAGTGTTCACTAGTTTCACCATGTTTACATTACTGTGCAGAGGTTTGGTCCACCATCATCACTACTCCTTTTGCAATAAAACAAACAAAAAAATCATATTCATAATTCTGGTTATGGGGATCATACAAATTCACTGTTCTTAAAATAATAAAACATTAAACATTTATTTAAAACACATTTTTGCCCAGAGTACGGAGCTAAATAAATGTCATGTTTGAAATAAATAAAGCCATCATTCATTCATTCATTCATAATAACACTGGCACCGTGTGAATAACTGTGATTAACTCTGAGAAAACTGTTCACTTTGGCCAGGTCTTGTATAAACTGCTGAGGCTACATTTACTGCACATAGCGGCACATCTCAGCAGTCCAGAATGGCGCACAATTACAATCTAAGTTAGAATAGCGTAGCTCCTTAAGGAAATGACACGGTGTGTAACAAGGGGGCCGCAGATAGGAGATGGTGGAGCAATGAGTGGAGTATTTCAGAGCACAGACATAAGCCTGGTATAACGTGTGAGTTTAAGTGAATACAGGATGTTATGTTCAAAACTTTCTAGTCACCAAACCTCGAAAGCAATAAATGGAGTCCTTCAACTCAACAGTTTCAAGTCCTTTGAAACCAAAAATAAGATCACGAATGATGCAAGTAGTGTAAATGAGATGGAAAACATGCCTCGCATGGCCTTAATCTCAGCGCAATCGAAACAGGTAACTGCTGATTAGCTTCCTCAGCATACAGTATAGCTCAACAAAAGATGACTAACCCTGCAAACACAAAATCGAGTGCATGCCCAGCCAAACTCTTGCTGCCTGCATCTTCTTCGATCCTGCATGGGCTGATAGTAAAGCTTCACAAAACACTGTGGGAGAGAAGGGGCAGCTTACACAGAGCCTGGAGAGATTGTAATTATCAGGAACAGGATGGGAGCGCTGTAAGGTGCCGATTAACTGCACCCTGTCACAAAACACTTGAGCAGGCACAACTTACACACTGCCCCGCGATGACCAACACCGTGATGATGAGTATTTGGGTGACACGTTGCCTGCGGGGAGGGGAGGGGGGGGGGGGCAGTGGCTGATTAGTGTTCACTGGGAGGATAAAAGGTAAACAATAAACCTCCTGATGTGCAACACACTGAGATACAGAAGGGTAAGGGAGTAAGGACTTGGATAATGTATCTGCAACATGAAACTAAACTTAAACCCATTAAAGATGAATAGGGTAGTGAGGTAACGTGTGTTTGACGCCATGTAGAAAGGTCACTTCCTGTACAATGTCCAGTCTTTGCATGTCATGTTTTGACTTTTGAATAATCATTTGAATGGATTTCTATTTCAAAAACACAATGATGTGCACAAATGATTTGATTAAATGGTGATTCGCACCCCGCCCCAGACGTTTTATACACCCCAAACAGCAGTATACATCCATCTAGGATATAAAGCACTTATTCTTTGAGAGTCACGGAGGGACTTGGAGTCAATCCCAGCCGACATTGGGCGAGAGCCAGTATACACCTTGGACAAATCACCGACATACAGAGACAGAAATCCATTCAAGATCATGTTAATGCCGTTAATTTAGAGTCTGCAATTAACCCAGTCCCAATCTGCATATCATATAACACGAAAAAAGATGGCGTTCCTGTTATTACAACTGCAAAACTCCTGGCCCGGAGACCATTTGTATGTACTGTATGGAGGTTTCATCCATATTGTGTGTTGTCACACACGTACAGACAACACTAAATCCATTTGGCTTTTCACCCCGCTCATTGCAAGACTACAACCAAGCAGGTAAAAGTACTGCTTATAGATTTGTCCCAGTAGAATTGTGGTGCAATGTTACATAAAAGTAGGGTTTAATGCTATGTGGCTGAAATATCGGGAGACAAAAGTTTACCAGATCTATTAAATAAAATAAATCTCAGACATGGATTCTATTTAAAAAAAAAAAAAAAAAAAGGAAAAGGAAAGGCCACAGAAACACGCTACACAAAAGGTGAGCAGAAAACAGGTTACCATGTCTGCTGCGGCTGCAAACCTCCGTTTTGCTCCTGAGTGCAGAGTGACTGACAACACAATCTTAGCTCTCTGATTTTAGGCTTTTAGTGGTATTGTGGACAAATTGTAGTGAGAACATAATGATACACTCTGTGACTTTTTACTCTCATCTAAAAACAGCACAGATCAATACGCTGTCATGTCCCTCTGCTCTATTTTTATTCAGCCGAATCTTAATGTCTTCAGCTTCACCTCTATTTCACCATGCAGACAGCCGGTAACAGTCGTTTATGAGACAATGAGCTGTACCGTTAATGAGTTTCCCTCTTTTAAGCTGTGATCACACCATTAGCATGTCATTTGTCTCTGTGTACACTGGCCTCTACTCTCCACTAACC
Organism: Microchirus variegatus; assembly: GCF_963457635.1. Lineage (NCBI taxonomy): Eukaryota > Metazoa > Chordata > Actinopteri > Pleuronectiformes > Soleidae > Microchirus > Microchirus variegatus. The sequence goes on from NC_139812.1 coordinate 13,957,601, forward strand.
TGTTATTTTCCTCTCTTGCTCACTCACTCACACACAATACCAGTATACACATTTAAAGTCTCCATCGTGTGAATTGAATGCCTTGTCCCTAAATGTTGATGTCAGCCGTAAATGTCTGTTGTCCTTTGCCAGACTTTCTTTTCACCGAGTTTGGCAAAGCTGTCCCAGCAGTGTATCAGACAACATAAACACAGACAGTTGTGTCAAGAGGGGAACCAATATGCTTTTAAAAGACTCATTCATCTTTTTTTTTGTGTGTATTTCTTTGTTAGGACACCGTCATTCCACCCCACTGAAAACTGACAGATTCTATCTCAATTGAAAGATCAAAAGACACCATTTAGCAGCTTCTCTTCAGCACAGATGACCTTTGCATCTCAACATTTCACCTCCCTCTTCATTCAGTCCTACCTCCCATCTTAATTTACCCTCATACTCTCTCCTCTATCTCCGTCACCATCTCTCACGCGGTTACAGCCCCCATTTCGGCGCATCCTTCCATGTGTAAATAGCAACAACAAGGATTTGTCACACAACAAAGCTGCCATTAAATTGCATTTCCGTTTGTTTTACGTGACATGGTTTATTTTCATGAGAGAATAGGATTTCATACGGTAGTTCTGAGAAATGTGAACCCTCCACCCATTCCTTTAGGACATTTTAATTTCCTGAATATCTTCATAATGGTTTCACACTTTTACAATAACATGGATACGGGATTTAGTAGTAATGGACTAAAACAGGATTATCATGGATGGCTGAGTTTACAACCATCTATTTAAGACAAGCCTAAAATTGTGAATGGTCAGATTTTTTGCCCATAATTTTTGAATTTTAAACAGCATGGCTTCACATCTCAAAAGACAGCAGCATGTACAAACCAACAGTTCACCTGTACCGCAACAACAGTCTGAGCAAAAATCATCTTCACAAACCCTCCCCTCCCATCCAGCCTGTTTTCTGCAGTTCTGCCCAACTGCCTCGGCTGATTTAATGACCTCACAGTAGGACCGGGAGAGAGGCGGGCGCAGAAATGGGGAAAAGGGGGATTGCGTACAATAACAATAATCACAAGTACCAGGAATGTTGTGCCGACAATGAAAAAGCAACTCACAAAAAGGCAGAAAATGGACGTTCATGGTCTGCGAGTTCTGTGTAAAAAGCTGTCATACAGAGACCACATGGGCTCAAACAACAGTGCATTATTCTGTCAGCAAATGTACGGCTGCACAAAAACAATATTCCTGTCAAGTTAAAGTCTATGATGTTAGTAAACAAAGGGGGGTAAATGTAAGGATTCACATAAAACAAATAAGTAAATAACAGACTTAAAAAATTAAAAACATTTTTAAGAAGGTATACATAGACTTGACTGTTCAGATGCTTTTACTTTGGGTAATCAATTTCCCACTGGCTTCACTCATTTTCCAGTTTGGCTGAGCTATAAGAATTTCAATCTGATGCTTCCATTTCCATATTACTACTTTTACTCATGCATTCTGCTTTCACTAGTTTGCCATTCTTCCCCATCTTCACACTTCCACCCTTTCTTGTCCTCCTACCTTGGTCTGCTGCCTGTTCTTACAGGATTGTCCAGTAGCCACTGTATCTGCAATTTATTCCTCTATCCCTCATATTGGGTTTCATTTGAGCCTGTCAGTCAAGGAGTCTGTCAGATATGGACTCTCCATTTCAGTATGTTTTTTTTTTTCCCTCGCCTTCCTCCTTGTATTCTGAATGAATTCAGAGAGATTGACACTCAGTAAGGGCAACTGTCAGAGCCATGCTTTCCCCACATAATGCATGAAAACAGCAGCAGTCTCGCACATACAAAATAAATCGGAATCTTTTAACTTCAAATATATCCTCAACATCATTTTACAGGACTCACACCCAGTGCACTATATGCATTTTTTTTCTTCTTCATATAGGCTACTTCAGAAAGAAGCATATCAGTGATTATTCACAGGGGGGACCTCAGTGAGGATGGCAGTGAAGCTGGAACATGGGATTACTGAGGCCAAAATATCCATGCTGCATATATTTTAAGTGGAGTAGTGACAGCATTTACTCACGGACTAAACAAGTTTGACAACTCCATCAATAATCAGATACAATATAGCCTTATTTAAGAGGGTGAAAATAAAAGAGGCTGCTGTATTTCCATACTGATAAAAAACAAAGTGATGGTGAGTGAAAGCTTTTCTTATGGTGTTAACTTATTTGGTCAATCAAATGTGGCACAGGTCCCTCTATACTCTCTGTACACTAAGCTGCGGTGTTGGCTGAAAAAGTTTGAGGCCACAAGGTTAAAAACAACTTCCTCAACAAATACACTACTATAATAATAATCAATTCCCATGGAGACACGTACATTCAACTACTACATGTGGAGTACAATTACAGCAAGACCTTAGACTAGAAATAAAATAGATTTTACAATGATCAACAAGATGCTCAAATGGAGGTGGCGTTCCACTTTAACCTCTTGTTGCGTCGCTGCTGCGTTCAAGTGACACATGAATAAATCAGTGGGCACCAAGGCGCTTCCCAGCAGGCACCTCTGGAGTGAGCCGCCCGGGCCACCTGAGATAACACAGTACACCTGACACCTCAGCGTATAAGCATGCACACTATACCTCACATTTACTGACCGCTTCATCACTCTGATGAAATAACCTGTGATGGAGCAACCAGTGGATCATTAAGGCGAGTCAAACATTACTTGGATGAAGTGATCTCAGATGGGAACTCATGATTCCCCCCCCCCCAATAATCGGTCCTCCCACTTGACAATTAGCTCATCATAATATCCATCCATCATCAATCAACTGCTACTAAAACTCATTATTGTTGCGCAAATCCGCTGGGTGATAACTCACATTGCGCCCAAAGTGAAGCAGCAGTGAGCGTAAAAAAAAAAGAAATTAAAAAAAAAAAAAAAGTCATGAATTAGAAACTACTATGTGTGGTAGAGTACATAAAGAAAAATAGCATTTTTATGTCAAAAACAATCAGCTGGTGCCGCAGTCATCATTCCAACACTGCGCCGTGTCTATTAAACTTAGCGCAGAATCATATCATTATCATATTTTCCTACCTTCCTCGTCCGTGTCCGTCGCCGGCTGAGCGCCTTTAGATTCGATTGCTTGTCCTGCTGTGATGCGTTACCAAGTATCTGCTGCTTCTCTCCCTCCCTCCCTCCTTCCCTCGCTACCGTCCCCTCTTTCTCTTTCACACACCCCCCTCCTTCCCTTCCTCCGTTACTTTTACTATGTCTCCACCACCAACGCCCTGCTCTTTGAAAATGTCACTTGCCAGTGAACAGAACTACAACTGCACAAAAAGCCGCCGCACCACACGCAAGATCAAGCCTCACTTGTCATGTCCCGTAAAACAGCCGCACGCCACTGTATCAGACACGGGCTCAACTCAAACAAGTGCAGCAGACACAGCCCCATTGGTTTTAAACGTTGTTGTCCAAAATGTTTTAATTAAAAATATAAAAATCAATTCACACACCGACAACCTGTCCGCGAATGTAATCTAAAAAAAAAAATAAATAAAAAAAAAAGATTAATTCATGTCATTGTAAATATGATATAAATGAATACTGTGTGAAGGAAGAACAAAAAAAATCATCCATGAATGAAAAAGGGCAAAATTAACTAGGACAAAAGATATTTATCAGCAACCCCCCTGAATAAACTTGTAATTAAATAACACTGATTAATTAGAATTTCATTATTCAACCACAGAGGTCATCGATGTGAAGAGCAATAGTCGGTGTGATAGCACCTCCCACAGTGTCCTAGAGGAATTACACCACAGAGCAACAGCCAGTGTGAGAAATACTGAATAGAGCCAAATGAAATGTCCCACTTATATGATATATAATTCAATTGTGTAATCTCAATGAGAACCATTATCTTTATTGCCTTTCTGTTTAAATATTTTTCATGTTGTGATTTTATGTGGAGCCAAGGACAATTTTCCACATCATGGACAAAAGTCTCATCCATCTTGACCTAATAACCTTAATGTTTATTTAACAGGGACGATACATACAACATTGCCACAAAAAAATGGGAAAATGTGATGCATATAAGACGACTGGCTTCAGCTATTTGCAGTATTTGTCCCTGGTCAGGCTTTAGAATTGAATAAAATATTCTGAATACAATAAATGCAATAATACAAAGGCAGTGGATAATACAGTGAATGGGTACAAATAAATACAGCTGCAGTTATACATTACAGATTAAAACACAAGTTAAATTTAGCATTAAACACAGAATAAATTACTGCATGGACAATGACTTGAGAGAAATTAATGTTCACATTTCTGCTGTTGCTTGAGCCACAGTTTAACTTTCACACTAAATGTCTTTAGTTTGGTAAAGACTTCAATGACGAATGATGAAGTAATAGTCACTAATCTGACCATCATTTTATCAGGGAGTCCACACTAGCTGCTATCAAGTTTGTGAATACATAAGCAGCGTTTCGTCATGCTAAGACATTACTTTAGATTTCAGGGTTTGTTTTCTCATTCACATTCTCTGTGGTCTCTCCGAATGACCCAGAGCTCCAATTTTAGATGTTGTCACAGCAATGCACAATCAGATATTTGTATTATTCAGGCGCGTCACATTTTCTTGAGTCACAGAGAGAAGTGCATGGAGCAGACGGGCTTAATCAGCATTGTGTGAACTATTTGACAATGGTCTGTTTATATATTTATTTATCTATTTATTTAAAAGTTAAGCATTACAGCTTTAAGCCAGTTTTGCAGAACAAAGTTTTTTGGCACTCACTTTTCAAACATTAATATATATAAATATTTTTAAATGCATCCATCATGAGCTTTGCAAAATTATCCCCAAACTTGATTCCCATTCAGTAACTACTACTGTGACAGATATACAATACATTTTGACGTCATCAAATTCAACTTTGCATAGATATTCTGGAAAAATGCAAATGATCCATTAAATAAAGACTGTCTGTCAGAGGATGAGCAATATTTACTCACACAACTCTAAATTAACTCTAAATCTAAATCATATGTAGATGCTGCTAAAGGAGATCTCAGCCTTAAAAATAAACAATATTATTAGTAGCCCTAGAAATAGCTGAATGTGTACTGTAGGAACATTACAAAGAACTATATAAAAATAACTTAAGATTATGGAGTTTATTCCTTCAACTACTAAACAATTTTGATCTAATTATGATAAACCCATTTCACATGGTGTATTTTCAGAAGCCCTGAAAAATATAAAAATTGGAAAAATCCCCTAGAATTATCCACTGAATTTTATTTGTGCTTTTGGGATATCTGCTTATTCTTACGTATAAAGAATGCATTGAGAAAGAATAAATATCAATTACAATAAAAAAAGATTGACAAATGTGATACCTAAACCAAACAAAGTTTCTCTCTGGAGACTGAGAGAAACCAGAGACTGTAGACAAACTGTGTGCACTTGTATTTGCTAGAAGACTCTTGGATAAATTATAAACGAAACACAATCAGGCTTACATGACCAGCCGCCATATAAGTAACTATAAGAAAAGCACTCGGAGAGCACAGACCTCCACAAAATAGCAATAAACATATACTGTGATAGCGTCTACGGATCAACAACAAAATTGAATCACTTGTTCCTGGTCCCATTGCGGACATTTCTTCAAAATTTCATCCGTCCGCGACTTTTAGAATTATGTTGCTAACAGGCTAACAGACAGACAAACACACAAACAAACAAACTTGGAAGATAAACATATACCTCCTGGTGGAGGTCAATTATAGATTTTCCTGACTACTCAGTGTATGTGGAATTGCCAGTACCAATCATTGTATTTTTCTATTTTTCTAAAGCTTTCGACGCAGTAGAACAACATTTATGTTAGAAACTTTCAAGTTATTTGGATTTGGTTTATTTCTATAGTTAAAATGCTATGCAAAGATAAAAATGGCAATTTAGTCATTTATCCAAGCACTACAAATGGATTCCCTGTGAACAGATCAGTACAATTTTCCACCATCTCAATTATCATTACTTGTGATAAAAGGTACTAAACAGCCCCAATTTAATGGGTTTATTCATCTTTTTAAAGAAAGAAATCAGACGTTTAACCAAGGCCAAAGGTATTTCCAGACTCATTTGGCCAGCATTAATCATTGTTTGTTCAAGAATCAACACAAATCAATAACATACTTTCTAACTGCCTGGAAAAATAAAACACCATCATTTTAAAAAGAAAAAAAATCTACAAAAGAATTACTAAACTTCATTGACCCAGACAACACATTCAAAGTAAAATGGATTAAATAAAAATAAAAATCCTTAGCATCACTATTTTTAATAAATTGGCAGGTCTATATTTTCCATTAACTTTCCATCTCTAAATTACCCATAAAAGTTTTTGTTACACACATAATTTATCCCCAATGGAAACATTACTGTTTGCATAGACAAAAGGCTTTATTTATATACATTATTCTTTTGATATCGATAGCTTGTCACTTAGTTATGACCGATTCATTATTTTCAAATCCTTTCCTGTCACAAGCAGATAATACAATTATGTGACAAGAGCCGTTCCTATAGTGCTGTAATAATGAAAAGTCATCTTTAGTTTCACCGAGCACTGAGAGTAGAACCCATTTTAAGGATAGACTGTGTCATTTTGAACAATAAACAATATACATATAAATAATTTTTTTAATGATGGTATTGTCTGCCAGGGTTTCTCAAACCCACTGTCCTGCATGTTTTAGATGTTTCCCTGCTCAAACACACCTGTTTCAAATTCAAATTCAGCTCATTAGCAATCACTGCAGAAGCCCATTTACGACCCATTTATTTGAATCATGTGTGCTGGTAAAACAAATGTAGGTCTTGTAAAATAGTAAATCCCCTGCACACCTTGTTCTATTGAACATTTAGATTCATTTTGGTATCATCTGAAGAATCACACAGTGTAAAACTAATACAAATATTGAAATTAGCTTCTTAAGTGTTATTACACAATATGTTATAACATTTTAAGTCACATTAAGAACACATTAAGTCAAATGCATTAATGTATGGTGACTTCAATGAGCTTGAGGATAATGTTAAGACAGTTGACATCCTGTTTCTTAACTCAAACAAGAGTGGAAAAAAATCTTAATCTCTGTTGTACTTTCTTTTTGAAGGGATAATAGACTTTTTTTTTTTTTTTTTAATATCTTTGGTTTCTATTCTCTTCTCCATTCATTTTAAATTTTGACCTTCACATTTTTACACTGGATTTTGTCTTTGCAATATTATCTACTCACTCAATTCTGTATTAGTATCCGTTATACGCTACATTCAAAGTCTACGTATCTGCCGTTATGTTTGTTGTTTATCAATAAAGTTTACACTTATGTCAAGTTAGTTACCGCATTTCCCTCTTTCCACTCCATCTTCATGCATGAGATGCATACAATATAGGAATTCAAGTAATGTTTTGCTGCTCTCTAGTGGATATTTCCCTCTACTGCATTGAGGAGACGCTCAACGAGCATTCAAGTTTAGATATGGTCACAGAGACATACAGGTTTAATTACAGTGTGAATAGAAACAACACGTGAATGTAAAGAAGATATACGAGGCCATGATTGTTTTTTTCTTAAGTCCTTTGTTTTGACACGCAAGTGATAACGTACAGCTACATTTATTTTCCCTTATATTCAGTTAATAATATGTATTTCTCATTAAATTAATCTATTACAAATTTACTAGATAATCAATTACTTACTTGGCTCATAAAATGTCAGAAAAATGTATTTGTCCATAAACCAAATATATTCAGTTTACTGTCATAAAGAAGCAAATAAACATAGGTGAAATTACAAATCTTGTATTTAGTATGAAAACAAATCAAACCAATTAATGGATAAACTAAATAATTGGTGATTTATTATTCGATTACTGATTAATCAACAATACATTTTGCGGAGAGAAAACTGGTATTTTAACAACAACAACTGTGGAACAACAGCAACGACAGTCTCATAAGTTAATGTCTGTCTTTTTCCATGGTGAACTGCCAAATGTTACATGTACGTTTCAGATAAACTGTCAACATTCCTGTGGTCCCTGTGTGGTAACTTGAACAAAATATAACCATTATATTATGTAAATGTGTAGCTTAGGCCTAACCCTTATTTCAAAATCTTTGGCCAAATTCATTATTTTAACAAATATCAAAATATGTGAATCTTAACATGTGACTGTGCATTTAGCCAAAAGCACCACGAGGTGGAAGCAAACCTGCAGCCACTGAGAGGAGTGAAGCCCCAGTACATTTGGGCACGTGCTCTACCAGGTGAGCTGTAGGCAACCGCATGTGTAAATGAGGAAAATGTTAATGAAGAGTGTGTCACAGTGTACTCAAAACCAAAGCCAATTATCATTAAATGAAATGCATCTCCTGTGAATGTTATTAATTAGCTTCACCAGTGGTTTTCCTGCACTGACAACAAATCAACATGTGTCTGCTGTAAAGTTGGCCTATTGCCAATGACACAGTTTACATTATGTTATCTTTAAATGTTCCTTAAAATATGTGGCATTTACATTTACTGTAAATATAAATACTTCTGCTTGCCAATGTCCACACTTGCTCTGGAAATACATTGCCCATAATGATACTCACATCTGCAACCCCTTCTACCACAACCCCACAGCAGTGTCAGAAACTTTGTATGATGCTAATTGGCGATAACCACACAAACTATGACAGACGGAAAAAAAAATGAACCAAATACTGATACATATCTGAGCTTGTTAAGAAGATTTGAAGAAGTTTGCTTGTTTGACAGTGAGCACATGACAAGTGATATTTAGATTTGTTGCCAGATTATCACTTAAAATCATTGGTATTCCCCCCCCGAAAGATTACAAGGCTGGAGATGCATAAATATCAAACAGATGCCTCATTTTCAAACATGTGACCGCAGTCCCTTTCTGTTTTGAGCACTGTGGTAGTTTACTAATGACTTCCCAGTTGTCATTTAGAAGAGAAGCTGGTACCAAAACATGCAATAGGGTAAAGAAAGCTCAGCCTTTTCACACTGGCACTGCAGTTTCCTTTGGCACACATGGAAACCTTGACAATATCTGGCATCCAGCAATGTGCACCCCTCGTTTAGTGACAGTTACCTAACACCTTTGGAAGGACTCACCACAGGACCACGCCAAGTAGCACCAGGTGTAAATCATCCTTCCCGGTGTCCCTTCATTCTTCTCTGCAGAGCTGCTGAAAGTCAGACTGTGCTCAGCAAGTACAAACATGATAGCGTGACAGGTGAAAACTCCAAATGCGAGACTGACGTGCAGGTAAATAATAAAAATAATGACTGAATTTTCTTCAGTTGTTTTGGTTTTAAGTCATTATTTAAAAAGGGACAGTGGAAGCGAAGAGACCCTTCCTAAAACGCAATAGTACGAAAAGCCTCTTGGGCTTGCATTAGTTTAGTAAAAGTTGCTCTTTGGAAACATGTAGAACCCAAGTAAAAGAAAAAGTAACTTTTAAACAATTGCAAAGCCTTAATTGTAGTGACAAATTTATGTTGAACCGTTAAAAACACATGCTTTTGGCCTCTGTTTGACACCCCTGTTTGCCTTGTAGTATTTGTTTGACTTAAACCCTTCCTTAATACTATTTATAAAACCTTAGACTTTTGAGGCCTGAGCTGCTATAAAAAGTATATTTATGTCAGCCACACTTTGTACAAGATATAGACAATATGAAAACCAGACATGTGACATCATAACAGTGAAGTGGAGGTAATTGTTTCATGAATATGTGAATGTTTGTCTTTTTTTAATTGCACCCCATAAAAGATTTGATAGAATACTCTAATTAGTAATTTTTTTCTCACCTGTAATGTTGAAAAATGTTTTCATTATTACTGCATGTGGAGTAAAATAAAACATATTGAAGGGGATAAGATGATGGATAAGAAGGGAGTGGGAGAAGCTGCCTCTGAGTTTCACAGTGAGGAGACTTGTTGTTTCTGCTGAAGAGGGAAAAGAACAGCGTCAGTAAATTAGCAATGAACCACATGAAAAGCTCTTAATACACACACGTTAAAACCTTTTTCACCCACACGATAATACACCAAGCAAAAACATTAGCACGTCGTGAGGAGATGCTAAAACCAGGCAAAAACAACAACAGAAGCTATCCTTTTCGAAAGAAAGCAACGGTGTTTTTTTCTCTTTCATTTCGACGAGGACCAACATTCACTGAAGCAACAACAAAGGAAAAGCATGTCATGTCCAGAAACCACGTCTTACCTTTCGTCACGAAAGTTTCGTGATATTTTCACCATAACTCAAATTTCAGCCACTCACTCTACAGCGTGTCTGTGTACATTTGAGATGGTTATCTGAACTTTCCACCTGTTTTGTCTTCCGGGTCAAAGTTCACCTGTAAGTTAGCACCACGCCCCTCAACTGACCATTAGCTACAAATCGTGACGTTACTCGACTTCTTTTTTAGCTTATCGTTTGTCCCGTATCATGTTCAGATGCGGTGCTGATAATTGCAAGTTTTCAAGCCTTTTTTGAACATTTTAAAACAAAACAAAGTTTTACTATCTGGAATTACATTAACATCTCAAAGTATATACTATGTACCTACCCCATTCATATTACACACAACTGTTCTCAGTAAGAATAGATCTGGCCATTTCCATTAACCGTCCTGGATTAAACTGCTGTTCTTCATCCTGTTATTGTATACCTTTTAAACTGGTTTATGTTTTTACTCTGCTTTAATTCATCTGTTAGACACCATTAGTATGTTGGAAATTATTCTTATTATTAAAAGAAGAAGAAGAAGAAGGTGGGAATTGAATTGTTTGTGTTCCATCATCATGAGTAAGATATGACATTATTTAATGGCATTATTCATATATAGAGTAGATGTATGTGTGGCATAATCAAGGCAAAAGATACACTCTAATAGTTTTGGGCATGTTATTTTCCACCCGAGCGAATTTAATGTAAAATGGGAGGGAATGTAGGAGGAATCTATAACAGAGAATAGAGAGGAGAGGATTTTTTTTTTATATCCTGTGTTTGGTATAATTTAATTCACAAATTTTCCACCTTGTTTGCTTCTGTAAGTAAACCGCGCACAAAGAATTTCACAGGTAATACCGGCGATAATGCTGCATTGTCATGTCAGTAAACAAATCTGAACCTTGAATCTTTCCAGTGAATTGCACTGTCTGATCTCATACATCCTCTAAAGCAACTTCGGCTTTTTAAGTATCTTTGAAACTGATGAAGTTTGTCTGAGCATTTTAGAAAATGCGGCACCTTTATAAGCATGAAGGGCAATAACGCGATATTGCTGGTGCGGACTGGATCTTTGGAACTGAAGTGCGTGACGCCACGCAGCAGGAGAGTAATACGTCTGAGTTGATTTTTTGACAGACTTGGATGTGATAACAGATGGCAGGTTGAGCGCTCATGAATATCAAGGAGCAGGACGGACGTTGGCTTGTTTCTTCGAAATCACATTAAAAGTAAATTACTGGGAGCAGTTTGGCATCAAGTAAGATATTGTCATTTTCTCAAAGGAGAGAACAACAGACAGGATAGCTGTCTGATTTTATCCTCACCCTGCTTCTCTTCCTCCTTTACTTAATTGCAGTTGCTCTGGCAACCCATTCTCATTGAGTTTTACCACCACTTGGGTCATCTCAGCTACACAGTATTGTTTTTATTTTCTTTTATTTGTTCTTTGTCTTACCTTTTGTGTGTGTGTGAGAGAGAGATAGAGGGAGAAGATGCAGCTCCAATCAAACACCTTAGACCTCCAGAATGCTGAAGGTACATTTCATTTTAAATTCATCCTTCACAACACGTTACACTATGTGTAACTGCATTACCTTGCTCTAACCTCTTGGCAAAGTTCACATTAGTTTGTTCATAGTTTTTTTTTATGACATAATACACAGATCCCTGTCAGTAACTAACACAAGACCCAGTGCAGACACTGTCATACATTGCTGCTCACAGATATATAATCACTGCTTAAAGCAACAATTTGGCTCTGACTGGTTGAATTATAACGACAGTGACCTTTAACAAAGATGTGGGGAAAAAAAAAAGGATTTAAGTCTTGCGCTGTTCAGTGGATTACAGAATCAGATCTTTCTTGTTTACTCCACAGCTTGACTCCTAATACATTTGAAGTGAAAACAGGAGACAATGGACCATTTATACTAATTGTAATCACTCATTTCCCAAAGCACTTCACTGTAGCGCTCATAAATGATGCCACTTTCTTTTTTTTCCCCTGTTTGATTGGTTTTCTCTCTTCTCCTTAATGAGAAGTGAGGTTTTTTTTTGTATCATCAAAATCATGCATTTAGACTTCAAACACAGCACGTTTAGTTACCAGAACTCTAGCCTATTATGAATTTATGGTCATGGACGTACATTATGCAACAGTTTTTCACGCTGAATGTAAAGAGTCATCTAAATCATTCAGTAGAGTTTTACATCAAGTGCAAAAGAAAACACCCACACATGTATTTCCAGCTATCTGATGTTGATTGAAATAGTGTTGTTATCCCCGTGTGACCTTATCGCCTTATGTTTTCTTAATTGGTTTAAAAGGTCGATTGTTTACCTCGAATCACAGTCCTTGATGGTTTGTTGATAGTTTTATGCGCAGGATAAATGGTGAGTGTACAAAGATGTAAATCTCAGTCTCCAGCCTTGGGTCACATTGGGAGAGGAGGGACTGAGATTTACATCCTTAGGCCTGTGAAGTGAAGTTTACAGAACAGAAACATGTCAAAAGAGGTCAGAGAATGATGAGGTTGATACATATTGTATTAAACCTCCATGTCTCCTATACATTACATGTATCTGGCCCTTTATGCATACAGTAAATATGTTTCATTAGCAGGACTGGGGTGTGCATGTGCATGTGTATACTATATATAAGACAGTGGATACTTGGTTGCCACATGTTTTAACTTGAGAGGTGTCAAATAAATAGTAGGATATTTACATTTAAATAAATACTGTGTAAGCCCAGCCCAAGGTATCTTTATTATCCCCAAGGGGAAAATTGTTGTACAGCCAACAGTGCCCACATGCAGTCAAACCAAACAATAACATAGATTTAATAACAAATACTCTCACAGTGAATTGTTTTAAAAGGCAGATGGCAGCAGCGATAAATTACTTTTTAAATCCTTTAGTTCTACATCTTGGCAGATTGTATCTGTGGACAGATGGAAGCAACCAAAAGTCACCATACAAGGGGTGACTAGAATCATCCAAGTTCGATTTGTCCTTTTTTTTTTTTTAAATCCTGACCACACACTTGGAATGAGGGTCATTCAGGTTCGTGCGAGCAATTTTGACACACTTTTACATTACCATGAAGCTGATATTCATTTCTGAGGTTACGCAGACCCAGATTAAACAAGTAAGGACAGGTTCAATAAAACAAGAAGGAAACATTTCCATAAAAGTACTTTTTATCATTAACACTTTAAAGCGAGATGTGACTGTAGTTTGGGTTCTGGCCTCGTACCTCGTTGTCTGCTCGTACACAAACACATTGCAGGTGCATTTGAGCTCTGACCCCATCTCTGACCCCCCACATGATTTATGTCTGTTGATGATGGCACAATATCCAGGGTGTCAGCATCTACTGACCTTTTTCTTTTCAACTATCTATTTGTTTAGCAATTGATTTATTCATGTTTTCATTTATGTATTTAACTTTAAAGCTTACACAATATCAGGCTCAACAGTCACCTTTATAATTAACCATATGGCAACACAAAAATGATAAATCATCACAATAATATATAGTGATTTTTGCTAAAACTATATGGACAATGTAGTGCAGGGGTCTCAAACTGGCCACATGCAGCCCCCCAATCGATTACAACATGCGGCCCCCCCACTTAATATCGTGTTATCATGAAAACCTGGCCCACAACTACACAGTGTGTAGCTGAGGAACAGCTGCCAGCAAGGTGAAAGAATATAATGTATGTTTGCTAACAATGTTTTTTATAACAGTAATAATAAGACATTTGGTCATAATTATCCCATTATTAAATGTATCATATACAACATTCAATTACTTATATAATTATGGTTGTTAGGGCCCGAGCCACAAATGGCAGTGGCCGAAACGGCTCCTGGTACGAATTTTAATTACAGTTGTCCACACTATTGTTTATGTATTTTAAAATAAATGTCTGTTTTTGATATTAATACATTCATTTAGGCATCATAAATAGTATTATTAAGTATACGTGTGATATTGTGAACAGTTGTTTTTTTCCCCACTTTTTGTTCTCTAGGCTGGCCCCCTCTTGACCACAATTTTATTTAACATGTATAACTCTAATGGACAAAAAAAAAGACTTATACCATATGGTTTTATGATACATTGGGGGGTTGTGGATCTGTGGGTGAGTGTATGTAAGTATGTACAGGATGTTTCCATCTGTTGGGGCGAACATAATATGGTCTTGCCAATTCATTTTCTATGGCTCCAGGAAAGTTGTACAATCTGGAGGAAGGTTAATAACCGTACAAAGTTATTTGTGCTGCTTTACCAGCTCAACAGCCAGAAATCTATTTTAATCTATTACGTTTTGGACAAACACCCCCGATGTCCATGAAGGATGATTCACACCGGTTTGAACTCTGCCACTCCAGAGTCACTGTCAGAGTCATATCACTGCCGAAGAGGAGCGAGGGATCGATACATTTTCTTATGCAACAGGAAAGTGGGCTGCATCTCAAGACTAAATCAATATGTTTCCTCTTGCCCTTGTTTAAAGTCTCTGCACCTGCAGAGCCTGAGCCAATCAACAGGAGAGAAGTCACACACTTTCCGTGGCTAGATAAGTGTGAGCATAACATGCATGAATCAAACATGCACTGATTTCTCTTAATCTCTTAATCTCTCTTCCTCTATTTTGCTCGCACAAGTGAAGCCGTTTCTGCTGTTTCTGTCCAAGAACTCGCATTACAATAAGTAAAACAGATGAGATGACACACTGACTAATAAAACCATTATATGCCCGCCCCTAATCATGTTGCACTTTAATAATTTATCACCGTGTGTCATTTGCAAAGGCAAACTAATTGCTGACATTAATAATTCATTTTGCTGATGGTATTAGCACTAATAAGTGTGATGGTAATTGGATTAGTCAAGCTGTATTATGCACAGAGAACCAGAACAAGATAGTGAGAAGACTAAAATTTGGAGAATAGAATTAAAAAAAAAACATCTCTTTAAATGTAGAATCGTCTTAAATATATATATATATATCTTTGTACCACCAAATCACCCAAATTTGGCCACTTTTATTAACATGTATTTCCATATCTTTGATATAATACTGCCCCATTACTAACTTATCCTACCCCACATGGCTGGAGGAGTCATCCTCAACTTATGTTTAATGTATCCAGGTTTAGAGGGGAGAAAAAGTAGGACACTCAAAACATTCCACGATCTCTCTCTCTCTTTTTTCACCCACCACTAACTGTAGCCCAATGGGCAGTGAGCAGGAACCAGTCAGACCCAAAACCATGTCAAAACCATGTCTCACTCCTGCCAATCAATAAAGTTTGGAGTGTTGGATCCAGAGGAGAAACTCACCGTGGTATGCCTCACAATTCTAAAGTAGAGCTTGTGGCAGCTGACAATTTAATCTCAACGTGGTCTGGTCCAGTGAAGCTTTTTTCCTCATCTTACATTAAACAAACAGGTATCCAGGACTAAATGCTAAGTGCTAGATCTAAATAATTCTTCTGATTATGATATGCTATTGATTCTGTGTCACAATGAACCATAAACAGCTCAGTATTTTTTTATGAGAATCCTTATTAAAATTGTTCCCCGAGCCAAATCGCTCACATGAAGCAAACTCAGGTCAGAGAATTTGGATCGAAATGTTGTATTGATCGCTGTGGGTCCACTCACTGGTGGACCGCTCACTAAGTCCACTCACTGGTCACGACCAAAATAAAACATACAGTAATGGGCTGAAGTTTGCATTGGCATCTTTTCGTTTGCCAATGCAATACCAAAGGTTTTTAAACTGTACTGTATGTAGTAAAGGATCAGCACAGATTGAAAGTTAAAATAATCAAAAATCAGATTGTGCTACTTTTTGAACGTCACGTTTAGTATTGAAAGAACCTTGTCATCTGAAGTTTCCAAAATTCACAAAACACCAAGTTGATGGAGACGATAAAAAATAATGACAAAATACGTTTTGGATGACTACTTTGGATTCAGCATGTCAGGATGAGGCATTGGGGACTGACACCGTAACTCTTCTTTTCAAGGACACGGTTGTCAATCCTAGCTGGAAACCTGAGTCAAATTCTTCAATTCATCTCACTTCATCATAATCCTCCCAGAATTGAAAAAAAAAATAATACACGGGTGATGAAGGAACAACTATAAATCCTATTTAACCCACGGATGCAGTCGTCAGCAGGAAAGTTTGTTATCGCACTGTGGCTTTATACAACTGCACCAAACTTTTACAACCCCTCAGGTTCAGTAGCTCAGCATCTAAAATCCCAGTGCATGTTCTGCTATAACCATGAACGTGGAATGTTTTCTTGTAAAAAATGCATCCAAAAGTGCACTGAGATGTACAATAAAGTCGAGAATTCAGGGAGCAATAGCCCAATCTCTCTAAAGGACGATGAGTCACTGTGAAGCGGAGAATATCATCTCCAGTGGAGAGCACTTTCCCTCATACCCTTGGAGGTGATTAGGAGCACTCTGTAATGATGCATTTAAGTTTGATTTACTGAAGAACAACCTACTAGAGTGTGCCATATATCTACATTTTACAGTATAACCCCAGCCTCAGGGACCATAACTTGGAATATACTCTGCTGAGAAGGAAACAGAAATAAAAATGTGGGTCAAGGCAACGTGAATATGAAAATGCTAATTACAATTAGACTATATAAAAATTATTAAATAGGTATTTTACACCTTTGCATGTGGATAATAAACAGTTACAGCAGAGTCCTATTTTTCTCTGTCTAATAAATGTTGTATGCGATCGTTTCTGTGAAGTTTCTCAGTCATCCAGGTCAGATTATCTTCCGAACTTAGCTCCAGGCATCTGGACTTGTTTATGCACCGGGTTTTGGAAAGCCTCCCTGACCGGAGTAAATCACGAGTACAGTGATGCTGTGAGTTAAAATCGTTTTGATAGCTTGTAATAAACATGCCACACTGTGTAAAACCTGAAAAGTGCAATGATTGCCAGAAAGCTTTGAATCCAGCTCTCACCTCCGAACCTGCCACCGTTTTACTTCTCCCCTGTGTGTGAATCTGATGTTGGCACAGACTTCTGTCACATTACCAAAAACTCTATTGTGGGAAACCAAAGCCAGAATAAAACCTCCATTATTTGTCTGTTTATGTGTCAAATATGTGCACGTTTACATTTATTAAAGCTATTTTCGTGCTATGTAGCTTGGATTCTGTGCAAAAACACCGAGAATAATTTTTGCACACGCAGCCACTTTCTAGTTTGTCAGGTCTGTGACCTAGAAAAGCAGCATCAATATTTTCGAGGTCAGGGACTTCTTCAGCGATGGCCCTGTCCTTTACCACAAAACACAGCATGTAGGACTGCATATGCACTGACAATTACGCACATCTTGGACCAACAGGTTACGCTAAGCCAGCTTTACAGGGCATCAAATATTCATCTATGTCTATGAAGCGCTGGCCAGGTTTCCCTGCCCGCAGGTGTGTGCTGCTGCCGCTGCCTCTGCTCCTTTATCACTGTCTGGCTACACAGGCCCAGAGGTGCTAGACTCTTTGTAGTGGTGAGATTGGAGAATATGAGGAAGGGCCAAGAGAGAACAACGCTCCCCCTCAGCTATTGCCTTCCTTTGGCACAGTAATGTAATATCAGGTGTCGGGCTCGGGCAAAGTGTTGAGCCCTAATGCTTGTGTTGATGGATTAGTTCCAGCAGCCGCTCAACAATAGTGGCGATGAACCCCCCCTTTTCGTCCAGGCTGCACCAGCAGGGTGGTTCTCGGCTCCGTGAATGTCACATTTACTTTCGTGTGTTTCATTATTCATGGGGAATTATTTGTTCGGCAGCAATGTCTTGTGACTTTGGAGTAGACTATAGGGAACTCAGTTGATTTCAGTACTGCATTTCTGCACACCAGAGCTGAACTCATTCATCTGGACCTGAGTGGGGTTCCAGAAACTTCTTTGCCAAGTGAAATTGAAGCAGAGGGGTGAGAGAGTCTCTCTCTCTCTTTCTCTGTCTCTCTGTCTCTGTCTCTCTCTCTCTCTCTCTCTCTCTCTCTCTCTCTCTCTCTCTCTCTCTCTCCCTTTACTTTGCTGTGTTCTATCACTTTCCCTCTCTTTGGGTCACAAAACTCCAACCCAGCTCCCACTTTGTGTAATTGGTTGATGGAGCGCTGGAGAAGACTTTGACTCGACACAGGAGCAGGTTGTCAGCATCACACTTCCAATAAAGAAAATCACCCGAGGGACTAGAAAGAGAGGGAGTGGAGTAGAGAGACAGGCAAAGGCGAGGAAGAGAGGGAAGACTGCCTCAGTTCTTCAGCTGACCGAGTCGCGATGGAAGCGCACGGCATGTGTGATTAGGGAGCACCGCGTCTGGAAGCGCTCGCGTTAGAGAAGGTGGGATACGGAGTGAAGATCCTTCAGAACTGACCGGGGACATTTTTTTTTAAAATTTTTGACATCGCGTCATTTGGCGGATTATCTGATAATCATGAACGTGCCGCCCCCCGACCGCAGGAAAAACGTGCGAGAACTGGCTCTGGAAATTGTCATTCGAGTTCTGCTTTTCGGAGTTTTGGTGTAAGTACAGCTTCCACTGGTTGACTTTTCTGTTCTCCTGCAAAAAAAAAAAAAAAAAAAAAAATCGAGTCCGGCATCGTCCTGTCGTCACCATGACAGCCTCATTCAGTCCCAATGACCCATGTTATGCATGTGTGCCTCTCTGGGCAATTAGACAGAGAACCGCTGTATTGAAGTCATTTTTACCGCGGCGTCAAGTCCCCGCTGAACCGCAGTTCAGCACCATGGACAGATCCATACTAAGCGACTCGGACAGAGGACGCATGCGGAGTTAACAGGTTGCAAGAAGCAAGTTGAATATTAAGGCAGCATTTAACTTCATGGCGTGAATCCTCATATGTCGTGTGTCACCGTTACTTAATGACACCTGGGAAATACCCACGTGATTTGCTTCATCATTAGATAACACAAACATGCTTAAAGGTAGAGAGACAGAAGGTACTTCAGTCCATGTTTACTGAGACAAAAGAAAATTAGTAATAGGCTGGAGGTTTGATAGGATCCTGTAAAACACCACCATGTCCTGTTTAAATCACTTATGGCTTTTATCTATTTATTTTTTTGCTGTGGAACAAACCTAAAATCAGCTTCTGTGATTTGTAGTGTGCAGAAAAACTGCCATTCGTTTCTGCTGGATGTGTTGAAAGGGTTGTAAAGCCAAGAAGAGGATGATGTTGCATATTCACAGTGTTTGACATGGGCAAACTCCAGTGTAGGCATCTGAATGAAGGGAAAGAAAGAATGTGTGTGTGTGTGTGTTTGAGTGCGAGAGTCTGCGGTGATTCATATTTCTTGTTAAATCTTTGTTATGTGTCTCGGCTCAAGGCCAAATTGAATTAAAAAAAAGAAACAAACAAACATAAAAACAATTTCACCCATATCATCAATTAACTGGTGTACTCTGCCACAGAAGCCCCTGCAGTCGCAAAGTCCTTGATCATACTGAAGTCTACGCACACACACACACACACACACACACACACACACACACACACACACACACACACACACACACACACACACACACACACACACACACACACACACACACACACACACACACACAAAACTAAGATTAAACAATCCTCATCTGCCATGCAACGCTGAATGATCCGAATAAAAAGCGTGAAGACATTATAGTATTTATTGCATCTGGAGCAGCATAGAGATAAATAGTGGTGTAACGAAGACCCATAATTCCATCATTGTGTGTAGGGAAAATGATTGGACTTTGGGCTTATGAGAGTGAGAGCCTTTACAATTGCATAGATAATGGAATCATGTACTTTTACAGCAGGAGAATTTGGTCTGGTATATTTTTGGCAGCAGCAGCAGTAATTGAGGAGTAAGCTGTATGTTGAACAGATCAGAGTCACTGGCCCTCTGGCCCTGAAAAGCAGCTTTTCCTTGTTTTTGCCTCACCTTGAAGCCAGTGGTGAAAGAAAAGGAAGACTGAGGTGAAAAAAATGATCTACAGTTTTCTTTACTGGATGTGTGTGAAGGACGGTTTCTATCTGGAACATTTTTATGTCTCATGTTTCATCTTGGGAGGAAAATGTCTTAAAGCAAGAATGAATGAATGAATGAATGAATGAATGAATGAATGAATGGGCTCATATGAATGCATCAAAGAAAATGCAAAAACACACACAATTTATTCTCTGTGCTGAACCTGTTGCCGTGATTTTGGATGCACCAGACACGATAACGACGGTAGCTCAGTGGTGGAGCGAGACACCTTTCAACTTGAAGGTAGTCTACATGCCAATGTGTCCTTGGGCAAGACACTTAACCCCACGGTGCCGGCAGCATGTGCATGGGTATGAAAGATGAGTGATAGAAGATCAATCGCTGTGTGAAAGGGTGCATGGCAGAACTGTAGTGTAAAGCATTTATTGTATATACAATCATTATATTAGAATTCTAAACCATGATTTTACTGCTTTGTTCACTTGTAAATCATTTGCCAAATTAGTTTTCATGTGCCCTCATTTTTCAAACTGGGTGTTTTGTCAACCCAGGATCCACACAGACTAAAGCAAAAAGGTTTAATCTAAATGTAAATAGATATAGGACTTTTAAAAAGAGGGAACAACAAAAGTGGACAGCTGAATCAGAAAAAGAAAAGGTCTTGTTTTATGCAGCTAGCTGCTTATCCTAGACAGCGAAGATAATGAGACTTGTGCTATTTCACTTCCCTTGTAATCTAGAGCACAACAAGCAGGAGCTTTGACAAACACCGAGAAGTAATTTCTTCCTTGAGTGGTTGTGTTAGATCATGTCCTCAATCAATCAGCACAAGCTCAAGACTTTCAAGTTTCTTTGCATTTGTCCCAAGTTTGGGGCGTTAAAATAGAGCACAGAAATTCTCGTCCATTTTAGAATACTCTTCTGTTCTGTTCAGAAGAGGACACAAAGGCAGAAAAAGACAGATGTGGATAAGCTGAAGGGCAGTGAGGGAGCGCCGCATGAATTTGAGACTTTGCAGATTAAGACCTGAGGCAGAGCAAACAAAGACACCAAAAACCACTTCTATCAGCACAATCTGAAAGCTGCTCGATGGAGTGATTGGCCAGAGACGAGGGCAGCTGTTTTATGCGCTGATAACAAAATGGAAAATATTTGTTTGTGCTAAGACTGACTCTTCTATTGCGGGGACTCATTGTGATAAAGCAGGAATCTTTTATTATTGTCATCGGTGTGTGCGCCAGAATATACAATGTGTGGTGCTGATTAGGGACATTTCTTAGTAATCATAGTCAAATGAGGTTGACAGTGTGTGGCATAAAACATTCATCCCACAGTATTTGGCTCACTCACTTATGGGAGCAGTCCTGGGAGGCAGTCCAGAGTGTTGGCATGGCTTTGAAAGACTTATGTCAGGAAGAGACTGAATGTTAGGCATTAGTCTGTTGAAGAATAAGCTGCTGTGCTCTCCATTTTGGGTGATAATGGTGTCAAAATGTATATTACATTCAGGACAAAGTCATTAATGCTTTGTTCCTGTTTCTGGATTGATGAAAAAAAAACTGCTTAAAAACAGAAAATGTGTAATCCTAAAGATTTGTTGTCAGTCCTGTTTATCTGGCAACCCAAAGATGGCGATGGTACAAGACACCTGCACATTATTACAAATGAAACAGAAGCAACAAGTGAAACCAAACAAGGTCATATTAATTTATTAAAGAAACGATCGCAACCACAATTTGATTTAATGACTTTATTAGATTTTTTCCCTGCTAAAGAGGCCTCAGTGGAGATGGTTGCTAAGGAGTTGCACAGCCCCGCCGCCTGCAGCTCTTCACAACAGCTTACTCTGGCTGCTCCATTAGCTACTCGATTGCAAACTAACAACACTATAGGTCAGACCTGTTATACTGTATAACTGTTGCAAAGTGGTTGAAACCTGTTGGTGAAAACCACAATAGAAATTGAAAACTATAGCTCAGGTGTGCATGAAAAGCCACTATCCCCACCATTCAGTCATGCAGCAGACAGCAGACCAGTGGTCTTTATCACTTAGTGATCTCAGTGCATTTTGAGGACTACACCTGCTCTGTAGCCAGAAATGATCCATGTTGCTTCTCAGAACGATGAGAGAACCATCGGTTGTTGCTCTGATTCCTATTTTCCACACGTGGCCCTCTTGTCATTTTTGCTTTGGTGCCTTTCTGTTCTCCTGTGCTCAGGAATCACGCTTCAACGTGACACACATCTAGAGTAATTTACCATTTTGTTTACTTTTTTCCCCCTACCTTTATTATTCTCTGTTTGCGTTTTCTCATGTCGGCATCAGAGGTGCTGAATCGTAGGTCATTCAATCTGAAACCCTTGTCATCTCAGAGCTGAAGGGGGGGGGGTGTAGTTAACAGGCTTCACAACAGCCCTGTGATGGACTGGCGACCTGTCCAGGGTGTACGCCGCCTTTCGCCCTACAGTTTGTCAGCTGGGATTTGCACCAGTTCCCTCCTGTGACCTTCATGTGTGAGGTCAAAGCAGGGGAAGATGGGTAAGTGAGTGAGGCTCCCGGTTGATGTTATTGTTTAAAACTCAGAGAAATTGTGTGACCTCCAGGATTTGTTACTTTACCATGAAAAATCATTATATAAGGCGTACATAATTTAAATCAAAAAGCAACATTTGACGGACAAAGTTTATGCAAATAAGGGATGCAGGTTGTACTTTTTAAATAATTCTTTATTTCCCAACAAAATTGATTAGTATCTAAGAGCTCGATGGACAAAAAGATGGATTGTTGAGAGCAAAAAGGCAGATAGAAGAGCGATGTGAAGAAAGGATGAACAGACAGAACAGAGCAGAGGTACTTGTGTTTAGCAGAAGAGGAGGTGACAGGAAAGTGTTGATCAGCTCACGCTGCAGGGGATGTCGCAGAACTAACTGTGATTCCAATGACAGCAAAGGCAGCTGACTATCACGCCAAGAGCAGGGGACTCCTGACAACTCATTCTGTCACTGCCCTGAGCTTTTTCTCCCTCCACAATCATTTCGTCAGCTCATTATGTTTCGCTGTCCCTTCTGCCATCTCTCCAACTTCCACCTTCCACAGGCACCTTTCTGTCCTTGTTTTTTTTTAATCGTGTTTTTCTTGAATACAATTTTTCTAAGACTGTTCCGTCCATCATCAAGTCTATTAGGTTTTAACTAGTTTTACTGGAAGCACTGACGTGAGAACGAGAAGCAAATATGGTGGATGATTTATATCCATAAACGCATTATGATATGTTTCTCTCTTGATTGTGTCAAAATGTGCGGTTGACAGAAACGTATTGGATTTGGCAACTTGTTTAAATCAGTGATCATACGTCTCAACCCAGCAGAGCCCACTTCTGGAAAGCGTAACACATTTGTTGTCACGGCAACGAGCATACAGGGTGTGTGCGATCAGTAGGCATACCACGACCTTCTTTGTCATGGTGGCATTAAAATAAGCACACAGCTAAGGTTGGTGATGTCTTGGTTAAGATTTCAAACAAAAACGGATCATGGTTTGGGATCAAGGACTTACAGTTATGGTATGTGAGAGAGCAGCAGTGTTCCCCTGCTGTGACCTGACTTCCTTGTTTTACACTATGCATTTTGTTGCTGACAAATATTTCCATATAACTGAATGTAACTATTATTTAGAGCTTCTCTTACATCCAGTTCTGGGAGCATAGTCATAAGACTTTATTTTTAATCTTGATGTATTTACTGTATTCACTGTACAAGGCAAATGTAGTAATGAATTAACAATTTATGCTATTTTGGAGAGTAACAGTCTTACACCTATATCCCTCATTATAAAATCGAATTATGAAAATGACACCATTATGCTTACAGGGTACATTTAAACCAGTCATTAGGACTAAAGTGAAGCAACGACTGTGCTGATGCTGGGAAGCAATTTAAACGATACTACTGTCACACAGTTAATGCAGCTGGTTTGTGCTATTAAAATAATGATGCCAGTTTCTTTTCATAATGAAACTAAAATCCAGGAATTATACTGAAAATCTCCAGCAGTAGGCTCAACAATAGTTTTACAAACCCTGAAGCATTTTAGATCTTTGTCAGTACAGCGATGATATTTTGTCATTTTCATTTGTGAAACCGTGAGAGCATCTCTCATTATTTAAAAGAGGCAAAAAAAAAAACATTTCACTGATTAAAAAGTATCAGCTTGGTTCAGTCTATTGCTAGATTCAAGGTCCAAATGAATACATTGAGCTCTGAGCTTAAGGAGATGTGAAAGGTAGCAGCAGACACATAAGACACTGCAACACTGAAATGTTCTGGGGAAATAAAAATCCCCATTAGCAAGTGGAGGGAGAAATATTTCAGCCATGGCTGAAACTCAGTAGGTGGACACTGAGTTGAGGGCGACGATGGTGGAGGCGGTGGTGCTGCAGACCATGGAACTGTGGACTCAGCGTGGAGGTGGCAGTTCCTGGCTCATCACAGAGGGAGAGCCCTGCACTGTTTTACACTTCCATCATGCCACTTCTACTCTGGCTCTCCCACCTCTGTCACCCTTTCCTCCCTTTGCTCTTTTCTCTGGTATTTTTTTCGTGGACTTGCTCCATTACTGTCATTTTCCGAATCATATTATTATCTGTACAAAGACAGAAGAGGGCTGAGGAGATGAAAGAGCCTTCCTCCAACACACACACACACACGCACAAACACATTCCCTCTTCCCTAGATGGAGGGTTGCTTGCTTGTTATATATTTAGAGCTTAAGGCTGGGGGAAAATGTATGTGTGTGTGTGTGTGTGTTTCTCAGGCCCCTGTGTTCTGATGTCAGACCAGCTTTTCCTTGATGAACCCTCATTGGTTTTCTTTTAATGAACTGTAGACTGGTATAGCTCACAGTGGCATGGCTCCATTCATTTTCAAATCATCCATTCCAGTCCAAGCAGAGTGACTTATGTGAGTGCTCTTATTGTAGTTATTCAGATAGATAGATAGATAGATAGATAGATAGATAGATAGATAGATAGATAGATAGATAGATAGATAGATAGATAGATAGATAGATAGATAGATAAGACAAGAATAAAACAAAACAAAAACACCCCAGATAAATGGTACAAGCAGATTAAATATATAATTATTGCACCGGGATGACGTCTGGTACTTGCACACACAGACATAATATGTTAAAGACGTGGTTTTCAGCTCAGGGTCTTTGAGTTATACTATAAAAGATAAATGTGTCTTTGTGTTTAAATGTGTTTAAATGTGTCTTTGAAGTGAGCAGAGAGGTTTGATCATTCGAAACTATGAATAAATGATCAGTCCCCCCCTCTCCAGTGAAATACCACACTGCACATCATATGGGCTGAGTTAAGAGGCAGTGGAAATGGGGAGTTGGCTGAATAGATTAAAAGCACTGGCTGGGTCCAACTCTGTGACAACCTGCTGTACCAACTTTAGCCAACCTGTGAAGTTAATCTTAATTTTTTCTCTAAGAAACGCTCATTAGTATAAACACTTACATTTTAAGGAAATCCCTGCATCGTTATGTGTGCTGTAAGCAGTTAGAAGAATTTTACTTTTATTTAGACTATGGAATACTAGTGCAGTGCCTGTAGGAAGTATGTATTCCTATAGTGGGACCTGTATCAGATTTTTCAGTTATGGTAATAAGGAATGTAAAGGCTAACATAGCTAGCTGTTTTGTTGGCTGACAGTCACAACAGCTAGCTATGCTAATGCTAATCGAAAATGAAAACATTTGCATTGTGCCTAATGAGGTTGCACAGTGTTTGAATTATGTTAGCCCTACGCTAATGCTAACCGTAGCCTCACTAGCTTACCTTTGGAAACATGTTCGCCAAGCTAGCCACAAAGTAGTAGCATGCTTGTATTATGTTAGCCCTACGCTGATGCTAATCATAGCCTCGCTAGCTTACCTTTGGAAACAGGTTCGCCAAGCTAGCCGCAAAGTACTAGCATGCTTGTATTAT
Organism: Microchirus variegatus; assembly: GCF_963457635.1. Taxonomy (NCBI): domain Eukaryota; kingdom Metazoa; phylum Chordata; class Actinopteri; order Pleuronectiformes; family Soleidae; genus Microchirus; species Microchirus variegatus. The sequence goes on from NC_139812.1 coordinate 13,984,004, forward strand.
GTTAGCCCTACGCTTATGCTAATTGTAGCCTCACTAGCTTACCTTTGGAAACAGGTTCGCCAAGTTAGCCGCAAAGTAGTAGCATGTTTGTATTATGTTAGCCCTACGCTGATGCTAATCGTAGCCTCGCTAGCTTACCTTTGGAAACAGGTTCGCCAAGTTAGCCGCAAAGTAATTGCATGCTAATGCAAAATAAATATGTGCTCGTGTATTGGTGAATGGACACCTCGTCGCTTCAGTATAACACCATGTCCTGCGGTGAACTGTGTGAAAATGTCTCACCCACCGTGAGGACAGCCTCTTCACTCCCACCTCCTCGCTCCAGACAGCGCAGCTGCTGCTGATGAGCCGATGGTGTAGCGTAATAAATCAGAGAAAGTTCAGCATGATAAATCAGTGAAAATTAAAGGGTGATGTGACTAACAGTCAGCGAGGTATTCCTGTCACAGACAGACAGACACACAGACACAACTTGCTTTATAGATAGATTAAACATGAATAATTATATAATATTCTGAAAATGTGACAAATCCATTAAATTGTGAGTGCAGAGGATGGAAGACTTCTCGACTCTTCCCTGTCTCTAACTACATATAAAAGACCTCTAAGGTTACAAATACCAAATAGTTTTTATTGGACAGCAATTTTACAAACATAATATTAATTAGGAATATTTTACATCTCTCCTAATAAACCCGTTCTGAATTCTACAAACTGCACATTGTAGGTTTCTCCCTCTGTCACCCTCTTCAAGCAAATTAGATTTGTGTGTGTGTTTTTTCAAGGAAAGGCACTTCAAATGATAGAAAAAGAGAGATTCAACTCACCCGAAGCGCGTAAACTGTCATTCCGTACACACAATTACCAACAAGCACAATGTTACAATAGATTTATTACAGTAGAACTTTACTCTTGTAAGAAAGGGAATTGAAATCCATGTATTTCTTGTGGATGTATAATCTGTGATCAGATGCGCGCGTGTGCATACATGGTTGTGAGGAAGAGTCGTGTCAAGCCTGCACATTACACATTGGCTTCAGTGATGTGAATGGGTGTGAAAACTTCACCCTGCGTGAAGCTTTACTTTGACCTTTGCTGGGATGGACAGTGAGCCTGACAACACTGGTAAATGTCAGCTTTATGTCTCCAGTCCCACATTAGGTGTCTAACCACACAATGGCCGTGTGAATGAGCAGGGTCAGAGTCCCTCTTTTGGTCCCCTAGTTTTCTTTTCCTGTCTTTATGATTACCCTCATCATACCGCTGATTTGATACACCCACAGGGGAACAGAGGCACCCGAAATCCGTCCAAGGAGAAATCTGTAAAATGAGTTGGAATCAGTAAGACATTTCCCCTGATTAATAGTACACAATGGGTCACACATTTGTTTGATGAGTGCTGTGTATGAAGATAATTTGCCATTTGCGGCACAAATCTTGAACCCATTGAAAACTTATTGGAGATTTCGGACTCATTTGTTAGAAAGCTACAACTTCCTTTAAAGCACGTCTGTTCAACTACAGAACATAAGCCAAAAAGGAAAATAGCTGGTGTTTTGTGGCCTACATAGAACATTTGTCCATTTTTTTTAATTAAATAAACTAATAATAACTTGGCTAAATTAAAAAGTTATAGCATTTATAGCAAATATATTGCTCCAAGGAATATTCTAATTTGACATAATAATCAAATCCAGTCAGCAGAGTGCACAAATGGGACAGAGTTCAAGGGCGAAGGTTTACGTCTATGGACGGCGGGACCAGATTGTCCCTACTTATATTAGAGACAAGGCAATGTGTATGTGTGTGTGAATGCTGTGAGAGCAAGCAGATTTTATGAGCATCAGTGAACGCAACACAGCCGAGACAAGCGAGAATGCGCAGGTGACGCGTTGTACTGACACAGTGCTGAGTTTTAAGTCTTTGTAGCCCTTGTCTGAACGCCCCCCCCCCCCCCCCCCCTGCTCCTCCCTGCCCTTAGAAAACTGGCAGAAAACGAGCCATGACTTGACCTTTAGTGCCTCTTTAAGTTAATGCACTCTTTTAGCACTGAAATGCAGCCATTGCACATTAAACACACCAGTTTGGTGCTTGTACTTGCTGGTAAAGTAAATAAATAATTCTCTGTCCATTCGCATTGCACTTTGTCAGTCCAGTTCTCTGACCTGTCCCACTCATGTAGAGCAGCGTGAGTTGCGACCAATAACAGCCCAGCACCATTTTGCATGCGTAACATGACGTATAGATGTACGTAAGAAGGGCCGTATCTGGCCCGCGGGCCACTAGATCAACAGGCCTGCTTTAAAACATCAAATTAGGGCACATCTTTTAGAAGTAACCTGTCCCCTCCAATAGAGTTCAGAGAGATGTAAGATCAATGCCAGGGTTCATTAAAAGATATTGTGGCAGCTCGTGGTGGCTCAACACCTTAAACCAAGAGGCTTTACTGTATGTGGAGTTTCCCTTTCATTTGTCACCTGCCTTTTGCTCTGCTTAGATTTGAAACATGATAGGTGCTTCCTCTGAGCAGATCACAGACTCCTCACCTCACTTTTCCCATGCAGTATTACATAGTTAGAGGAGCCATTAGTGCAGAACTGTTTGATGTTGGCATCTCTTTCTGACCTATAAACAACTCATGTCATCACATTATCCTTGATGTTCATTCAGGCAGTGTCTGTTGAGACAAAGTTGACAGGGGGTGAAACAAAAACCAGATTAGGCTTCGCAGGAAAAACAAAACATGACATTAATGATAACACAATGTCAAGAAAATATGACAACGTGTGTTGTTGTTTGCTTTACAGAGAAGGCATAGGGACACAATGAGCGACCACTGTTTTTTTTTATTTCCAAAATCTCAGCAGGAACATCCCTTTGTAAAAGTTGCCTCAGTGAACAACAAAGCATCGCACAAAGTTGCATAGAAAATTGGCCGGTGAATCTCGGTGAAGCCGGTACTCCCTGCAGCTTAAGATATGGATTTGATTTTGCTCCATGAGATGAGTGCCACAAAATAGAAGATTCATCTGTTTTGTCGCACACTTAAAGGCTGAAGAATATGAAATTTTAAAATGAGCCTGAAGAAATCCAGCCTTGCTGACTGACTGACCTAAGACTGCTTGCCTTGGCTTCTACCTGTAAAGCAGAGGTGTCAAACTCAAATGACCAGGGGGCCAACGAGTGTCTAATCTGATCAAGAGGGGACCAGTCTAGAAAATAAGGCCCAGTCCCAATTCTCTCACTTGCTCTGAGAACACTTGCTCCGAGTTCCCTCCACAGTGGGAAGTGCAAGGGAAGACGTTCCCCTATGAAATGGGACACCGCTAGTATGCAAATTAGAAGAAATACGCGAAAACAGAAGAGGAGTTCGCCCGTATGCTCGCATGAGTCGAGATGTTTCAGGATAATCGCGAAACATCCACCTGTATACACCGGGACAAACACCCCGGTCATGGGCAGACTCTTGCGGCATATTTACGAACATCGTCAAATAACGATTTTCAAACTATAACTTAACAGTCCATTGCATATACATCTAACTAACACATTTCGCGAATATATCCCGTTTGCATATAGTCGTTTGCACCGGTAGCCGCCATATTGTTCCAGAAAATCGCCGCTGGCTGAGTGTGCAAGGCATCATGGGATACTCCCTTGCCCGCAAACCTGGTCCAGAGCTGACTAGGTGACGAGGGGCAGTTTTATGGGAGGATAGGCACTTCCCCTTGCTCCCTAAAGTATTGGGACACCCTACCTCCTCGCGGGAATGCGCAAAATCTAGGGCAAGGGCTCAAATCTAGGGCTAGGGTTTGAATTGGGACAGGCCCTAAAAGTGGTTAAAAAAAAGCAACTGTAGCAGAGAAACATTCCATCATGATTTTGCAATAAATATATTCATGAGTAAAAGTGTTTGTTTTGATATGGAACGATGTATAACTCACAATAATAACATATTAATGCTGCAAAAATAAATCAGAAATAGAAAAACACCCAAAATCAAGCAAATGATAACGTGGGCAGCTGTATTTGGAACACCAAATGAAAGGTTATGTGTAATTTAATGTTAATATTTAGGCATTTGCAGAGCAAAAGCATTTTTCCTGTGAGCTTTTTATCAAGAGGGTCTTGATAAATACACTAACTCTGATAAACACAAGCATCAGGGCAGATCAATCTAAACTGATGTTATTAGTGTGGTCAGTTGCTTTAGAGCAGGAAAACCTGAACATGCAGCTGTTTTCCAAACCAGTTGAGGAGATGAGTGCTGAACATTTTCACAGCTGTGCTCGATGGCTCTCAAGTTAAGGATAATATTGGCGTATTATGCTTGAAGTTTCAAGACGTTTCAGTGAGGAACTGCTTCTAATGAAAGTGCTCCATTTCAGTAATATTATTCGTAGCTGAACAAAATGAAATGTCCTTAAGATACAAGCACCTTCCTCAACCAGCACATGAGATGTGAAGTGCATTTATGCAAAAGGGAATTTTGTAGATTCCTTTTTTCAGAAACTGTGTGAATCTGTTGAGCCATGACAATGATTCCCAAACAATAGCGCTCAGTGTGTCTGTATGAGAGAGGCATTCAATGCAGCAGCACCTGCTGATTTCAGGGCTGCTGAAAGAAGGAACCACCTTATCGATTTGACATCTGACTTCAATGTGAGGTTGAGATTACAGCTCAGGCTCTGAGTGAATCCTGTGCTGCCTGTGGAGAGGCAGAATCCTCTCAGAGGGCAGAAGGTAGAGGGATGCAGACATTTGGCTGCCCTTTGACAAATCCTTTCTCTGTCACATGGGCTTTTGTTCTGTTGCCCACTTTTAACAAAATGCAGATTGAAGGTCAACATAGAGAAGAAAGGGACATTATCAAAAAACAGTTTCGGTGAATATAGCTACAATAATATAATGTCCCATTCAGCTATCTTGAGACATGAAGTTCTCACCAAGACAGATAGGCAAATGAATATGTAAGAAATGCAAAGTGAGAAAGTGAAATGGAATAATCGTAAGGAAAAAAAACGTGGTCTGACATACAGTAAATACAACTCAAATATAAAATGTGAAACCGGAATTTTCATCTCTGCCCACCACCAAGGTTTTGCATGACAAGGAAAGGCTGGTGTGTTATTTATTCGGTTCCCTTTAGCCAACTTGAGAGGAGATGTCTCCAGGGAAGCCAGAGCGAGGGCGAGTGTCACTCAGCATCTATCTCACTCCTCTCCTGCCTCCTTTGCCTGTCACAGGACCAGTGTTATGAATTCCTGACACATTCGGTCAAGAACCTGATTGCAACCACTAACACAAACAGAGGCTTCACATTCATTGCACTCGCTGACTTGCAGATTACTTCACGAGAAGCCTAATCACATCCCAGTAGTTAAGGTAATTGTGTTGATTAAATATGATTATGTTGCCTGCACAGTTTGCTGCACGGAAAATTACAGTAAGAGGAGGATTTTACTGTCGTTTTATGTTAATATTTTTGGAAATGACGATCACAGTACGACTATTTTCACACTGGCTGTGATGGTACATTTGTAAAAGGAGATTAGAACTGATATTCTCCTGCTTAGAGGCACGATACTGTCCAAAGCCTCAGTGTGCATGTCTCAGTTCTCCAGTCTTCTGCCATAACCAGCCACAAAGCCTCAATGTCAGGCTTACTTCTTCCTGCAGTGTGATCCATTTTTAGCCCAGAGTGAAACTTCCCAAAAGGAGCAGTAATCTTTTGGTCTACAATCAGTGCCACACATAAGAGCACATTAGTTACCAAGGCTGTGCTGGGTCTACAGGTCCAATAATGAGCTCCTCGCTCTGTCACTTACTTCCCCTCTTTCTTCTCTGTGACCCACTCCTAACTGAATCACAGCAGCCTGCTTTATTAAATCACAGATATCCACTTATTTCAAACCAGCACTACTCGAAAAAGTTAGATTTGATTTCGCTGGAATATCAAATGTGCTTTGTTTCTTTCGCCATGTGGAGTATTAAATGAAAATCCAAGCACAACGTGTGAAATATACTTTAATCATTCCAGCAGCGTAGAGTGTGTAGATACGGGGCAAAGCAAAGCTCTCATGCAGCTTTGATTCATCAATCATTACAAATTCTCCTCTTGTAGGTTAAAGCATTGTAACCGCACATTTCACAGAATAATGAGCCGGGGAAAGCTGATGTGATTCGATATGCACTGTAAAAATAAATCCACATAATGCATTACTACTAGACTTCTGACCATCAGCAGGTCGTTACACTGTCAAAGTGATGCTCAAACCCTTTACAGAGGCAATAACAATGTGCAATACAGAGTGTTTTAATGTGATGGGCAATGTGATGAAATTATTATCTTTTTCTCCATTTTCACCAACTATATAAACACACCTGAGCAAAAAGCACTCACATTTTTTTTATATATCGGCGTGAATTTTGGAAATGTGTCACATTTCAAAATTCGCTTGGCTCATTTTTATGAACAAAAATACAATATAAACAGTCTATTCTGTGACTTCTGCACTTCTGCAAAAAATTTATGTGACATAAAATGAATCATTACTTTGACTCAATAACACAGAAGAAGACCAAAACCCCCCAAAGATGTGACCTATAAACACACACCCCCAGGATGTCCATATAAGGAGTTGTGTATTATTCTCAGTGCAATTTACCAAGGGAACACCTGAGGCCAGATCTGCGCCGTGTGAGCACTAAGGGTTAATTACAGCCTCACTGTGTGGAGCTAACCTTGCCTTCTGTAGACACTTCACACACACACAGGTGTGAGAGTTTTGCTGATGTACAGTAAGTGTAGGATGTATTATAAAAATGTCAAACTATTACAATAAAGCTGCTGTCACCGATGTCATCTTGTGGCTAATTTCCTGTCTGTGGCTGCCAGTAGTGATCTCTTCCCTCCTCCTTACATTAATCTGCCTCATGAAGACAAACAAAGCCTAAATCAAATTGGTGGAGAGAACGGCCTCTTTGTGGCGTTCTGACTTCTGATTGGATAAAGTGCTGTGGGATCATCAAACGTTTCATGCATGAGTCCTGAACCTGACAGACCTATTTTGTGGCGTGCATTTCTGTCAGTTTGTTTTAATACAGATTTTAAATATGTGCGTAAAAGAGCCTGACGAGAAACACTAACAATTCAACAGGTCGTGAAATACACTCGTTCAAAAGTTTGGGGGTGACCTATACAATTTTTTTGTGTTTTCCATTAAAAGTCACACTTTTATTCATCAAAAGAGTTGCAAAATGAATAGAAAATATAGTCAAGACATTAACAAGTTAGAAATAATGATTTTATTCAAAATAATAATTTTGCCCTTCATACTTTGCTTTCGTCAAAGAACCAGCAAAACTGTTTTCAGCTGTGCTAACGTAATTGCATAAGGGTTTTCAAGGGTTTTCTAATCATCCAATAGCCTTCTAACGCGATTAGCAAACACAATGTACCATTAGAACACTGGAGAGCAATGGGCCTCTATACACCTATGTACATTTTCAATTAAAAACCAGACGTTTCCAGCTAGAATAGTGGTTTACCACATTAACAATGTATGAGTGTATTTCTGATTCATTTTTAATGTTATATTCTTTGAAAAAAAATTAATTCATCTTCAAAAATAAGGACATTTCTAAGTGACCCTGAGGAATGAGGAATGTGTGGACTGATGTACTGAAAGCACAACATTCATACTCTTACTGCAGGCAGCAAATATTAATACAATAATAGACTGAAACTGCAATGAAATGCCACCATTCATCAATAACTATTAGGGCTCTGTATTTGTTATCTTTCTGTGGTGACATAGACTTTGGTGCCACCCAAGCGCAGTATTCACTTCACACCAGTTGATGACGACACACATAGCGCAAATGCACTTTTTCTTTTAGTGAATCTTTGAAACTTGGGTTAAATTTTCCAATAAAAAAAATGTTGTAGTTTTAATACGTAGTAGTGTTGTAAAGTAGTTTTAGTAGTAGTAGTAGTACTGTTAAGACCAAGTTCGAGGGGAAAACCTGATTGAAGGAGAAGGAGAATAAGGAGACTCTTCCCATCTTCAAAGGAACCACCAGCAACACACTAAACAAACAAAATTGCAAAGGTTTATAAAAAACAAACACAAAATGTTTGCTGGCAGTCTGGCTGTGAGTGGTTCAAGGAAGTTCAGGGCAGCTGGGAGGATCAGGCCTCTTGTACTGGAACCTCCTGTGCAGTGTTGCGGAGATGAATTCGATTATCAGCTGAGCGACCGAGGATGGAGTTTTCTGGAGTCGGTGATGAGTTCAGTTGAGAAGCTTTTATTGGAAACAGCTCAGAGCTGAGGAGAACTGAGACAAGGCCAAACGTGAACTAGGAGATGTTAACAGTTGGGTTAACATCCTCTGTTGGTCTGCTTGTAAATCCCAGAGTAATGGTATTTAAAGGGCTTTGGAGGCCTTTCTCTGCTGATACCTTTGGGAGGACTGCATAGTTGAGTTATCAGTCCTACGAAGATATAAAGAGGCACTTTCTGTAGACCAATGATGGGTGCCAGAGCTACACAGAGGCTTTTGTGATTTGTAAGCTGCAGCTGGCCTTGTCCTGAGTTGTGTAGGTTTGTGCTTAGGAATGTGAGCTGCTAATTTAGACAAGGCCAAATGATGAAGTTTTTCTCTTACATGGAGGACCAATCAGGTCCCAGAGATCCACTGAGACACTCATGTCATTTAATCAGGCATGCACACCTGCAACCCATCTCACTCTCACGTGCAGACACACGAGAAAAAAGCCGGTCACGAAGCTGGTGCTGTACTTTTGTTAACTGTGGTGCATAATAGTACTGCGCAAAGTGAAGTCGAATCAGCTTTGTGACACTATTTGTTGGCTACACATTTTAAAAAAAGAGACACTTTCACAAAACAGTCTTACCTAACAAACTCAAAAGTAAGATATAAAATTAATGTATTTTCATAATATTACAGCGTTTAGCCAATTGTTGTTGAATCCTCACAGTCAGACCTGCATGAGTGTGGCCTTTGCACAGGCAATCTAAAGAGCTCAGGTGTTGAGTGGCTGTTTAAGCATTATATTGATGATTTGCTGTGGCAGTGGGCCTTGAACTTGGTCAGGAATCAAAGAGCCAGCAAATTGTCTGCACCACAATTCTGCCTCTCGTTTTTTTTTTTATGTCTTATTATTTCTCACTGAATTTCCTCCTCCCCACCAGTCCTTAGCCATACGTAGTTTTAGATATAAAAGATGTGACGGTTCACGCTCTCCACATTAATTTGATGGCTTGTAAGAGGAGGACTGGGAATTTTTTTTCAGCAGTAAATTAACCACAAGATACACTGAACAGAGGAGGATGGGAATTTCCCTCAGGATTTAACACAACCTCAGAGCCCAATGGTTTTTTAAATCTTATAAATCACTTTTCAGTTAAGCGCCTCTGCTATGTGATTGAATATCAGGAGTAATAAGTGTGTGTGTGTGTGTGTGGGGGGGAGGGGGGTGTGTATTATCAGACTGAAGTGATCAACTCCTCACCATCTCTGATCTGGTGAAACAGTTCAAATCTCATTCTGCTCCATCAGACCATCCTGTGACGTTTTTTTGTCTTTGACACTCACATTAGTTACACAGGTATTGTGTGTGCGCCCTCCTGAGAGTAGAAATGCGATCAAATCTGAGTGTTGGACACAATGTGTCTCTGGCACAAAGTGTGACGAAGTGAGGACAATGGTTAACTCTTTACCACTTATGAAGGCGTGACAACCAAACACACCGATTTCAGTGACAGGTTTAAAGGTCTGCTTTACCCTTGAGGGGAAGCGCACACGGTCATCTTAGGATACTACATTGATTTCCATTCACTTAGACAGCTTAAACAAAGCATTATCACTAATTTAGCCATTACCAGATAATATCCAACCCTAACATGAAATTCAAATCCTTGCCCTAAACTTAATCTGCTCTTCAGAAATAAGATTTTGCCTTATTAGGACCAAGTTTTGGTCTCCATTGGAATATTAGGTTCTGCTAAGTCTTGTGTTTATGCCAGGAAAGGTCCCAAAGAGGTAACAAATAAGTACACACACACACACAGATACACACACAGATTACTTTCAGATTTAGTTTTATAAATGGAGGCTCGCCTGAAATTAATCCAACTAAGCTTCCCCACTCTTCCACATGCCTAATTGCTTTGCAGGATATCTGCAAGGAGTTTCTCGGCTTCTTTAGCTCGACGTCACGGTGGCACAGCTGTAGATAAGTATCCAGCGTGCGGCTGTACGCCGTCCACGGATTCCGCACACATTGTGAATCAGGAACTTTCAAATTAGCTGCTTGTATTGTTCTCGAAAGCAGCTGAGCGTTAAATCTGCAAAGCCTTTCAGCAGGAGGGAGAGGGGAAGAGAGGGCAGATCTGAAGAAATAATTCAGTTTTATTTCCTTGGCTGTAGCTGCACCAGACAGACTTTGAATATGCATATGGGGGAGATGGATAGGAATTGGTGATGATATATTGGCTCAGTTGTATAACTGCAATGAAGAGGAACAGATAAGACACAAAAGGCTGGAAAGTTCTTGAGTTAGAAAAGGTCAGATGTGAAACTTTGAAGCCAAGTATAAAAGGTAGTTATAGTTTGCTCTTTATGAAAATGAATGTGAATATTTGTCACATTGCCTGCGTCCACTGAGCACATTTGCAGAATGGTTTCCTTCCACTGTAAATCTCTGAGATTTTCAAAGCTTTTTTGTCATTACCATCTTTAAACTGCCAAAAACGGAAGTTTGAGAATTCATCCATAATGGTCTGTCATAGTGAAACTTTTATTTTGCAAAATACAGTATAGTGGATTAGACAAAGCAAACAGAAGTTGATGAAATAGAATGAAGTTACTCCCCTGGCAGCCAGCAAGCCCTGCTCAGTCCAATGCCTTTTGTTTGCCTCATCTTTATGGGCACATAAAAAGCTCCTTTGTTCTGTCCAGAGATCGTGTCAGAGGGCGGTCTGTCTCACTGGAGCATTGATCGCAGTTGAAAAAGAAGAAAAGTTTGACTTTTTTCTTCAGACTTTTATTTGCCTGTTTCATATTTTCCTCCTTGTGTTGCCTCTTTAGCTCGTGCTCTGTTATTTACTGCGTGAGAGTTGAGGCCATGGGGCCACACAAGGTCCTTTCTGAATGGAGTTTGCATGTTCTCTCTGTGTGTCTGTGCGTGGGTTTTCTCCGGTCTCCCACAGTCCAAATATATGCAGATTTGGGGCAAATTGGACACTCAAAATTGACCCGACAGTGAAGGGTTGTTTGTCTCTATGTGGCCCTGTGATGGACTGGCAACCTGTCCACGGTGCACCTCGCCTTTTGCCCTGTGTCAGCTGGGATTGGCACCAGCCCCCGCTTCCTTCGTGTGGAGGAAGAAGCGTTAGGAGATGAGAGTGAGTGAGTTGAGGAGGCAGGAAAAAAAGACAACAGATGTGCCAGATTTAGCCAAGAGGCAGTTTTTCACTTGAAGTGCCTGAACAGATGTGACAGTGTCACCCTAAAAAACAAAGTACAAAATACAAACATCACTTAAGTATACAGTACAACAATAAAACAGATCAGTGTTAATAGAATTATAATTGTGCACGCCCTATTACACTAACAGGTATTAAAAATGTGTGTATCTTCACACCCTCTCTGTCTCTGTGTTTGGATCAATGTGATATTAATGATTTCCCAGCAGGATAACCTAGTGTACATGCTGTGGATGACATTCCCTTTGCACGCTCTGACATTAGCTCCCACTAATACAAATGTAATCCACGTTGTCCTTCCTGCCTCACACTGACAAAATGTGTTCACTGTCACTAATCTATAAAACGACACACCTCTCACTCATTACGCCTCAGCCTATCTCAATAAAGTAAAAATGAATCCCCTTAACGGCCAGGAATGTGTATCCATGGAATCAAACGTGAGGTCTTGATAACTTTTTGGAGCCCGGAGGCCTTTAAGCAAGCTTTGACCATATTGAAGTCTTTATTAAACTCTTCTTTGGTTAGAAAAACGCGAACGAGTCAAAAAACTAATTCCGAGTCTCAGACTCAAAGGAGCTCCTTTGAGACGTGTATTGATTTGATTTCGGTGATTTCATACACATTTTCAGTGAGGAGGAGTGATGTTATTACATGTCCAAAAGGCATTTTAATATTGGGTTTATGAAAGTGATCATCCTTAGTCAACAAGGTGATGGTTAAAATAACAAAATACAGTACAATACATGTCTCAAGCCAGTCCTGTTGCTGTTTTAAATACACTAGTGCAGTGCCCGTAGGAAGTATGTTTTCCTATAATGGGAGCTGAAGAAGATTTTTCAGTTATGATAATGCATGATAAGGAACATAAAGGCTAATATAATACAAACACTGTGCAACCTCATTAGGCTAGCGGTTGTGTGTAACAGCTAGCTACACGAATGCTAATCGAAAATAAAAAAAAAATTGCGTTGTGTTTAATGAGGTTGAACAGTGTTTGTATTATGTTAGCCCTACACTAATCGTAGCCTGCCTCGCTAGCTTACCTTTGGAAACAGGTTCGCCAAGTTAGCCTCAAAATAGTAGTATGTTAAAGGTGCATTATGTAATAAATCTAAAGCAACTGGCCATAAAATCCTCTTAATATGTCACAGAGACTCAGGAATAATGTTCATAAACAAACAAACTGAACTCACCAACAACAACAGTACAGCCAAAATATTTGCATTAAAAAAAACATTTTGGAGACTGCAAATCATGTTTATGTTTTGAAATCTTATTTTGGCATATGGCGCCACCTACCGCCGTCTACCAATCATTGCAGTCAGTAGAGTCTCAGCTGCCGAGCAACAACGGGTTGCCAGTTACGTCAAAAACCAATACCAAAAAGACCTTGGTATTTTGAATTTGAATGTAGTAACTGTTTTTGGCCACATAACCCTAACCCTTAAATATGGCACCTTTAATGCAAAATAAATGTGCTCGCATATTGGTGAATGGACACTGACTTCATCGTTTCAGTATAACACCAGGTTCTGTATTGAACTGTATGAAAATGTCTCACCCACTGTGAGGACAGCTTCCTCACTCCCACCTCCCTGCTCCAGACAGCGCAGCTGCTGCTGATGAGCCGCTGCCTGCCTGGTGTAGCTTGATAAATCCGCGAAAGTGCAGCGTGATAAATCAGCAAAAATTTAAATGACTCCAAAATTTTTTGAAAATCAAGTATGTACACCATCGGGCCATGCTCAACCCATATCCAAAGTCTTAGGGCAATCTGACTAACGGTCAATGAGATATGCCCGTCACAGACAGACAGACAGACAAACGCACAGACACGTCTTGCTTTATAGATAGATGTGAACCATGTTGACAATTCTAATTATTTCCTAACACTTGTGAACGTATGCGTGGATGTTAAACATGAAAGTGGTGTGAGCCGTCATGCTTAAAAAGGCAATATGGATTACCAATAAAAACCACTGTATTAAAAGGTAATTACAGAAGCTAAACCCTTACATTAAATGGCTTCACTCGTCGGGGTTTAAAGGAGGTTTAATTTTAACCTTTAAAACCTGAGAGATTTTTTAATTATCCATGTTTTTTTTCGAAAGGGCAGCGGGTTTGTGCATTCTACTGTAAACCCAGAGCAAATATTAGGAAGATGAATTATATCTGAGTAGTTACCTTAGGGCAGAGAGTGCCTCAAACTCATTAAGATGTGAGGGGTTGGATGCAAGGTAAGCCTTGCAGTATGACAGGTAGACCACTGCAGTATTTAATGTGTCTCTCTCCCTCTCTCTCTGCCTCTGCTTTTAATAAATCACGGCGCAACATTTCTTTGTCACTGATGTCTGAACATGAGAGGGGAAGAGAGGGAGCTGGGGTAATTCATGAAGGTTATTGTGTATCATTAGCCCGGTGTAATTTAATGTGCACCACACACACACACACACACACACACACACACACACACACACACACACACACACACACACACACACACACACACACACACACACACACACACACACACACACACACACACACACACACACGCACACCGTAATTGTGATGCAGCGGAGGTGAATCGTGCACATGGGCTCAGCAAGGTGTAAAATGAACCAGTGCTGATTAGGGTGCTCCATTTACCAAAAAAAGCAGCAGACCACCAAAACTGACTTTCAATAGTGTGCAATGCTGCAAGGTCTTTTAGTGTTAAAGATGTAATTCATTTCCCCTGTATCAATGGATCTTTAGTAAGATCTGTAGATGATTTGTGTGCCTTTTAGCCAATGGCCTCCTTCACATTCCCACACTTTGGATCATAATGAGGAGCACAGCACAACCAGAGGTCAGTAACTGGCTTCACTGAAGCAAATGTGTGATAAATGCCTTGCTGAGGGGCATGTAGTTGTGTGGTAGAACATTACTCAGGCACACTTTCCACCAAGATTGGAAGTGTTCATGTGGGGAATAAACTGCCGGGCCCAAGAATCCTTCCATTAACTTAAGCCTACCCTCTTTTATTTATGTGGGGATTTGGTGTCATTAATTTCCAAATGATTTTCATAGAGGTTGGAAATCATTGGTCTAGATAGTTTTAAATGAAATACTGAGCCCGCAGTTGTTGTAATTATGAACGTGTCATTGGTAGGGGAGTGGAATAGAGGAAGAAAGACATAGTGACTAAAGGGACCACAGCCAAATGTAATAAGAGATTTTCTTCGATTTTGGCACCTCATGTAAAATGTTCTTAGGAGTCCCAGGATTTCAGCACCTCCGCGCAACACTTCTTATTTTAAAAAAAAACTAACTTCTTCCATCACTTAACGTGAGGCATGCACACATCAGATTAGATTCGATTAGAATTTCCACATTCATTATTGTGCTTTGCTGCTACAAGGCAATCCCCTGTAATACTGCCGTATCCTAAAATCTAGTGTTAGAGGGCTCTGTGGCTCTAGGAGGTCTGTAGCTGTGCAACAGAGCGATGCATTGAATTGTTTCAGAGAGCAGGGACCAAAAGACTTTGCTAAGACAACAGAGAACAAGGTTGTATCTGACAGATCTGTGGGAGCCCGCGCTGAAGGAGGAGGGAGAATGCTAATTTGGTTTCACTCAGTCAGAGCGCGGAAAAAAAAGCAGGACTCCTTTGTGGACGCGACCTTGGTCATCTTTTTTAGCCTCATTCCTAATTGAAGAATTAACTTTTTCTGAGCCCTGTTAATTTTGGCATTTAAGCACACAAAGGACTCGTGTGATATCTGCTGAATGTCCAAACAATAACCGCACATTTGTTTCTTTGGCCACAGGTTTACAGAGTTTCTGGAGCCATTCGAGCGAGTGATTCAACAGGAAGAGCTTTGGCTCTACAAGAATCCTTTAGTGGAGTCCGACCGAATTCCCAAGAGAGTCATGTTTGTAAGTACCTTTTATAATTTACGAATTGCTCTCATTACAGACTTGACTGGCACAAAATTCCCTGTTGTTATTATTACGTTCTACACGATTACGTCCTACTTAATTCTAAGTTCATTAAGGAAAATGAGTCGCACAAAACCTCCTCTCTCTCGTTCCACTGTCGAGGTTGAATCATGTTGATAGGGAAACTATCGCAACTCCTCCTGGAGCAAAGTGGGTGGCGCAGTGTTAAGATTAAGAACCCTTTAAGTCCCGCAAGGGGAAATTCAATTCTGCAGTGAGTTAGTGAACACACACAGCACACAGTGAGGTGTAGAACATGTAACCCAGCGCAGTGAGCTGCCATGCCAGTGAGCGGCGCTCAGGGAGCAGTGAGGGGGTTAGGTGCCTTGCTCAACAGCACTTCAGCTGCGGACTGGTCGGGGATTGAACCGGCTACCTTCCGGTCTCGAGCTCGAAGCCCTAACCATTAAGCCACAGCTGAAGATGAGTTCCGAGCAGATACAGCAGGGAGGAAAGAATACTTTCCCTCTGGCTCACATTATAAACATAGTGCAAATAATCCAAATAATCTCTCGAGCAATGAACACCAGCTTGAATACATTTAAAACGCAGCATACTGGTTATTACAGTTGTGCGTCACATATTGCTGCCAGAATCAGATGGCGCACACTTAATAGTGCTTTTTTTTTTTTCCTCGAAGAGCAATCATGGTAAAATCTAACAACAAAGATAGCTGCTGTAAAATACTTCAAATCCTATTGTCCCATCTGCTGCCAAAATGTTCCTCCTAACCACAAGAAATTTATGGAAATTTATTTCAGCATCTTCATACATAGAGATGTAATAGAGAATTGAACATCATGGGAAATTTGCTTATTCCCGTCCGTGCCATAAATCTCATGTACTCACCCTCACCACAGCATATAATGTAGTAGCCTGGAGATTATTCTATCTAAGTATAAAACCAGTAAGCAGACTCTGTTCAGAGTTCAGTAATATACCTACCAGCAAGCCATAACCTCTGCCTTAATCAAATACAATACCTTTATCTCTGCGTGTAATTCAGTCACAAACAGACATTGGAAAACGAGGATTTTATAGAGGATTTGTGTGTTCAGTTTCTTACCAAGTAGTCAAGCACTGTGACCTGTTGTCGGCACTAGATCGCTGCCGCAATCGTCGGAAAAATATATTGAAGTGTTGTGAAATGATGACCATAAAAAACCTGTTTATCCAGGCCGTCTCAGGCAGAAACTGCTCTGTGTGAAGCAGAACTGTTACTGCAATAATCTTCTGAATGTTCTAAACCCTCTGATAAGGAGTGAATTATACAGTATCCCCTCTGTTATAAGGAGTGTGTTACTTCGGTTCCGTTTCCATCGGTTTCTGAATATTGGTGGGGAATGTTTTTCCTTTTATGTTTCTGCTCTCGCTCTGGAGGTTTGCAGAATCTATCTGACCATTAATAGTCCTTGGAGGGGGGATTTTCATAGTTACTGTATGCATCACTGTGACCTTCATTAAGATGTTATACTGTATTATCTTGCTCACAGCCCCCAAATGTCCCTCACGGATTATATAACTTTGGAAGTGACAGGGACAGACTCAGTGTTGATCTACAGCTTCTCTCTTCAGTAGAGCTAAAAGTAAAAGAAGATGGGTGTTAGATGGGTGAAGACAACGTGATGTAATGGTCGAATGAAGATTCATCGCCGAGGCCTTGATTAATGAGCGATAGTTGGCGAGTAAGGCCTCCAGCAGACAAAGGACGGAGGGCAGACGGGAAGTAAAGGCCACATTATACTTCTCCGACTGCGTAATGCATTATCCGACTGCGTAACCACGGGGCCCCCTTGAGCCTTCATACTTCTGCGTCGTGGACGGATACGCCCTGCAATATTTCCCGCCTGATCAGTAGGGGTCGCTGCGCAAGTTTGTTGTGCTTTTGGCTATTGTGAGCAATGGCGTCCGAGAGAGAAAGAGAGAGAAAGACTGTTGTTGTTGAAACAGAGGCCGTTTCGCAC
This sequence comes from Microchirus variegatus, assembly GCF_963457635.1. NCBI lineage: Eukaryota > Metazoa > Chordata > Actinopteri > Pleuronectiformes > Soleidae > Microchirus > Microchirus variegatus. The sequence goes on from NC_139812.1 coordinate 14,001,468, forward strand.
TTTTCTGTGTCACGGAACGCAGTTTTAAGATAATTTGGGGCGAGAAATTGGCCATTTAGAGTCTAAACATGTGGTTTGTGTATTAAGATATGACGTATTTATAGTTTGGCAGCGACGTTGTCGGCGGTGATCAGCTCCGCCTCTGTGGACGCTCGGTGCGCACTGTGAGCCGGCACAGAGCAGCTTCGCATGGCCTGTCCTGAGGACCAATCGCAGCTCTTGCCATCTCCGTTGTCCCTCGACGGAGTGACGGACACTTAAAAAATATTTTGTGCAGTCGGAGACGACGCAGAGGCTCTGCGTAACCTGCGCAGAGCACTTTACGCAAGAGTATAAATTGGGCTTAAGTGTGGGGAATGAAGGTGGAGGAGCTGGTAGTCATGGTCAGAGCTTGAGAGGAGCTGGATTCTGTGGGGTTTTGGAGTGGGCTGCAGACAAACGAGAGAGATACAAGGGCAGAGCAAAAACACTTGAAACACGAGCTTGTAAGAGAACTGATGACAATTGTATGAAAAGTTAGAATAATGTCAAAGTTCTCCATTAAAATATCTAAAATGACAAGGCTAATTTTGTCGAGTGAAGAACCTTCATCGACATTTCCAACACTCTTTAGATCTAGAGGAATAAAAAAAAAAAAAACACTTTTGGTTAGCCTTGCAATGACTTCATCTGCTTTACTGTCTCCACTATTGTGAAATGACCATGGAGACTTTACAGCGCTGCAGCTGATTTCACTGAGCACCACATTTTTGTAAATCTCATCAAACAACCCATGTGTACATTAAGTGTCTGAATAATAAGTGGACTATAAAACTATATCCACTAATCAGACCCTTGGTGTAAGATACACATCAATTATTTGACGAGATTTGCGCTCACTAAGATGCATACTTACTTTCATCCATGCACACAACTGTATAAAGTAACACTGACACAAGTTGAAACGAAAAAAGTCAACCAGTTAAATTGACTGAGACTTCATTTTGTTGGGTTTCAGTGAACATCTTGGAATAATAAATACAGTAAGACCACAATGAACATTAAGGTCTAGGCGCTGGAAGTTTTTGCTTTAATAATTCAAAAGAACATATATTATGAAGCAAGATCAATGGCATTGGCAAATCTTTGAAATACTTTTAAATACCTCAATGTGTTTCTATGGCAACGCAAATCAAGTCCTCTTTTTTTCCTTTTTTTCCCCTTTAGAACTGGTGGTATTCGAGATAGCTGTTTCACCCTGAATAAATTCTGAGGGGATGTAAAAAGTCTCTCCTGCCAGTGTGCGTTTTGTTTTCTCACCGGGTTTCCTCACAACCTCCCTGCTAAAATAATAGAAACTGATGTGAGTGTAAGGTCACTGAATCAGAGGCTGACAAAATGTGATAGATGATACAAGGCACAGCTTGATGCTTGAGTCATTTTAATCCAAAATGTTATTTAGTATACACAGGGTTTGTAAGCTTGTATTTTGAAATTCATACAGCAAACAGCAACGCAAATCAAATGTCTTGAGGAATTATTGTTGATTTTAGTTTGAATTTTAAATGATCAAGTCCCTCGGAACAAAATGGACTTTGAGTAATTACAGCATGATTAAAGGTACCATATGTAAGATTGTGGCAAAAACGGTTACTACATTCAAATTCAAAATACAGAGGTCTTTTGGGTTTCGTTCTTTTGACGTAACTGGCAACCCGTGGTTGCTCGGCAGCTGAGACTCAATGAGACTGCAATGATTGGTAGACGGCAATAGGTGGCGCCATATGCCAAAACATGATTTCAAAACATAAACATGATTTGCAGTCCGCTTCAAATTCCTGAGTGTCAGACTCAATTCCTGAGTCTCTGTGACATATAAAGAGGATTTTTACTACGATTAGTGTAGGGCTAACATAATACAAACACTGTACAACCTCATTAGATACAACGCAATTTTTTTTAAAATTTGGCTTAGCATTCGTGTAGCTAGCTGTTGTGACTGTCAGCCACACAACAGCTAGCCTAATGAGGTTGCACAGTGTTTGTATTATGTTAGCCTTTACGTTCCTTGATTGGTGGTCTGCCAAATATTTTTTTGAATGCAAATATTTTGGCTGTACTGTTGTTGTTGGTGAGTTCAGTTTGTTATATGAACATTACTCCTGAGTCTCTGTGACATATTAGGAGGATTTAATGGCCAGTTGCTTTAGATTTATTACATAATGCATGTTTAAACCACACTATTTACCCCCAATCACTGCTTTTTTTGATTAATTAAAAAAATAAATAAATGTGTGTTTGTGCTGGAAGTGATTATGTTTACCTCCGTGTAATTTATCTGTAAATTTGCACTGAATTTATTTTCTTTCCCCTTACTCTGAACACATTAGGAGGCGGAAATTAATTAATTTAGTATTTGGTGGTAAGAGGACGAGGCGAGAGCGCTCTCTTTAAACATGTTTTTGGCTGCAACTGCAGTTCAGAAATATTAATGCACCTCTGAGTGTGAATCCAAGTGCGATTACACATTTGATCCCTGGTACTTCATGGGCAGACAGAGACACGCAGATATAGAAAAGGCTCAGCACTCAAGAGTAATTCACTATATGTGAGTCATTAAAATGGAATTAAAACACAACCTTTGCTTATTATCTAGGTGCTGAGGAGACCCGGAGATCTTATCAAGTTAAGAGAAAGACTCTCCTCTGTGTAGGCATAATAAAGAACCTTCATTTTGCCTTGACTTAACTCTGAGTAAAGGGCATGGTACAAGTCAATTTTTTTTCCCAAGCAAAAGTAATTTTGTAACCCTGCACAACACCCAGGAGTTACAATGCAATATTCCGATGCATCTCTAATTTGTTTTTGTTTTTATTTACTCACAGGCAATTTCGTTTCTTACCCCACTAGCGGTGATATTTGTGGTGAAGATAATACAGAGAACGGACAAGACAGAAATCAAAGAGGCATGTTTAGGTAAGGAACGTCCTTTGAATATTCTGTATACATATAACAATAATCAGACATTACATCCACAATATTTAGCATTTCATGCTCTTTGTTATGGGTCATCCTTTCACTCTGATTTTATCCTGTTTACCGTTTGCCATGGATTTAGAGGACTGCATAGCCTTGGGATAACAGAGAGCATTATAGAAATGTATTACAAATCCAATTAAAGAAGATGCAGAGATGAACTGTGCGGAGAGATGATGATATAATGTTCGAGTGTTGCTGTCACAGTGCTGTGTTGAACCTCGCATGTCCATTGCCATCTACAGAGACACGGCGGTGCAGAGAAACATTGCTGCGAAGAACAAACAATAAAAGGGAGCCCATTATTCTTCTAATCATGGGTTTAAACCAACACTCCATCTCCATCTCTACACCTAATCAAAGAGAAAGAAAGATCATAAAAGCAGTTTTTCGACTGTGTGTGCAATTAAAGCTCAATTTAGCTCCAGCACATACACTACAGACCGCCCTACTTTTTTGTATACACCACAGTAAAACCTCCGAAATGTGTTTTTTTCCTCTCCATTATTAATGAAGTTCCAAGTTGTCCCTGAGATTGCACGTATTATTGTGCTTATTAAACAACATTTCAAGCTGATCTGGCCTCGCGGAGTTTGCAGTAAAGAGTTGCTCCGTATATTCTGCAGAGACACACAGAAAGACAAACATATAAAACACAAAGGATAGATACACAAAAAGACAAACATTAATGCAACTTGAACAGGTAGTTAGATTTTTCACCTCCATTGTACCTTCAGGGCCTGTTTTTACTACTATTGTGCACTTACTGTTTGACACAGTGTGTTCTGCTATCTTCTTTGCTTTCTTTGTCGTAAAAGGAGCACACTGTTCCCTTCATGAGTGTACCTCACAACACTCATTCATTCTCAAACTCATATATTCTTAATTGTATGATAATCCAGCAGTCAGGCTATGATGAAGACATTTTGCCTGAATTTGATTATACTTTGGGAATAGCAAAGCTCTCAGAGACACAGTGATGATTCTGCAGGGAGTTTAAAAATTTGGCGACAATGCATGAGCATTTTTATACATCATCTAAATGCGAGAGCTCATAACACACTGTTTTATAGTTTGGCAGGTGCAGAGGGAGTCATCTTCTGGATAGTGAAACAATGACAGATTTTCAATCATAGAAGTCTGTATCGTGGTCTATGCTTTATGTGTCAAAGCTAAACTTTCTGGAATTTATCGTACCACTGGGCTCCTGCACACCTGCTCACTGAATGCATCCTACACGTTTTGGACAATAGCAGTGGGATGTATCTAAGTGTTTTTATATTGAGAGATTATGTTTAATTCAACTGAATAGAACAACAACAGCCTAAGCGTCCATAAGCCGAATAAGAAATACTGGTAGTTTAATAACAGCGACCATGTCTTTGCTCAGCATACTGAGGTCTACACTGAGGAGGAATGCAAGAAGCAGGTCAATTTGGAAAGTGTTGCAGGTTGATTATTAAGAAGACAAATGCAGTATCAGTTGACTTAAGGTGAGCTTCGGGATTGGCAAGTCAATTTAGCCCCTCTCAGTCCTCTAGACTAAAAAAAAAAGAATCACAAGGTCTGAACGTGAAATATTTGCCATGACAACACCTGAGACCTGAGCAGATGATGACTTTTTTTTATGAGTGACATGGCTATGGAACAGGCTAATTTGTGTTGTTTGTTGTGGTGTTAATGTGTTAATATTAATCATAAATCTGGGGAAAGTAATTTGACATATTCGCCAATACATCCAAAATAACCTTATAGCCTAATGTAAATCAAGAAATCTGCACCTCCTCTAAGCTCTGATTCCATTATTGCACCTTTTCCTAGCTTCGTTTCCAGTGGCAATCTGTCAATCCCAGGGCAGTTACAAGGAGTTTGTAAAGCAAGGAAAACATTTCAACAAATACAAGCAAGCAAGCAAACAAATACACTTTAAGCAACAATCATAAAAAAAACAAAAAAAAACACTTGTCTTCAAAATGTATGTGTCTACTTTTGCTGAGACCTAGTGATCAATGACAGCTTCAATAATAGGAATCGCTGAAAGAAAAACGGAAAGAAAAAACAAGCAGAAGTGCAAACACATGCTTCCAAAACGTTGTCAGTGATGCTGTTGGCAGTGGACCAGGTAATGGTGCCCAATACCTGATTGTAAAGTTGTCTCCAGTCCCTCTGTCGCCAGTCCCGCTGTTGTGAAAAGCATAATGTAAAGTGGGACTAAGAAAGTCAATTGCAAAATTGTGTTTTGATCAGAGAGGTGGTAGAGACACAGATTTTTATCACAAGACGTATAACTTCAAAACTCGAAACTGGGAAGATTTGCGCCTGAATCAATAAGAACATTTCCAGATACTCAAATACAATGATTTTCCGCCTGAACAAAGTGGTTTAGGGGTTTAGTTCCGCTTGAAATGACCATCAATAAACCTCCCAGCGCTGCACTTTATCTGAGGGGATGGCACTGCAGCAGGAGTTTTATACGTTACCATACGCGCAGGTCTCCTCGTACTGAGATAGATCTGACAACGTGAACACCTTGCAATTTTATGTCTCATTTCTGAACTGGTCAAATGGAACATGTACCGCTTGGACTCTCAGGACTCGGAGCTCGACAGGCTTTGCCTAAAAATAACTAATAAATGCTAACTATCACAGATGCTTTGCTCCTCTCAGCACCTCAGCAACATAATAAATTGGGCATTGGAGATGGGAAGAGGATTCGGTTTGTTTGTAAGCAACTGGGATTAACCCATGAGGGCAGATACTTTGGCCAATGATGACAAAGCTAATTAAATGAACATATGGTTACAGTGCAGTTCCTACCGTAGTTCAACCAACTGTAGATGTGTCTGCATTACTGTAGGGATACTGGACTTATTTTGTTCCATATTAACTATCTCAATGATATTTGTTAGTGTTAAACTACACACTCTTAGAAATAAGGGTTCCAAAAGGGTCCTTCTACAAGGGCTGAGGTTCTACCTGGAACCATTTGCTCCTGAAAAACCATTTCCCGAATAAAGGGTTTTCAAGGGTTCTTGGTAACACTGATGGTTTCAGTAAGAACCATTTTGATCCAGAGAACCCTTTAAAACGCCTTTCCTGAATAAAGGGTTTTAAAAGGGTTATTGGTGGAACCCTCCAAAAGGGTTCCAGGTGGAACCTTTATAAAAAGTTTCTACATGGAGCCAAAATGGGTTCTCCTATGAGGACAAGCAGTAGAATCTTATATGGTTCTACTTAGCACTTTTATTTCTAACAGTGTAGATTTGTGGCTTTGAGGGAAATATTTCAATAACTGAAGCTGCACTTTGATGTAGAGGTGAACATTGTCACCTCACAACAAATACATCCTTAGTATGAGTTTTCTTTAGGTGAATTCAGCTTCTTTTCACATTCCAAAGACATGCAGATTGGGTTTAGGATCGGCGTCGACTCTCAATTGCCTGTACGTATCATTGTGAGTTTGGACAGTTGTTTATCTCTGTATGTTGGCCTCCTGTCCAGGATCGACTCTTCCTCTTGCCCAATTTGTCTCCAACTTCCCTCCCCCCGCAGAATGAGGAGTAGATAAGGGATGAATATATCTCAGCAAGTCTTGCGGGAATTATTATTTCATTTGGAACAGACTTTCGGCAAATTTTACTCAATACGTTCGGTTTATGACCGAACATCTCCCAAACTCTATCAGCCTCAGGTGTGCATGAGTGTGATGCTGAGCACGTGTTAACGGGGCAACACACACTTTTCTGATTTGTGTGTTTATTCACACATAAATCCGGCGAGTACAAAATATATATATATATATAATATATATATATATATATTTTTAAAATGAAATTGCCATATGAATTATTGGTGCAGGGAGTAGGGGTAGGAGCTGATATTGGATTTCTTCCCACTCCCTTTTGAACATGCATGATTTAGATTAATTTCTGTCATTTATATTTTATGTGCATGTTTCATGATCAAAATAAAATAAATCATCATCATCATGCCAGAACCTGTACTGCACTGGTGAATTAATGCTTTCACTATAGCTCTCGTGGCGTTATGGAGGATACAATGTGCTCACCTTGTCTGTTTTTAAAAATAAACCTCAGTATTGTAAGATGCTAATATGCGTGTGTGTGCTTGTGTCAATCTTCCTTCTCCTCCAGCTGTGTCCCTGGCTCTTGCCCTGAATGGAGTCTTCACAAACACCATCAAGTTGATTGTTGGCAGGTAACAAGCAGAAAGCACTTTACAGCCTCTGATAGTGGTTAAATATTAGGCTGCAGCCTCTGAATGACATGTTTCAGCTTTCTCTCAATAGATAAATGGTCAGGTATCGCTTGGACAGAGATCGATTTCTCTCAAACAAAACCATAATTTTTGTTGTTTGCTTTATTTCACAGACCAAGGCCGGATTTCTTTCATCGCTGTTTCCCCGATGGACAAGATAACTCAAAGATGCAGTGCACTGGAGAGCCAGATCTCGTTTCCGAGGGACGCAAGAGCTTCCCCAGCAGTCATTCCTCCTGTGAGCATGAATGTCATTCCCAGCAGATCTCTGGCAGCACTCTTAAAGCAATGCCAACAAATAACAGATGCCAACCTCACATCGCTGAATCAATTATGAAGGCATATGTAGCTACTCATGCAAGGTTTCACATAGAAAACCTTGAGTGGTTGTCTACAGGGTATTTACATTCACATTTCAATGCAATGATGTTGCTGCGGTCCTTCTCTTTATAGGCTATTGAGTTGACATTGAGTCATCCTGCAGTGGCTTGTTAAGATGTTAAGTTACGAGTGTGGGGGATTTTGTCCATCATATTCAGTCTCGAGCACTTAGTGAGTGTTAAATGCATGCTTGTCTGATGTCAGTGTCAGCTGCTGCGTTCAGCTCTGCTCCCTCATGTGCGACACAGGGCATCTATTCTACAATATTGCTTTCCAGGTCACAACAATGGTGTGTTAAATAATTCAGATGTTTTTCTGTTGTCCAGCAGATGGATGTAAGTATGCAAGTGTTTCAGGCACATAAATGCGTACGTATTTGAAAAAAAATCAGTGAGTGACCTGTTGCCATGGACTTTGAAATGTATTTTCAGTCATGCTCTGGACCTCAGAAAACTCCAGAAGCAATACAATAACAGTGAAATTACACCGAACCCCCTGTGATCGATTATGCGATCTATATATCTTTATATCCTGGGGTAAGCTGGGTAGCATCTGTGGTATATTTGATATTTATGTTGTTTACTTTTATTCAAATCTCATATTACATTACCTCTCTGGATGCACATTCACACTTAACAAGGCAATTATGTAAAATTCATAAGCACAGCCAGAATGTGTAAACAAGGAAATATAGCATAGTATTGAAGCATTTATCACAGGTTGAAAAGCAATAACTCTGTCACTGTGACCATACTGAAATAATTTGTCTTTTTATATTTGTAATTAAAGTGAAAATGTTGCATCTAAACTTAGGCATACGGATTTTTTAACACTTTATATTACACTACAGTGACAACATGGAAATAGTACGGTAATAACCAAGCCAGCATTTCCTTGTGGGCCCAATAAGGCTTAGATTTTGGGATGAGTATGGGTTTCAAGCAAATTTGTCTGTAGTTTTCTGTGGTGGTTTGCTCACATGGGCTTTCCATGTGGAGCCCATTTTACTGAAACCATATGAGACCTGCATAATTTGCCCACATCAATGCCCACTTAGTGCCCAGGTAGCCTGGAAAGGGTATTAGGTGGACATAGGCTTAAAGGGGACATATTATACTCTCACTATATATTTTTCCAAGTTAACCTAGCTCCCTGGTGTCCTAATGAACATGCCTGTGACATGCTTTGGTCAAAATACCATGAGGATGAAGCACCACAGCAGTTCAATCACCCTGCAAAAACAGCCCTGTTCAGAACGTTCGGTTTAGTAGTATCTCTTTAGGTCCACCTTAAAAAAAGTAAAACGAAACTTAAAGGGGAAATAAGTAGTTTATAGTGCCATCTGGAGGAGAGACTGAAATTTACAACAAAGACCTGCTGCTCTGCTCACCCCCTCCCTTCCCTGAGCCCTACAGTATCTGCAGCTGGTCAAATGTCGTCCTCGTTGTCCTTCTCCGTGTCAGCAGATGAGGTTCGTGAGGCGAGGGAGAGGGCGAGCTACCGCGGCCGTAGCAGACGAAGCGTAGAGAGTGGAGGCGGGACTTCCGCTACAAGTAAAGAGACGCTTGTTTTGTTCTCTCGCGTTTGTCCTTACAGGCTCAGGTAGAAACATGGCGTCTCGCTGCTAACAGTGGCTATGCAACCGCGGTCCGCTGTCATGTTATTTAACATGACTTTTTGAAACACTACGAAAATGAAACAAAAACTATTACACAGCGACTAGACAATGCAGGAGCACATAATATGTATAAAAAAGTGGATTTTGGGTTATATAAACCCATAAATACTACATATGGTACCTTTAAGGGACACCAAATTACTGGGAGCTAACAGCAGTTAGCATTTGGAAAAGTGATCATTTGCAGGCTCTAGCAGGCCTATATATATTATATAACATGTATCCACTGGACAGATAAATCATCTGAGGCTGGAAGTTGTGTAGGACTCTGTGCTGCACTGTGGAGCCAAGAAAGGACTTCGCAGACTTCCGGTTTTTGGATACCATCGCCCTCAACAGCACTCTCTTGTGTTTTACGGACAAAGCGGAGCTCCGTGAGTCCCAATGACTGCGGTCGACATCGCATGTTATATCTCTTGTACTTACACTGAGGAGAACCACAAAAACACGAGTGAGTGATCTTTTTTTCACACTTTGCCTCCAGAGTCTCAAATATAAGGATTTAAATGATTAAAAAGTTGATTTTGCATAATATGTCACTTTTAAAGTGGGCAAGCACAGGTGGTACCACCATGAAAAACATGGTCAAACCCACTTTGGATCCATTATTGAGTTGTAACTCACGGGAGTGACCCAAATGCAGGATACAGACAGGTGGTATGGTGTTTCATGGTGAGAGGCGGTGGCTGGCAGATGGGAGGCAGGCAAGTAGTGATCGTGAGAGATGAAGAGACCAGGTCTTAGACAAAATATAAACACACTTGGCCTGAACGTATACTACCACAACAATCTGGCGATGAGTGGCTTAAGCAGAAGATAGGTAGATATAATGTAAGGCTGAGGAACTGATGAGAGGCAGGTGTGCAGACTGGGAGTGGTGATGGGCTGATGGCTCACAGTTTGTAATAGGGTGATAATATCATAGTAATACCATGCTATTTTAAACACATTTTCCAGATTTGTAATAACAATGCTCTCTCTTAAGTAAATAATAAGACTGTAGGTAAAGTAGGTAATAGCTCTCTGAGAATCAATGAGATAAGGACTAACATCAGTCTAATACTTTCACATTAATATGCTTGTGAATAAGAATGAATAATAATTACATGTAAAGTAGACATTCATCCCTCCTTATGCCCCGCACACAATTTCCATTGTTATTGCCCTGCTATTACTCGATGATTGCTCCAGAAATAAGATGGTATTACCATAATATTACTTTCTTTATTACAAAATTATACCGTCTTACAAATACAGTTTAGTTTCAATCTTGGGTTTGGTGAAGGGCGTATGTATGTGCAGTAAAACCCAGTGCTTGTGAAATGTTGTGGCAATTATGTGCCTTGAACTACTCCATGAAAGGTATCAATGTCTTTGTCACAATAATATGGTAAAATATCATCAGAGAAGACATGGAATAGGCAGTCATATGTAACAGTGATGGTGAGTTTCATTGTCAATTTCATTTAATCGCAATTTTCAAGTTGCACCTTCCCAGCTTCTCAAAGACCTGCCTTAGGAAAGAAGTTCTTTGAAGTGCTCTCTGAGTCCCATTGCTTTGCAATCCACCGCAGCGCTATATATGGCTAACATACATCTGTGGGGCAGCTCTAACAGCCTCGTGTTGTTGTGCTGCGAATGAGTAAGTGATTTAGAGAACCACACAGCAGGGACATGATAAGCACCTATGTCAGGGGAGAAAAGGAAGAAATCCAATTTCCTGTTAATGTCCCCTTTCATGACGACAACACTTTTTGGACCATGCACAAGTTGGAGAGCTTTTAACAGAATGAATGCGGAAAAAGACGCCGAATAGAGCGAGACACATGACAAGTGTGCAAGTATCGCCTTATTGTAATGTGCAAAAAAGCAGACGGGGCTATCTCACACGAAGCATTCACACACTCTTTCGGCCAAATAATATGTATGGTAATCAGATGACCCAAACAAATACATAAGAATTTAAAAGCACTCACCCGACTTCAGTGCTCAATGACTGCCTTTTTTTTTCATAGCACAAAAACTTTTATTTAATTTCAAAGTTTTTAAAGCCTCTCGGGTTCTGTGTGATTAGATTTTGTTGCTTCTTCTCGCGGCAAACTAACAGAGTAACGACAGGAGACGGGTCTCAGAAAGTGAAAGACAAACAGATAAACACAAACTCTTGAACCCACTTCAACAGCAAAGCCCTGAAAGCCGGGCGTGAACCATTACCAAAATGGTCCTAGTCCTATTCATATTCATCACACCCTCTCTCCCTGTGCATATCGAGTCCATTAGATATGATCGGTTAATAGGCGCTCTTAAAAACCATCTGCCATCTTTGCCATTTATTCCTTCCATGTCTGTAAGAATCCTGTGAGACACATCCAGTCACGGCTTTACGTCTCCACACTGCTTCTTTCACCCATATTGAATAGCATATAGGTTGGGATGTCAGTCTTATTATTTCAGTATCGAGGGAGAGAGAAGGACACTTGTGCAAAGTGTGCTCTCGTATGTTTACCCACTCATGCCCCTCCAGTGCGTCTGGAGTGTGATGAGGGTACAGGTTGAGGAGCAGCTTGTGTAGGAGTGCAGACCATTATATAGCGCTAATGAGGAGTTCCTGTCCGGCTTTTGTATGTTAATGGATGAAACGAGCTTAGTGCCCGAGCAGTTGGTAAATATGCATCACACTCCTGGACAGAGGGGTGTTCCGCTGTTCTCCGCACAGGTCAGAGGTCAGAATAGGAGGCAGATGGATTGGGGAAATGAGTTTGGTTGGGCGTGTTGTGTGTGTGTGTGTGGGCAGGTACTTCAAGAGGAGAAAGATATTTAAAAAATATATTTATAACCAAATTAAAAGAATCTACCAAAGCATTGCTCCACTTTTTTTTTTTTTTTTTTTTAATTTGTGATTTAGATTCAACCGCCTCTGTTTTGGATGGTAATTGTCTCTTTGCGTAATCACCCTATTTTCTTCTTTAAAAAAAAAGTGTAATCAAACTTAAATTTTCTTGTTCTTTGTGTTTTGAAGGAAACTGCACTCACCACCTCCATTAACCAACCTTGTTTAGTCTCAATGAATGACCTTCCAAGGCTTTTTAGAGCATGTGAACTGAATTCATTGCAATTCATGTTTTCTTTCATTGTCAGCCTCCTCTATAGCTTTTGGACTTTTTGGTAATTCTGCTTCCTCTTGAGAAGAAACCAACAGTGTTCAAACCATACTTCTCCAAACATGCTGGTTATAGTCTAAGTTATGCTATAATCTTACATTTGTGAGTGGTGTAGGAGTTCCCACTCATGTATTAAGTATAAAATCAAACAGTTGTATTAGTCTAATGCTCAAGCTGTCTGCACACATTAGTTTAATGCAGGAGAAAATAAGGGATACGTTTATGGCTACAGTGTTTTTTTTTATTTTTTAATACATTTAATAATTCTAATCCAATTTGTCTTGGTTTGACATGTAAAACACTCACATCAGAGGAGATAACAACATTTTTTTTTCCAGTTACTTTATATGTTATAAAATAATAGTCTTTATCAATAAAGGTCCGTACCAGGGTTTTTTAACTCCTGCCTCAACACACCTGATTCAAATAAATGGGTAGTTGATGTGTTGCAGGGAAGCATCTAAAACATGCAGGACAGTGGCTCTCCAGGACCAGGAGTGAGAAACCCTGAGAAGCCCTCATGTAAATAACCAGTCATGTAAATAATATTAACTTTTTGCCTTATCTGCAGAAACGGTTACTAAATTCTGAAATGATGAGCACATGCCCATATTGAGTTTTGTCAGTCTTGCAGTCACTATGCTTTCCTCCAGTGCAAACACTCCAAATTGCTTCCAGTGTACCTGCGACTGTAGGTGAATTAATACGCTAACCCTCTGAGGGTTTGTTGACCTGCCCTCAGTGAGTCCCTGTCTTCCTCTCAAAGCATGCTTGGATGAGCTCCAGCTCTCCTCACTCTGAATGATAATGACAGGAATGGCAGTAAACTGGGCCCGTGCTGGGTCCTAAGCTTTGTATCATGTACAGACTGGGTGATGATATTGGATTCTATTTCCTCATTACACCAGTGGTGGTGGTGATGGCGGGGTGAGCAGTTCAGATTCTGTAGGTGTCTCAGAAATTTGTCATGTTCTATGTATCACTGCTCCAAGTTTTCCTTTAAAGGTTAATTCAACAGAGTGGCTCTATTGTTCATAGGCAATAGCGTCTTCCTTTAAAATGAGTTATGTGAGCATCTTCACCGGAGTTGTTAAAATGAATGGTGTGTGTGCTGCTCGGCGATTGGGAATGTGGACAGTTCACGCAGAAGTCTCATGGATCATGGGCAATGAGGGATGCTGCAGGGCAATTTCACGGGATTCACAGTGTTGTAACCTTAGACCGTGTTCACTTACCCCATTCCTCACTCTACTGACTCAACAAACACAAAAAAATGCTTAAAACTAAAAAAAAATAACGAAAGCAGTTGTTGAGAATGCTTGCTCAGTAAATCCACTAATAAGAGGAGGGAGGGAAGGATTGTGTGTAATACATTTAGATACAATAAATCAAACATGCCCTTGTTGGATCATATCAAAATCACACACTAGATTAAGTCATGGCTCAAGTCACAGCTAATGAAATGATACTGGAAGACTTATTTTTAATAAAAACCTAATCTCGGCCTGGGAAATGCAGAGTGTTAAATGGAATTAATTCCTACTCCCTTATCGAAGAACAAACACTGCGACAGCCGGATGTTCTCCTTCCTCAATCCACCATCCATCCTCTCTGTCAACAAGCTACATGTATGTCAGACTATTCTTAGAATTACTATTCCAGTTTGTGGGTTGACTGACAAGTGGGCAGCTCGTGGATGCTGAAGTGCAGCCGTTTGGTTGAACTGTGGCAATAGACAAAATGACAGCCTCACAAATGTTTATGGCTCCATCACGCAACCTGTAATTTATTCAATCAGTTAATTAATTCATTGTAATTCATTCATTCATTAATGTGTTTGTGAACATGTTACAGTTAGCTGTTGAGCGTTATGTATACAACTCTGTAATAATGTTGAGCTGTGATGTAATTTAGCATTGATATATATATTCCATCTTCATCCGGGAGGGATTGTACATAACAAACTCATTTGGAGCATTGTGTGCACTGCACAGTGCGTTTGTTCCAGGATGAAAAATCGCAAGTGTATTGACTGTTGCTATGTGACAATTCCATTCCTCAGTGAGCTCACCTGCAAGTGTGGTGCAGGGGAGAAGCTGCAAATCATGTGGGGAGCGCATGGCCAAGAGGAAAGGTTACTCGAAAATCATGGAAGGTTACTGGTTCAATACTGGTACAGGCCAAGGTCTGGGGTGCCCCTGAGCCGGGTGCTCCCCCGGCACTGATAAGTGCTGCCCACTGCTCCTGCGCCCTGGTTGTGTTTGTTTAAGGATGTAATAAAGATGGGTTAAATGCAGAGGACTATCACTAATTGGTGTGTGGGTGTGCAAAATAATTTAAATTCTAGCGTGTTGGTTTCCTGTCTGACTTATTGTTTAACTTTTACGGTGTGGCAGTCAGTCACGCAGTGTTTCCGACTTTTTTTTTTTGTCGAGGCACAGTTGCAGCATGCTGAATAGCAAAGACAGTGGTGAGAGTTTATAATGTGAAAATCTAAGCATGACAACCTTGACCTTCCTCCTCTTTGTCTGCTCACTTCTTCTGTTTGCTAGTCGCCTTCTCCGGCCTTGGCTTCACCTCCTTCTATCTGGCAGGGAAGCTGCACTGTTTCACGGATCAGGGGCGAGGGCGTAGCTGGCGTCTCTGTGCCATGGTGCTGCCTCTCTACAGTGCCATGATGATTGCCCTGTCCCGGACTTGCGACTACAAACACCACTGGCAAGGTTTGCATAACGGCTCGATCACGATACACGGGGATATGATTTCCCTGCATGAATCACAATTAGATGCATTATCATATGTCAGATAAATGCTGTATATTTTTAGCGTATACACTGTTCAACTGGTTTTCAGACTGAGAAGGATTGCTATACAGACGTCACCTGGCCTTAGGCACTTTTATACTTACTAGTGCAGTGCCCGTAGGAAGTATGTATTCCTATAGTGGTAGCTGAAGAAGATTTTTCAGTTATGGTAATGCCTGATAAGGACTAACTAACATAGTGGCGTGCTAATCGTAGCCTCACTAGCTTACCTTTGGAAACAGATTAGCCAAGTTAGCAGCAAAGTAGTAGCATGCTAATGAAAAATAAATATGTGCTCGCACGACTTCGCCGTTTCAGTATAACAACATGTTCTGTGGTGAACCGTGTGAAAATGTCTCACCCACCGTGAGGACAGCTTCTTTACTCCCACCTCCCTGCTCCAGACAGCGCAGCTGCTGCTGATGAGCCGCTGCCTGCCTGGTTTTGCGTGATAAATCTGCGAAAATTTAAATTCCTCCAAATAAATTTCAAATCAAGGATGCACACTATCGGGCCATTCTAAACCCATATCCAAAGTCTTAGGGCAATCTGACGAAGGGTCAGCGAGATATGTCTGTCACGGACGGACAGACAGAAACACATACACAACTTGCTTTATAGATATAAAGATCATTTATAAGTCAAACTGTGGGTGACAAATTAGTATTAATTAACTAATTAACTTAACCAGCATTAGTGAGCAATTCAGGGAGAGCCCAGGAACAAAAAGATTGTTTCAGTACTGTCAGCTATGGCGTGATGACAGATTTGGGTTTCCTAAAAACTGCCTCAAATGCAGCATAAAATTTAGCAGCAATCGGGATAAACAACAACAATATTACAAGCTTTGGTTTTTTCTTTAATGTTGTGGAAGGACTGAAGGGAAGGGAATACATATGTGGGTGGTGCGTGGTGAGAATGTGCGGTAATACGTTGACGGCTTTGTCATATGGTGTTAATTAGTTTTACTGAGCCATATGTTCCTGGTGAGGTGGGCAGCAAAACAGACAGTTCTTTTAAGCATTCGCTTACATAAAATACACAACAAAAAATGGAGTTACAAGCAGGCTGACCACTATTTCAGTCTTCTTAGTATTTCTTAAGTCTGCACATTATTCTCTTGCCTCTCCCCTGTCCGTTGGGAGATCAGCAATAGCGAAGCCCATTTAACTTGATCTGTGCTGAATATAAACACGAGGTGGTAGCCTCACTGCTGAGCCATGCTTGATGAAGTTGAATATTCTCACCATCCTACTGCATTTTGGAGGTGCACTAAATTATGTTATAGCACTGGGGAAAAGACTGGTTTTCCAGTCGATGTCTTCACGAAGTCACCAAACTATTATTGCATCAAATCACAGGCTATAAAGTTCCGTCGACAGGAGTTGATGCGAGCGTATTCATTGTGAACTTTTGTCGGCGGAGGAAATCAATGTGATACTAAATTCCATTTCACCCTGAAGAGGAAAATAAAGTAAGAACCTATGTGGAAGATCGTAATTTCGATATCAATACAGTCTCTTTTCTTCACTGTGCTGCAGCCAACAACTGATCATGTGATACTGATCTATGTCCAGCAATATAGGCTTCATATTCAGCATGGCAGTGTGATATTGCATGATGTATCACAGCTTAGAGGGAGGCAGGTATGACATAAAACTGTACAGCATCGAAGTGCACGGTAAAGCAGATTCATCTCTTTGCCTTTTTTCAGTTTGCTATCGACCTCTAAACTAAAGCAGGCCATGATGGCTGCTCACTGGAACATTAAAGCACACAGAGTAAAGTCTAATTAAACGTGTTCAAAAAAGGTGCGATTTCTCGGCCTCCACAATTAAATATAGATCCTGGTCTTAAAATACATGTGTTCTTTTTCTGGTTTTTGCAGACGCCTTTGTTGGAGGAGTGATCGGGTTGCTGTTTGCGTACATCTGCTACCGCCAGCACTACCCACCTTTTCTGCACATGGACTGCCACCTGCCTTATGCCAGTCTGGCTGCCACTACCCACACACCCGCACATCCCAAGGAAGACCCACAGCCCACTGACAATGCCACCACCCTCCCTCTGGAGGGCTTGACTGAAGGGCCACTATGACTAGTGTCCACCACGGAGACTCCCCCGACACACTCACAAAACCACCAAGCCCAACTCCCCATTCCCACTGATTGAGTGGCTCTTGTTTACATTCCAGTGGACAGTTATGTCCCTCACTGATCCCCGTACACTTACACCCAGTCTCGGTGGCACCTTCATACTGTTTTGTTTATCCTTTTATATCTGTTTCTCGCTTAGCAGCTGTGAATGTCTATATTTAGATGTGATGTAGGAGAATATGGGACATCACCAGTGAGAGGGGGGAGAAAGAAAAACATGTTTGGATTTGAGGAAACAGGTTTTTACTAATGGCTGTTAAGGTTGATAAAAAATAAACAAAGCCAATTTCTTTGCTGGAATTGATTTAATTAATGAGAGATGTTGTGGCAGCTCGCGTTATGCTGGAGTGTATTTAATATTTTGCAGTTCGTTGAGGAATCCACAGAAACACGTTTAAAATATCACAGCAATCGAACCATGAAATCAAAGTACTGTAATATATTTATTTCAAGATTTAATGAGTCTGTGGGCAAGAAATTCTGGGATTTCAGAGCAATTAGATACCCATTAACATTCTAGAGTAGAATTTCTGACAGTGCTTTTTCAGAGGAAAACTGGAGTCATGCAATTTTTGTTTATGATAATTTGAGGTTGTCCATCGAAACATAAACGGCAAAAACTGGACCAATACAGTGTTGGATTAAGGCACTGTTCTGTGTTAAGGGAACATGTCAGAATGTCTTTTTAAAAAGCACCTTTTAAGAATAATCTGCTGAACCAATCAGCTTTCCAATGCAATTCCAAGAACACCGCTCATGCATTCCCCTTTTCTTCCCTTGTCGCCCATCCAACTTTAATTTTTTATGAGCCCTGCATTTAACACTTGTTCCCAGAGGTTGCATATAGTTTAATGACTGAAATCAATAACAGGCGGGAGGGAATGGTGTCGTGGAAGTGTGTCATGGAGAGGCACAAACTCCAACCTTGCCCTGCATTAATCCTCATTAAGTGAGGTCAGCCACCAATGCTTATGAGGAGACTAGGACTGTAGTAGGTCCCCCATGGACTGCCTAAGCATTAAAAATGGACCTGAGCCCACTTAAGTCCCATAAATAGACAATCTAGTATTCAGCAGATGACAGGCCTGACAACGCGACAGCAACTTTTGATGTATTATTCATCCATTAATGTCCTGTCATTTACAAATATTCACAGCCTTTTTCTCCCTGTATTGTGTGGACCCTTCCAGGCTTTTACCAGAGATGACACATGGCTACATTACTGGTTCCCCATCATCAGAAAAGCTATTTGTACCCTCTTTCAAGTTTTGTTAGAAATGATGGATCATTTTGTTGCCACGGTTACCATGTTTGTTTTGCTATTACTGTGACAACATCAATGGGGAAGTGCAACCTCAGCTTACCTCAGACCTGACCAAACCCCTAGGAAGGCAAAGAATGTATATGTACGCTTTAAACTGAGGAGGAAAAAAAACAAAAACAGCATGATAAAGAATCTGAATTGAGGTAGAAGACCATTTAGTAATTTCATCATCTTTTAGTCTTTTGCATTTTAGTCTGTCTATTAACAAAATGCATTTTGTAGAAAAAACATCTGTTGATACGTCTGTGGCTTCAGCTGCTCTTCGCTTAATTCTGGACACGATCTGGCTCGTAGCACAGGGACAGAGACGAAACCTCTGCGATCAAAATCCTTTTGAATGTCAGTTTTAAAGAATCAGTCACAATCAAGCCTCATTGAAATTCAACCCTTTGGCCGAATCTTAAAATTGCGTACATGTATATGTGTGTTTATGTGTGTGTGTGTGTGTGTGTGTGTGTGTGTGTGTGTGTGTGTGTGTGTGTGTGTGTGTGTGTGTGTGTGTGTGTGTGTGTGTGTGTGTGCGTGTGTGTGTGTGTGTGCGTGCAGTACACCAGTGCAATACAAAAGAATGAACATTTCAATAGAGGGAGGAGGTGCTCTATTTTGCACATCAGACTCTGAGACGGGACTGTGACTGAGAACTAACTTCCTCTTAGCTGAGTGTTGGCTCTACCAAGTCCTTCAGCTCAGACCTGGAGATCTGTAACTGAGAGATGTTGACATCTTGTGTCAGATTTAGGAATGAAATTATCGTGGCAGAGATGCTTTATGTTCTATAGACCTGCATTTGCTTGACTTGGCAGCCTTATGGTTGTACCTTGTTTGTTTTTTTTCCCCCCTACTAGATGTTGCAGTGTACAGTCTATATTGACAAAAAAAAGTGTTCATGTCTGTAAGAGTATTTTTGGCTATATAAGGATTTATTTTTTTCCCAGAAGCCTTGAAATCATTCCATGTTTTGTTTGACTTCGGTGCTATATATTTTGTAGCGGTAGTCCCTTTGAATTAAAGTGACAGTCATTTTCTACAGAGAGAAAAAGAGAACAAATACAACATATGTCAGTTTTCGTTTGTTTGTTGTTGTTGTTTTTTTTTGCTTGTGATTTATTTCCCGTCATTTCAGCATCCCAAGGACTGATGGGATAGATGTACTTGAAAAATATTTAAGAATGATGAAATTATTATTATCGGTTACAATATATAGATGTCTGAAGAGAAAAGAATGTGTGACTTAAGAATATTTGTTCATGGCATGCCAGTTCCATTAGTGAGAAAAGACTGTTTTCTATGAATACGCATGTCTTGCCTTGAAAACTCTTTGAAGTGTGTTTTGCTGTTCATATACTTTATGTACAATAAAAGACTGCAGCTGTGTGAAAATGTGCTCATGAAGAAAAGAGAGGAGACTAATGTATCCCGTGAATGTACACATGCTTTTGTAACAGGAACCGTGAACTGCTTCACACGCTTTTCATCACAACTCTGGACCCCCAGCATGTTCTCTGTTTGTATTAAGACACTGCACCATCTCCTGTGTGCTCTCACTTTCTGTTTTCAGCTGACAGACAGCAGGGTGCTACTAATGCAGCTCAGTGTGTGTGTGTGTGTGTATGTGGGTGTGTGGGTGTGAGATTGGGTCATTCTCACAACTTTAAATGTATTTTTTAGGGTTAAGACTGCATTTTTGAGTTAGAATTTGATTTCATTTTGATGGTTTATGGTACAAGTGTATGATTGTCCTCCCCAAGCATGGTGTGTGTGTGTGTGTGTGTGTGTGTGTGTGTGTGTGTGTGTGTGTGTGTGTGTGTGTGTGTGTGTGTGTACTTGTGAAACAGTAGTAGAGGGGACTTTGGTGTCGTTACACACTCACAAGCAGGGGACTCCATGTTAAACATGGGACATTTTTCAGGTTCCCTTTCAGTCATGATTTAAATCATGCTAAACTCAAGTTTAAGACGCTCTGGTCATTGTTTTTTTAATATTAAGCAAAGTGGGGACTTGCAAGTGTGTCAGTGTGAAAGCCCATACTCAGCAGTGCCCCTGCTGGCTCGAGAAGGAAGTGTGTTTGTTTTTACAGTAGACAGAGAGTGAATACAGCAATCTTTACCATTTGCATTCCGAATACAAAAACATAATTCATTCATATGCTTTTCTCTTCCAGTTTAACATCTGCATAAATGTCTCATGGCATTATTTAACCCTAATTTTCTATTACTATTTGCATGACCTTAAAATGAGCCCTCGAGTCCTCTGCCGTACCCAACCACTATTTTTCGTTTGCAAACAGTTGGTTGTACGAAATTAAGCATTTGTCTGGTTTTCTGCCTAAAGCCATCCTGGAACTAAGAATATATTGAATATCCACCTGAGAGTGACTTCACTGGTTGTAAAAAGTACTCGGTTTGAATGGAAATGTGTAGTCAACTTGTCACCTGATTTACAATGTCAGCAAACAGGTTTGGTCTCTATACCTAGTTTCAGGGTTTCCTTCAACACAACATTACGTACATTATTTTTAAATGTCTACCCAAAATTAGAGGCACACAATGGACACAAATGTGATTGACACCTACTATTGTTCAGTAGGGGCCTGGTTGTCACCGACATTGGTGAATAAATGGCTGCAAAAACTGTCACGCTGCCGGTCAAATCACAAATCTGAGGGCTCCACAAAGGAGTTTGTTGTGACTACATCCATTTTAGGCTATTGCCACCATCTTTAGTAGATTACAATGGTATTACTTTTCATTTAGCACTAAAACAGTAGGCTTACCACTGTAAGATTAATCATTGTAACATTTTCATTTGATTTATTTAAACATGAGTTACATATTCCAACTTAATGCCAGGAGCTATCAGTATTTCAACTGAACAAGAAATAAAGCAATGAACAGTAACAGACTTTTCTGACTCCCAAAGCATTAGCTTTATGTTCAAAACTGCAAATGACATTTTTTAAAGGCTCAAAATTGAATTCTAAATATTTTCAAAAACCCATATAGCCTTGTCACTCATGAAAGAGATTCCCTCTGAATACCAAGTCAACGACATCACCAATCAATAAGGCTGTTGCTCTCAGTCAATGTGACCTCTTCATTGCACCGATAAGCGTTTGTGATTGTTTCTTTTCAAAAGCCTATTAGAGCGTGGCAACATTTGCAAAGAACCACACGGCCTCAAGGTAGGTGGTTGAAAAAAGAGAGACGAACACATGCTCTGCTAAAAAACTTGGGTGACGCACGATGACTGCTAACAAACTCTACAGGCAGACTCAGGAATAGAAGCTCATTGTCCTGCCTACACAGAGCCGTGTAAAGCCTCAAAGGACCCTGGTTTCACCTCATATTTGAAGCTCAGTGGCTTCGAATATTTGATCTATCAAGTGATTTATAGGAAGCTATATAGGCAGAAAAATATGACCTCGGTTTGTTATACAATGTTAGGAGTTGAGCTGTTCACTGACTATGTTGTTTTGTTGTTTTTTTTATTTCAAAGCACAGCGTGCACATGCAACCACAGAACACCCACACGGCATCAATTACACGGACACAGTCGTTGTTGGCAATTTGCCATGTTTGCCTTGGAAAAAGAAGTGATCGTTTCCTTTCAGTGTGAGCATGATTGGAAAGGCAAATATGTCATTCCTCTAAACATCCATATTGTTTTCCTGTCAAGGGCGACACCCCTCTTCTGGATGAGCAGTGTCATTATGATCATCAAATCAGCCCGGATCTAATGCATCAATAGTCACCCGGCATCTAATATCACTTAACATTGCAATACCCTTCAAAAAGTTACATAATACTCCATCATCCTCAGTGTTCTCAGGGAGCATTTTAAATGGAGATTTCAAGAATTGATGGTTTTCGTGAGGGAACAGAGATCATTATCATGCCAATTCAACGTCAACTTTATTGCCATGTGTTCTATATACATGCAACAAATCTATAGATTAGATTTTTGTAATGATGTAGTAAACAAGAAGTAGACATCAGACCTGTTTCTCATCTATTGGGAAGTTCTAGTGGTGCTATAAATAAAACAAATTATAGCAGTAGGATTAATTTTAAAATGTAAATGTATCTATATTATGTTGTTTCCCTCAGGCATATGTGACAAGGCATGTGTCACTGAAGAATAATTGTAAAAGACATTTGATATTGGGGCCACAAAAACTTCATATGCCCTCTGGAAATGTCTAAATCTATGCAAAAAATACTTTTTTTTAGAAACAATCTTCTCTCATTTAAAAATGTAGTGTTGTTACACACATTGAGGCCGACTTGTCTGGTAAATGTGTACTGTTAAGGTGACAATGAAGCATAATTATCTTTTTCAACATTAAAGTTCACTTGGATTTGTGGTAAAGGTAAGAGTATGATGTGCTGCTGATATTATACTTTCCCTTTACTGCTTTAAAGTAAAGCTTGCGATGGTAAGGAACTGTTTCTCTGCAACCTTTTTAAATGTATATATATATATATATATATGAGTGACTCTGGATTCTGAAGGAAGTGACAAAAAAGAAGACGTGGAAAATAAAGGAATCTTTAATTTGGCTCATAATGAATGGATCAGCCAAGGAAAATGAAACGTATATTTTAGAAGTCTTAACCAAAGAGACGCACTTGATATTTGGAAAAACCTAAAAATATGTTTCTGATTAGTTCCCAGAAGTCAAATAAGTGAAATAAAAACTCTGATTCTTTCCATTTCTCACTCTTTGCGCTCAGATTTTCATAGGGTTTGTACAAGCCTGGAGGTCTAACTATTGATCTAAACAGACAGCAGTGGAAAAAAAACACACGCAAGTGTATTCATGTACAGTATGGTGTCACACACGATACTCCAACTCAACAAGGATAACAGCTGAAGTAGAAACTGACATTCATAATAGATCAATGGCAATGAGTAGACAGCTGTAGATGTACCTTTCGTGCTCCTGTGAATTCCTCTGGGTTCTGTGCTATATCGCACAGCTCTCTGATTCCTGTCGTGTTTGCCTCATTCATGCTCAAACCACAAGTCAGAAAAAAGAAAAAGGTCTCACATTCAGTATAAACCCACAAGGAATTGTTGGGATTGGCAGTCACGCTCTCTTCTTCTTAAATGCTTAGCACTGATTGTGCTCTCGGTTTGCTCGCTTACATTGATCCACGTCATTGACAGACAAGACGTGGAACAAGTCAGCAAAGGACAAACACTTGGATGGAAGAATGGAGTTTCCCCCCCCCCCCCCCCCCCAACAGAACGTGATGAAAGTAATGTTTGTGAAACTTTGTTGTTCAATTGGAGTATTGTGTCTCCAGAGAAATGTGTCAAGTTAGATGTTGTTATTGTCAGCCAACATCAGTGAGTAAGTTTACCTCTCATCCACTCAAAGGGGGAAAAAAAGTAATTTTACGCACAGCATGGATGTCTTACTCAAAACTAAAATCCTTGCACATCTGTTTTCTCCTTTGACGATGTTGGTAGTGTAATGACTATTACATTGCAACTATCCTTTCTTCCCCTTTTTTTTCATTTTCCCACTGAATTATGTTGCTGAGTCTGCCCTTACACTTGTGGTTTGTATGTTTTATTGGAAACGCAGATGTCTATAAACTGGGAGGGAAAATTCTAATCTTCAGCCATCTTTGAGTTTAATTACTCACATATTCTTATAACCAGATAGTGGTTATTAGCACTCTTGCCTTCGCAGAAAGAATTAGGTAAATTGGTCACTCTAAATCAGGGGTTCTCAAAGTTTTGATACCCGAGGGCCAATTTAGGAACCCAACATTGGACTGAGGGCCGCCAAAGGAAAAAAAACTAGAAAGAAATCCCATTTTTAATAATTTTAATGACCAGATTGCAGTTCTACAGTTTAGCGTTAAGTAATGTAAGCGTTAATATAATGTAATTTAAGCATTAATATAATAACGCTTTATAATTTACTGGGTAATTACCCAGTATTTTGGTCATTGTTCTTACTTTCTAATTACAAGTTAATACCAAGTAACACATTTCTGTTACCATATATTTACTGGGTAAATAGCTAGTAATTGGGGGCTGTAGCTACCTGCTTATTACCAGCTTATAACACAATAATACACTAAAATTCACCATATAGAAACCAGGTTAATACCCAGTATTTTTGTTTACATTTATTGGTCTGTATCCACTAATGTCCAATAAACATTTAACAAGCTTAGTACTTCCTGGATTAAAACTATCAACTGGAATTCATTGCGGGCCGCCAGAAATGTTTCTGTGGGCCGCCATTGGCCCCCAGGCCGCACTTTGAGAACCAATGCTCTAAATTGACAGTATGACAGGGTGAGTATGAGAGTGAATAGTTGTTTGTCACTATATGTGGACAGTTGATGGACTGGCAAACTGTCCAGGATGTACCCCGCCTACCGCCTATCGCCTTATGTCAGCTGAGATTGGCACAGCGCCCCCTGAGAACCCTCATGTGGAGGATAAAGTGGTAGAAGATGGATGGAATCAATAGTTATAACCAGACCTGGTGTTGAATATAAACATACATATTATACAGGCGCCTTTCAAGGTTCCCTCTCTACCTATAGATACCAATGCATCTTGACCTAACAGACTATGTCAAGGCTTACTAACTATATGTATCAGAATCTATGACGACACCTCACCGTGCAGATGTCAGGCATTGTCTCAGTTCTCCTCAGATCTGAGCTGTCTTCAATAAAATCGGATAATCCAAAATCTCAAAAACAAATTGACGTTATGATAACTGTGATATTTTCCCTAGACTGCCCAGACAGGTTATGGAAGTTGTTTTTGTGTCTAAGCATGATGAAATCAAAATCATCAAAGTGCGTCTGAAGTTAAGAAGCTGAAATCTTTTGCTGATTCGCTCAGATGTGTTTTTAATCGCTGTTGGATCGGCAGACTTAGGCTCACTCTGAAGATATATTTTTATCTCCACTGGTGCTGGTTCATGACTGAGGTGTGAGGAGAGCAAAGTGAGACACTTAAGAGAATAAACCCAGTCTGAAACTGTCAGCACAGCTCGACATCATTACTTTCACGATATCTTTCATAAAACTCTAAGTGTTGAAGTCAAAATAATGTTCATCAGCTTCAACCAAGTCCAACATTCCCTATTTGTCATTAAGGGTGTCATGCGGTAAATGCTTTTGAGACATTTCAAACACAGAAATGTAACCACTGTGGCAACATTGTGATGAATTACTCAGAGAACCAATGTCGTCAGCACCTTGGACAGTGTTTTTCTGCTGGGACATTTTGCAGAAGAGACCCTGGGGATTTACCAAAGTATTTGTTCTGCACCATGGCCACAGGTGCCACAGGTGAGCTGCTTTATTCTCAAAGCTACTGACCCACTTGTCAGCACTTTTCAGAAAAGTAGGAACAGGAGAGTGGCTGAGCATGCTGGGAGTGCCTCATACAGCTGGCTGCTCGCACATACATGGCTTTGTTTTCTTGTAGTTCATTAAAATGAAAAAAATGTTGCATAACTCTTGACGTGCCTTGCTTTTCTCATTTTTAGCTATTTTGAATAAGGATGTGTGTGTGTGGGGGGGGGGACAATGGAGGAAAGAATCTAAATGTTAATGTCATTTTTAAAAATGGATCATCCGCTGCCTATGCATACGTCTTTTTCAATACATGAATAGAAGCTGATGCAAAGAGATCTGGAGATTTTGTGAGGTGATGACGACAGGATTTCTCAGCCATGAATGCCCCAGTGTGTTACTTCTCTCTGTAAAACACTAGTATTGTTGCACACAATCCTCAGAGCTCCAGAGCCTGGAGAGATTTCTGAAAGGACGACTGCAAGTCCATAGTTCACGTTGCCAGCAGAGCTGATGTTCTCCTGCTCTCCCTCCGTCAAATGTGATGTGAAACAAACCGCTCTGTGTGCAGAGCACTCGTGTGGAGCTGAGAGGCCTCATTAGAATACTTTGAATGTAATGGACAAACTACAGATTTTAAAACCTCATATTCAAATTTTAGCACGAGGATACTAAAACTAGTTCAGTGGAATAAAGAATTCATATTTGGTATTAAATGTTGAAACGCTGTCTAGGTAGCAGTGGAGAGCTGTGAGTTCAGAAGATAAAGTGAATATTCAAGACATAAAACCTTGAATGTTTTTTTCATTTTTTTTTTCCAACAATAAAATATTGAAAACATCCGATTTGAATTCTCATACAAAGACCAAATTTTGAGTGATTTTGGATGAACGCGCCGCTGCTCTTGATCAAATCAAACAGCACTTTGTTGGGAAAATCGACATTTTTATAGCTGCTCATTTTGCCAATAATGATGATTTATTTTTGCTGCATTTCTGCTCTTGTGTTACCACTCTTGCCCAACAGTACAATACAATACAATGAATTACGGGGAGAGGAAATGATGCCAGGAAATGTATATTGGCATTTGGCAATTTAGTAGTGCTTACACAGCACAGGCTGTAAGCCTTACATGTATATTGATACTGACTGATGGACTATTGCTAACCGACAGGAAAAAAAAAGAAAAAAGTATGTGAGATGAGTTATCTTTATGGACATGATGACTCTGGGAAGGTTTTCCTGAAATCTTTGTTAACATTTAATGAGCACCAGTGAACTATTGATTTCTTTGTAGCCCGTGGGATGAAGGTGCAGTCAAGAGGGAATTTATCTCAGGTTCACTATATTGCAGTCCGAACCCATCCCACCCCCACACCTTAACCACACTTGGCAGAATTCCTCTTTCTGATGATGCTGTAAGTCTTCTATGTGTGTGTGTGTGTGTGTGTGTGTGCGTGCACACTTTTCTTCCAGGACTACATTCAACTTTTCAGAGTAATGTGATGTGGCAGGCTTTTTCAAATTTCCGACGAGAACGTAAATGTGCACAGTTCTTCTGTGCGTCTGTGCGCATCACAAAACAAGAAGAGACAAAGTGAGCAGAAGAAAAGCCGAGTGAGGAATAAATAAATATTTAAAATGAAAATCAAGTGCTATGCCCACACGGGCGCAACAATGATGAAGTGGGAAACAAACTGATACAGACACTTTTAAAACTTATAGTGACCAAGGACATATTGTAGGGTGAATTAAAATTGAAATCCTCAGTGTACATAGCAGGATTGGTTGTCATAGTAATCACATTAACATCCCATACACTAGCTGAGACATCATCTACACTTATGTTTCATGCTCTGGAGAAATTGTGTAAAAATTGCCGTTTTAGGCACAAAAAAAACAACATTATTTGTAATGGCCATATGTGTATGTATTTGTCATATAATTTTTCTTATTTTTAGACCTTACATTTGGTGAATTTGACTGTTAGCGTTTCACCTTGAGGAATCCTTGTGCTGTGCCTTCTGTCACCCACCTATCAACTTATATATTCATGGAACCTTTATAACCCAACAGAGGATTTGAAATGTCCATCACAGTGAAATTAAAGATTCCCAAAAAACGTAGAGGTGGCAGTCGGTAAAGATGTGTACGGCAAAAGCCACGAAATGTGATCTGTTCCAGCCGAATGATTCTGGGAAGATTAGGAATCATAGAATACAGACACAGAGAGAGCATGTATGTCTGTATGCTCACATCATTCTCTTATCGTCTTTATCTTTTGTTTTGTATTTTTGGCTGAGTGAACATTCAAATGAACCTGTGAAAGTTAACTTGATTGCTATGTTTCTCACCGCCTACCTATAAAAAGAGAGCAAAGCATCAATAATTCAACAGATACAATTGCTCGCCGCTGGTAACAAACCTGAACATCTGGTCAAATCTCAGCTTTACAACATCTCACTTTTGTCTTTCTCCCCCGTCACAGTTCACCTGCGGTCAAACAAACACCGACCCAGCACTTCGATCTGACGAACAAGATTTTACCAATTACCTCCATGGATCTTTCCCAGCTCATACCCATAATCACAACTCAATGTGATGGATGCTTTCACCTCCTGCCGCTAGTTGCATTGTTATAATAATGACCAGAAGCCACATTCTGATAATTTGGCTACGGAAAAATATCCTCAGAGGCCAGAGAAGCAGCAATAGTGCTGAGTGGTCATTGTTTTCCAACGCTGGAAGAAGGAAAAAAAAATGTGGAGAATGGGGAATAGTGCTTTTCCTCCCTCAACATTCAGAGCTAAAGTGCTCTCAAACAAATCCCCCAGTTGCCCCTGGAGCAATTAGCGAGCTCTCTACCCAGTGCTCTGTTGTACTAAATGCTGACTGCTCCTTTGTGCATATTCTCTGTTTACGGAGAGATTAAATGCAGAGGTTGTGTGTGTGTCAACTTTTCTTCAGCATACCTTCTCTTTCTTCTCAAGCATTTTAGAATGCAGGCTCCGTGCAATGTTTTATATGAAACTTTTTTCGCGATATTGAAAGGCAGCAGGTGGGAAACAGCTTGTCCTGATTTTTCTCACCAACTGTGTCCTTGCAATGATGAAACTATAGCTATTTACCAGCGTTGGTTCAAATCGGCGAGTCCTGACGATCTTTGCTGCAGTGTTCCATATAGTATCACAGAGATATACTCACAACTGTGACGAGCATTTAATTGATCGAGGCACCCGTTGGGTAACGCTTTCTTTTACAGTCCCCTAATTACCAGGTATTGACCTGGTAAATTCATGGTAACACAAAAGTGTTACTAGGTAATTACCAATGGTACTAAGGAAGTAAATACAATGAAAATATGGCCAAAATACTGGGCATTTACCAGGTAACTATATAGTAAATTATAGTGTGTTATTGGGTAATTAAAGCTGGTAATAAGAAGGTAAATACAATAAAACTATGGCCAAAATGGTGGATATTTACCTGGTAACTATATGGCAAATGTTAGTGTATTATTGGGTTATAAGCTGGTAATAAGCAGGTAGCTACAGTCTTCTAATTACTAGCTATTTACCCAGTAAATATATGGTTACAGAAATATGTTACTAGGTATTAGCTTGTGATAAGAAGGTCAAAATACTGGGTAAATTATAAAGTGTTATTGGTAATAACTACTGGTTGTAAGTGGGTAAATACAGCGAATCTGCAGCAGGAATACTAAGTATTCATCTGGTTAAATTATATTGTGTTATTGGAAAATGACCACTGGTAATAAACAGGTAAGTATTTCTATTTAAAGGTGCATTATGTAATAAATCTAAAGCAACCGGCCATAAAATCATCCTAATGTCACAGAGACTCAGGAATAACAACAACAGTAGAGCCAAAATATTTGCATTAAAATAAATCTTTTGCAGACCGCAAATCATGTTTATGTTTTGAAATAATGTTTTGGCATGTGGCGCCACCTACCGCCGTCTACTAACCATTGCAGTCAGTAGAGTCTCAGCTGCCGAGCAACCATGGGTTGCCAGTTACGTCAGAAAACGAAAACTTCAAAAACCTTGGTATTTTGAATTTGAATGTAGTAACCGTTTTTGGCCACATTCTTATGGCACCTTTAAGACTGTAAAAGAAAGAGTTACCAAACGTTGTGAGGATGAACAATAACACAGTTGTGCATTTACATTTTATTCAATGCTACTCATGAAGCATGACTAAACAGAGCCTATAAGATTAATTGTATTTAATTAAATTTACTTCGAATCTTCACCTTGCCCCGAGGCACAAAAACTGTCTGAATA
This sequence comes from Microchirus variegatus, assembly GCF_963457635.1. NCBI lineage: Eukaryota > Metazoa > Chordata > Actinopteri > Pleuronectiformes > Soleidae > Microchirus > Microchirus variegatus. The sequence goes on from NC_139812.1 coordinate 14,031,909, forward strand.
ACATCCTTCCCTGAAATAAAAGTGTCTCATTCGAACATAGTAGCTCAACTGCCCTAAGGCTTCCTCTCTCTCTCTCTCTCTCTCTTAGGAAACATCAAGCTTCACATCACCAGTTAAATGTCCCACGGCATGAGACATATACATTTCATAAAGTATCTCAATGATGAGTTGTAAGTAAATTGTCATTGTTGTCCCTGGAGATCTTTTTGCTGGAGTACCTCTCACAACAAACCAGCAAAAGCATCAACTACATACAAGGAATCTATTTCAGGATTACCAAAGATGTTGAGTGAAGGGAGTCAACACGCGTGATGAATATTCAGCTTTCTCCCGCATTTCCTCACTTATTCATTTTATCTATTTAAATGACTTTCAGTGCCTTGTCCTGGTTCCATTTGATGAATCACTGATGAATAGCAATCTGTTATTATCTTTCCCTGTAGAGTTTGTGAGGGAACGTTTATCAAACACTCACAACACTTTCCATTATAGTGTGCATCTGTTTTTTGTTGTTGTTGTTGTTGTTTTTAATGTTTTTTTTAAGGAAATGACACATTTTTGGTCGATACATCAGTTGCTTTTATGTATGGACGAACAATATTTTAAGCTGAAATTCATATCGCAAATTGCCTCCTCACATCAAAAACGATCGCCTCTGCATTATTCAGGTGACAGAAACGCATCAGGTTTGTTGATACTCAAATATTCATGAAACCCCCTAATTGCCTTAGTGAGTTAATTGTGTGCACAGGCACATTCGCAGACACTCGCGCGCACACGCGGTGGCGCAGAAGCATGGCAGCCGGCCCTCTGAAGAGGAGATGATGAGTGAATCTGGGACATGCAGTGAGTGATGTTCAGCGCTGATGGGCTTTGGCATTGCTTCTCTGCCAGACCCATGAGACGTCTCTAGCTGTGGAGAGGTGCTGCAGCTGGCCTGGATAAGGTTCATCATCAAACATGATTGCAACCTGGCTTCAGTCACACTGGGAACACATTGGCCATTCAAGTGACACCTCAAGAAGGCTCCTAGTCGTTTTCATAAACAATGACAGTCAAACTGCTCAGTGCAGATTTATATCGTCTACTCTTTCACAGTTTTCTCCTGCTGTCTTTTCTCCCGGCAGCATCTGTTTTTGACTGACTTGTGTGTTGGTTCACATTTATTATTACTTGGAAGAGATGCTGTTTACATCGGTGCAGATTTGAACAGCTGATTAGGGCATCTGGAGGAGTGTAATCAATATCTGGCAATAAAAAACCTCAATATATGCAAAAAAAATAAAAAAAAGAGACAGAGAGAGAGATGAGGTTATCAAATTAATCATTCTTGAAAACAATTTGTCAAAAACTGAGGAAATGTAGGTTTTGGATAAACATGAGAAAAAATGATAATTTTGTGGCATTATTCAAATCAAACATTTGTTTTATTATGACTTTAAAATGTTAGAATAGAGACAACAACAACTGACAAACTGACAACATACAGTCTGATTTAGATAGAAAGCAAGAAGTTGAAAGTAAAATGCTTTTTTTTTATTATGACAATTTCATACAAGTTTCTCATTTCTATTAATCTGAATGCATAATTTATTTTCAGACTGAGGGTTTTGTCTGCTCATTTTGTGTTTTACCACCTGTGCAGTGCATGAGGTCACAGGTTCTGTGATCAGATATGTCTTTGTTATGTTTTACAACTTAATGTCCAAAGCTTGATATTGAGTTTTGACCTTTTCACGACGTAATTGACGATGCATTGCTCGGCATCTCTGCACCGCTTTTACAAAAAAAAAGAGAGACAACAATTGGGAATGAGAATTGAGTACAGTATTCTAACTATAAGAAAATATAACATCTTGAAATATTAAAAAAAAAAGCTGTTTCATACAACGCTGATCAATTCTAACAACCGAGATAGCAGAGAGGTTTGCACATTCAAATGCAGTGAAATGAACTCAGAACAAATAATGTGGTATCTGACAAGAACAGATCCAGGCCAAAAATAGACAAAAAGCCAAAAAAGTGAAGTGGAAGGGTCGTTGTCTGTCTCTGCCTATTTTTTGCACAGGATTAAAAAAAACGTTGGTGAACATTTTGAACACCCAGCAGGGTTTTCTTACTGTAAAAATGTTTTTATTTTTATCTCTGAAAGTTGTTGTTGTGAACAGCTGTGGGGTGTGATATTGTTCTTTTATAAAAAAACACTTTTTCCCCGACTATCATCGACTCAGTTATAGCAACATGTCAAGATTTAATTAATCTGATGTCAGTCTGTCACCTCTTCTCTCGTGTTGCTACACTATAAATGTAGAACTATGACTATGCTGTCATACCCTGAGTTGTAACAGATGAAATCACCGTACAACACAAATCACTGTAAAGTTGTGTAAATATCTTAGCTGATCTTAACCCTGGGTCATAATGACACTGATCATTCTGCACTAACTAAGAGGTCAAAAAAAGTCTCTGTGTTTTGGATTTGGATGGAACAGCTTCTTGAAAGGGAATAATTCATCACAAATGATATTAAACTATATTGAAAGCACCACTCGGTGAGGGACAGCGGTTTATATTGGATAATTTCAGGCATGAAAAGCGTGAAACTATGGGGAAGTAACACTGAATAAATAGAGTCCTCGGATAGTACTCGCTATGTGTTTGCCATAAAGGTTAGAAAGTTGTAAAAATAAATCTCTCTATCGAGCGAACTGACTCATCCCTCTCTATGGCCCTGGGGGAAATGAAAACATATTGCAGATGATTTGCAAAAAAAGGTTGACTTTCTGTTGTTACAAATCATACAGTGAGTCAAAACAAACCACTCCAAGCCATGCCTCCAGCACATCATTTGCCTCATTAAAGAATAATGTAAACTGGTTTTTACTGTTTTTAAAACTGTAAAGTAAAACAAACTCATTATACTATAGTTTATATAGAAGTTATAAAATATTAAGTGTGAGCTTATTATTGTTTGTGATTAACTGTGCATTAATTGTGGGGGACAGCATGTCGGCTTGTTGCCATGGTTACTATCATGTCCGTGATAATGAGATGCAGTTCCACTCCAGCAGCATCCCTGTTGTTGCTGTGCGATGGTATTCCTCACATTAGTGTTGTTTTGCTGTGCTTCGACTTTGGGATGGTTACTGTAGTGTAAAATTAGATATCAAAATTGCTCCGTCTTTAATTGCTCTTAATTTACTTGTCTCAGCTTGTTTTTCGAATGAAGAGGGTTTTGTTTCGTGTCTGACTGTTTACTTGGGGGAAAGAGGAAGGATGCTCGCAGGAAGCAATCGCTTTCTTTATCCAGTCATTTTCATTTCGGTCTGCATGCGTCGCATCCATCTGAGAGGATTTATGAAGAGTGAATGAAACATGGTGCCTTCAGGCCGGTCGATGGCTGCTCAGCGCACCTATGTTCATTATCATATAATGCAGAAGATGTACAGTATCGGCAACACGCTCAGGCCCGGGGTTTTTTCGCCGCTCATGACAATTCATTAAAAATGCATGAATCATAGCAGTGATTTACAGACGATTTCCAGTCTATGAATATTTTATGCATACTATGTCACCTGGCAAGCGATATACCACCTCTGCTAATCACCGTGAAAAACAAGTAGATTTTTTTTCGGCACCCTGAAACTGTCAATGTGCTTGCTTTAACATCTCAAGTAAAACACAAACAAAAATTAGTCTTAAAAGGGGGGTGCCAGTATAAAAACAAATACCAGAAAAACATAATCTTTTTTATTATCGTAAAATTAGCTCTCTGTTGATTTGTTTTGTCAGTTACTTCTTTTTTTTAATTCATATGAATACATACTAAATGTGTTACTACATCGTTCCAGGCTGTATGGAAGGAAACACACTTTTGATTTACTAGTTTAACAGGGCACCCTATGGCAAAAATATAGTCTACAAGACATTGTAACAGGCATTTGCCCTGAGCACATTCAGCACAACAGCAGCACGCAGGGAACACAGAGGAGGATAGTAGCAACAATAGCATTGTTCATCAGATGCACCTTCATAAAAAAGATCTATACCATTTGCAAAACCTTAACTTTTTCCTGCAGTTTTAAAGCTGTAGTAGGTAACTTTTTTAATATAAACAAAAGTCCATTTGATGACACAAAGTGATGCTTTTTACATCACTAGTGATGAATGGAAGGCAGGCACCTAAAGACAGGCACCTAAAGGCAGGCACCTAATAGTCCGCTAGACTTGGTACAATTGGGGGTTGCATCATTCAGACGGTCAAAGTTTCCTTTCACACTTCACAACAAACCAAATCTTTTGAACGACGTATTCCCCTCCTCATATTAGGTGGCGCTGCATCAAGAATTACTGGAGGAGAAGACAAGACAACAATTAACAAGAACACATCTGTTGGTTAAAACAGGACCGCTTCTGTTTCCTCCACATGGAGCTGCATCAAATACGATTATTTTATGTGAACTCTTCCTGCATTTGGTCCTACGTTTTTAGGCGGACCAGAGTTTGCTTCTTTGGCGTGCTGGTGTGAATGCATGGATGGTTGAAAAAGAGACATAGTTTACAGAATTAACCCTGGCTCCCTGAAACATGAGTAAGGGGTGAGATACTGAAGTGATTGTTGAAAGAGAATGGTTGGAATATGGACACAGAGTTGCCCTTTCAGAAAAGCTCTGCAGGCTCACCTGAGGCGCGAGGTAAGTATGGCAGGGTTGCGGCACTAGTGAGTTCACACTCACCAGTGCATACTGCTAATCTTCTTATTCCAATGCCAATAGGATTACCTGACTGCTGATAAGTTGGATAAATCTCTGTGCCTTTCCCCTCTCCTTCTTTCAGCACACTCCTGAGAGTGTCTGAGCAGAATATACAGTCTCATTTGTCTGCCTGCGCTGCAAAAGTCACATCACATCAATGTTTTACCATTTGAAGGAATTCACACTCGCTCTGCTCATTTTGTGTCTGCAAGGGAAGCTTTCTTTGAGTGACATTTGAGTTTAAAAAATATATGTATAATATATATAACAACTGAACATATTTAGCGGAGTTACATCACACAGTGTTGTGTTTGTTTGCTCTGTAAAGCAAGCATGCATGCGGGTACTTTTTTTTTGGTGACTGTGCCATTTGTAGAGCTAATTATGAAAACACCTTGCAGAGTAGTGGAGATGGCAAATCACTTCTTGTCTGCAGGGCCAGTTTTATGTTTGTTTGCCAAGCAATGGTTGCCAGTAGCTGATTGGATGACACTACAGGTGTGCGCACCCATCTCTCCCTGAGAGAATGATTCAATATATCAAGATACATGGGCAACAATATGATTCAGGAAAGAAACATTTTATTATGAAACAAATACAATTCAACAAGTTTCAGTTCAATGCAATACAGTTTGTTGTTTAATGTAGACATTCATTTTCAATCAAAACTTTTCATTTTATGTCCCATAAATCATTTTAGAAGTACCGACCTGGCTTGTATTTTCTTTTGAGGTAATTTAATAGCTAAATAAAAAAGCATTTCTGAGTTTTCAAATGTTTTAATGTATTAAAGGTCCCATATTATACCCTATTTCTCCAAGTTAACCTAGTTCCCTGGTGTCCTAATGAACATGTCTGTGACATGCTTTGGTCAAAATACCATGAGGATGAAGCACCACAGCAGTTCAATCACTCTGCCAAAACAGCCCTGTTCAGAACGCTCTGTTTAGTAGTATCTAAACCTTAAGGTCCACCTTAAAAAAAAGTTAAACGAAACGTAAGGGACAGGAAATTACATCAGCCACAGAGGCTACTGGGCGCTAACAGCAGTTAGCATTTGGAAAAGTGATCATTTGCAGGCTGTAGCAGGCACATTGCCGTTATATATAACATGTATCCACTGGACAGATAAATTCTCTGAGGCTGGAAGTTTGTGTAGGACTCTGTGCTGCACTGTGGAGTCAAAAATATAACTTTTCGCAAACTTCCGGTTTTCGGATACTTTTGCCCTTGCCAGCCGTCTCACATGTTTTACGGACAAAGCAGAGAGCCGCAAGTCCACACTTTTTTCACACTTTGCCGACTGGTAGGGCCTCCAGTGTCCCAAATATATATATATATATATATATATATATATATATATATATATATATATATAATAAGGATTTAAATTGTAAAAAAGTTGATTTTGCATAATATGTCACCTTTAAGTCTTTCTGCCAAATTCATTCTGACTTGACAAGTAGTAAGGTACACGGCAGTAATGTAACAGACAGGCAATCAATCAATACAGTGCTCATCATATCGATTTATCTTACAATCAGTTTTTGTTGCACCGGTATACATGACTTTGGTCTCAGAGTGTTATAGACTCTGGCAAGGACACATCCACCCTCTCATCCTCAGCCAGTGCAGCCCCAGCCAGTGACCCTGGGGGTGTTTGTCTGTGGCGTAGTGTGCCAAAAAATGCTGGTCTTGTTCTTTTGTCAAGTTCCGTGTCTTCCAACCTTGAAAATGCAGAAATCTGCTATTCAACCAAGCAAGTCCAAAACAAAATGTGTTGTTTTGTGTCCCCCCTCTTTTAGTTCATTTTCTCTGTTCTGCTCCAGTTGGTACAACACCTAAATGCTGTTCATCAGAGGAGATGCAGCCTCACGGTGTCCCGGGTTCATACTGTTTGCTTTGTATGGAAAATAACTCCACTATTAAGCGGGAAGCATTAAGATAGCTGTGTGGGAACATATGGCGATGGCACATAAAAAGCCAAATAGCACGACTCTGCGACACCCAAAGGTTCGGGATTATTCTCCATGGAATGAAAATATTGGTTTTCCAGCGAAGGACACCAGCTGCATCACAAAGTTCTGCCATTGGCATGGGTAATCAAATGTAAGGACTCACCATCTGCACAAATGATGACAGAGCAATGACAAATGTCATTAAATCCATGAGGCTTTTCCCATTGGTTGCTTAAGAAGGCATTAGCAGAACACCACATGCAAAAGCATTTTCATACATTGATCAGTTTTGAAATGTGGGTCTATTCTGCTTCAGGGACATATCTTATTTTGAGTCCTGTAAAGAAATCAATTAAAGTCTACACTTTTATTCACATTAAAAGTTTTCAATTCAATATCTTTGAAGGTTGTTTTATTCACAGATATCACTTTATCCATAGGCTGATAAACCCATTTAGAAACAAGGTGAAAATGATGTGATGGCTGGTGACTGTAGTAATGTGATGAAAGAGATCGCTCGAATCTAATCAGCAGAAACATTTCCCTCATGTGTTAAGAATATAAAAGATCTGACCCTTGACACAGGATTTGCATTAAGAAATATAATACATTGATGTTTTTTTCACTGTTTTTTTCTGTAATCCGTTGCCTTAAAAGGAGAGGAGTAAACAACCTTTCAAGCAAGTGTAATGTTTTTATAGTATGTCTATTATCTTTAATTAGCTTATCTCGTCCCTCCTGCAGTATTTAGCTTTAGGCAACTGGACTTGCTTGAGTTCAGTTGAGTACATTTTTCTCTTCTCATCCAAGAGACTTCTACAGTTCTGAATAACTGCTGGACAAATCCACTTTAGGCTAGATACCTGTCCAGAGAGTCATTACTGGAACTAGCACTGATATTAGCAAAATAAGTTAACATGAAGCTGAAGGGAACAGATGTGGTCTTCCCTTTCGCTAATGCTTTTACTCTGGAGCATGCAATGGTGACTGGAACCAATCCCAGCTAAAATATGGTGAGAGGCTGCATGCACCATTAACTGGTTGACAATTTATGACATGCAAACAGAAAGGCTCTGGTACACCGACAAGTTGATATCCATAACCTCCTTGCTGTGAGGTGAAAGTTCTAATGTGCAATGACAGAGGAGGCATTGTGTCATCTGAACGTCAAGGACTTCTCCACCACACACTGAGCAAGTACTGTATGTGCTTGTCATGACTCTGCTGTGGAGCATCATGGAGCTGTAAAAGGTTTCTCCTGCTGCAACCTGCCCAGTGAGGTCCTAAGTTCTCTTTAATAAGAACCCAATTGAGATGAAAAACACACATATGTGTATAGTACTGGCAGAAAACAAGAAAAAAATGTTTCCTTAAGCAGTTGGTGTGAGTGTGCAAATTTAAATTGTACATGTCATCTCATGATGACAGCTATTTAAAATTGCAAACTTTCCTGAATACCAGTAGTCACACTGTAAATTATTTATTCACAAAAAAGCTTTTTGGCATATTTTATGACACTGACAAATAAGATGTCTGTTTTTATTTCTATTGATGGCCTCAGCCCACATGTCATGTTTTCACATAATCACGACCCCCTGCTATGTTATTACATAAATATTTTAAATATGTTGCTGATAAAGAAGACAAATTCACATCATAGAGACCTAGCAATTTGATGTCATCTGTCATCTGTGAGTGATTTTGTAGCATTTAGCCCCAGTTAATGGGGTGGCACATTTCTGACTTAAAGAAAAGCTGTCCTCCCAACCATTATGTTCTCAATTATGCACGGAATATAAAAACAGTTAATGTCCTCATACACCTACTGTTTGTTTTGTCAGTTCTGGACTATAATGGAGCGGCATGGCTTATACCCACTACCAGTGTGGATATAAAGGACTTATTCTAAGGTAATGGAAACACAATTCTTAGGTGGTTATAATGAAAACTGTGCATACACAGACCTTAAATATTCTGACTTATTGGAGGTCTACAGGAGTCTGTCTTTGGAGACTTTCTTATGCAGTAAAATGTTCTCCACAATTAAGCTCAACAGAGAATAGTAATGCAAGACCAAATATAATGTGTCCTATATTGCTAGAGAACGACAAAAGCAGGTTATACAGTAGTTCGGACTTCCCAAATGTACATAACTTTGCAAAGATCCAAGGCCACCATGAGATTTGTTGTTTTAGCAATGTTACAATGATCATACAGTATAATTATTTTTCAATCTCTTAATCGGAACGCATCCGTAGCCCTTACACGTGAACAATGGCACAACCGTGGCTCTCTTAAACCTGGAGTGGAACACTATTTAATGTTAATGGTAAAACCTGTGTTTGTCCTGCTATTTCATGCCAAAAAATATATGCTGTCAAAAAGATATGTACAAGACATGTCTTATGAGTTAAATAAAAATATTATACTGATGGGATGGGTGAAGCACCACAGTAGTTCAATCACCCTGCCAAAACAGCCCTGTTCAGAACGCACGGTTTAGTAGTATCTCTTTAGGTCCACCTTAAAGGTCCACCTTAAAAAAAAGTTAAACAAAACTTAAGGGACAGGAAAGGACATCAGCCACAGAGGCTACTGGGAGCTAACAGCAGTTAGCATTTGGAAAAGTGATCATTTGCAGGCTCTAGCAGACACATTGCCATCATATATAACATGTATCCACTGGACAGATAAATCCTCTGAGGCTGTAAGTTTGTGTAGGACTCTGTGCTGCACTGTGGAGCCAAGAATAGAACTTTTCGTGGACTTGGAGACAACAATTCCCGGAATTTAGCCCATTGTGACGTCCCAATGAGTGTGGAAGTCAACATTGCCTGTTTTGTCTCTTGTACTTAGACCACAGAACCACAAAAACATGAGTGAGTCATCTTTTTCACACTTTGCCGACTGAGAGGCCTCCAGAGTCCCAAATACCATTGATCACAAAATTTTACAGACATAAGCTGGTGGTGCTCTATGACTAGTTATAAGGACAGTCTAAGAAGTCAGCCATTTCCTTAACATATGTCTGACTGGGACTTCTCTTATTAAACTAAACTAATTTAATAATCAGTTTAATGTTCCTGCTTTTAGTGAAAAAAAGAACCATCACTTTATTTAAAAAAACATATTGTTCCTGAACATAAAAGTGTGCAGGTTACAGGGTCCTTGTCCAGATGGAATCAGTGGCCATATTTAAAATAAATAAATAAATTAATTAATTAATTTAAAAAAAAAAGTGCATTTAAGTTTTATCTCCAGATGGTCACTCCAACTTTAGTTGGTTCCACATTAATGTTTGTACCCAGTACCAACAAGCTGGATAATACAGACGGCAGTTAATGAGTTTAGGCCTATTGCACATACATCTCTGCTTATGAAACTGCTTTTAACAAAATTGTGAAAGACTCATTTATGAAATCATTTGAGGCCAGGCTGGACCCTCTCCAGTTGGCGTACAGGCCTGGCGGGAGAGTCAAAGATGCAATCTTTTCAACTAGATTACAACTCGCCCTGAGGATGCAACGAGCATCGTGATTCCACTAATTTTTATTGATTTTACCCCCCCCTTGTTTTTTTTAGAGCAGAGTCAGCAATATAATTTTGAAAGCTCAGAGTTCAGATGGGCCTCAAAATGAGCTCCCTTGTTTTCTGTTAGAGTTCTTTGTGGGTAGAATTGACTCCTTTACTGACCTCTTTCGCATTTATAATATTTCTCTGAACATCATAAATGGGAGACCTTAGAGCTGTTTTGACATAGATTTATATAATTTTTAAGTTCATGTGCTAACCCTGAGTTTATTGTTCTGCAGAAAAAAAACATTGTCAACCTGACTAAAATAAATTGAAAGGCTGCATGGAATAAATATGATCCCACAATGTCATGAGTTTGCGTGTCTCTTTTCTATTTCAACTCACACCTGATTGAAAAGTCATCAAGCCCTCTGAATCTGACAGGTGATTATATGCTGCAGCACAAAAAGTGTCTCTTGAAAGACATTTGCTGACATATGTTGTATTCAAAACAAAATAAACCATCACCTGTTCACAAAGAACCCAGAAACCAATTTCCTTCGCATTTGCTTTGTGTTGAAATGCAGTATTATTCAGTCTGTGCCAGCAATAATCTCTAACATGAGCAGGGGACTATGGCTTTTTTTAATGTAAAATTTGACAAAGTGTTGAGGTTCATAGTTTGAGGTTGAAGTTTAAACCTGTGTCTTCTGCACAAACGAGGCTCCTTATCCCCTCAGTGTCTTGTCCCCTATCTATGTGCTCAAACTTTGACCGTTGTCTTATTCGACTCTGTTACTCTTTCTTTTTCCAACCTCCCTTCTCCTGCCCTCCCAGCACTGCCTCAGGATCACTGCAGTGGAACCTGCTCTCATCTCAGCAGTGAAGATGATTTATTACCCATCACGACCGAGGCTCATCTCATACCATCACTGCTGCACTGTTTCTGCAATTATAAGGGCTTGCATTAGTCAAAGTGAGTCAATATAAAGCCAAAAATAAGGCCATGACAGGTCTTGATGATAGAAAAAATCTCTAATCGTTTGGTTGTTTTTCTAACTAGTTTTGTTTCTTGGCTCTAAAAGAGTTGAACTACCTTTCTGTTCAAGTATAAAGCTCAAAGTCACTTCTTGCAGCAGGTAGCAATGTCCCTTTTTTTGCCACAAATGCATCACATTTTAACATTTTAACTGTCACCACTGTGCTGACGCTAATGATATGCTCTAAAACAGGGGTCACTAACGTGGTGCCCGCGGGCACCTGGTAGCCCACAGGCAGCCAATACGGTGCCCGCGGGCTCACTTCACTTCACCTCACTTGCATGTATCCGTATGATCGCTCAGTAAAATATCTTTGATTTGTTTATAAAAACTGGTTATCGTTAGGAGTAAGCACTGGAATGAATGTGTATGCAGTTAAATGCATAATATTAATCATTTAAATGGTAAACAAAAAAAAAATGTTAATGTGGTAGCCCTCCATATTATTCTTTACCCTTAAGGTAGCTCTCTGTCTCAAAAAGGTTGGTGACCCCTGCTCTAAAATAACTAAATTTTCTATCAAATATTGTTTTTTTTTATGCTACTTCAGTCATTGTGGTCGTTCAGGCATGCACACCAAAACCGTTTTTTTTTTTATCAACGTTTTTATTGCATCTGGCTCAGCTTGTAGGAGAGAAAAGAGAAGTGAGAGAAGAGTGAGACAAAAAAACAACAACCATTATAACAGGTTTGTTATAACCACAGCAGAATAACAAATTAAAGATTAATATTATTGCTGGGGAGCAGTTCTGGAATCAGCACAAGTACAGGTGAAACAAGAAAAGACAAGGGAAAAAAAAACCAACCCATGGGAGAGATAAAAACCCCATAAAGTTAATGACACATGCCGTCTAATGAGATGCACACCCCCCCTGCATGTAGAGTGATATAAATGCATGGACACCCAGACAGACAGCAGAGAAAAGGTGCTCAGTGCATCCTGGGAGTTCACCTCAGCAGTCTATGTCTGTTGCAGCATAACTAATCAGTACTCACCTGAGCCAGCAGGAGCTATGCACAATACCAAAGAGGAAAATTCTTCTATCCTTAAAAGTGAGCCCGAAGTGGGAGCTGGAGAGTGGATCCCCGGAGTCTACCCTAGACTGAAACCAATAAGTGGAAGCAGAAATGGTTTATTCATTCAGAAACAGGCCAAAAAAACAACAACATTTTAATTGTAAAGACATAGTTACAAAGCTTAGTCATATATACCCTACTTGTTCAAAGAATATTAATACAAACAAGCTCAAAGTGGGTTTTATATTGATAACATCACACAGAGAGACAAATCAATGTGTCATCAGCATATGGAGATTTTATGGACTGCTGCTAATCCATGGTCTCTCTCTCTCTCTCACACACACACACACACACACACACACACACACACACACACACACACACACACACACACACACACACACACACACACACACACACACACACACACACATAGTTCAGGGAACACGTGGACAATAGCTCAGAACAGTCCAGAACACCGTCCAGGTATTTTCTGAGTTGACCTGCTGAAGACAAGACTAGAGCTCAGACAAGTGCAACATAAATAGCCTTAAGTCAAGATTTGCTTTCACTTAAGAGACTATAAACAATGTAACTTTTTGTTTTCTTTCATTGTTGGCTTTTCACATATTGTTCTGTCCAATCACTTGCTCTGTGGCATAGACACACAATGCCACATGCGTCAGACAGTTCATTTTGACCCTCCATGCATCCTTCCATTCAGAGGCTAATTAGCACATACTGAACGGCATTAATTCAAACCTATACGTGCAGCAGATATGGACACAGATATACAAACAGATAGCAGCATTTGTGGGTTTAGTTGTTTAGTTCTTGGTGGTCTGTAGCTCGAGAAAACGTATGCGCTAAGCAGAGTAGAAGAGTTTCAAAGTGTCTATCTGTGCAGCTCCGGAGTGATGATGAGAAATCTCAGCTAACTGTAGGTTTTCATTTTTCCTTTGTAGGCGTCAACCTTGATGCCTCCTGCATTCACTGTCTGCTTCTCCTCTGTGACAATCTGTCTTCGTTCTCATTTGAACTCTTTTCATTATAATGTATTTAATGTAATTCCGATTTAATTTAGATTATTATTCTTTATTACTGTTGAGCCTCCACAATCAGCATTGCATTGATCAGATGCTAGAATATTAGATGTCATTCAAATATAAACAACATTGTGTGGTCCCTCCTTTGCTTGGCTCATTTGCTTCTGATTTGGCCATGAATTAAGTGTATCCACAGCAACGGGGTCATTGTTGTTGCCATTGCTAACAACTGTATGGTTGTGAATGAATAACTTAGATAGATAGATAGATAGATAGATAGATAGATAGATAGATAGATAGATAGATAGATAGATAGATAGATAGATAGATAGATAGATAGATAGATAGATAGATAGATAGATAGATAGATAGATAGATAGATAGATAGATAGATAGATAGATAGATAGATAGATGTACATGTATAAGACATCTTCAGCTGATCACGTTGCCACATATTTATAGACTCCATCATCAATATTAAGCGGCTCAAATATTTTCAGAGCTGCTCTTGTGGCCTCTTCATTCCCCAGTTACTCTTCTTCTGGTGTAGCTAATGAGCTTTGAAGCCTCTGCTGCCCTGCATGTTGAATAGTCTCACTGTTTCGCTGAAGCATCAGACACTGGGGATTTAATTCATTTTGTTTACACACCTCATTTTCTTGCACAGCATTCGGTGTCTGACCATAAATCAGCGAGTCATTTATTAAACACGAATACACATCGAGGCGCGAGCCACATCACAGATAGTAATAAGTTACCGGGACAGCTACATTATAGCGTAGGTGGTTCAGGTTGATGAGACATTAAGTGAAACAAAGGCACCACTTATGGATCTCTTAGTATCAGGTGTGTGTGTGTGTGTGTGTGTGTGTGTGTGTGTGTGTGTGTGTGTGTGTGTGTGTGTGTGTGTGTGTGTGTGTGTGTGTGTGTGTGTGTGTGTGTGTGTGTGTGTGTGCAGTTTACAGTAAATGCAAAGCACCAAAGTGATTACATTTTGTTGTTGTGTTTTTAGCACAGTGCTTTATTGACTCATTCCATGATTTCCCTCCCTCTGTTTTTCATAACCAACAACCAGCATTAGTCTGCAGTCTATATCTCTACATTAGGAAATAAGTTTCTACGTTATGGCACTGTTATTTCTCATAAATGCTTTTAAAATCTGTCTTGATGATATGCTCTGTTCAAAAAAAAAACTTTGCAGGAGAGAAACAAATTGTGTCCAGTTTGTTTTTGATAGATTTTTTTTTAATCCGTCATAAAAGTATCACCTCGAAGGCTTTAACTTTTGACGACCTCTGCTCAACAGTTGTCATGGAAATGGCCATTTTTCTTCTCAGCAATTTCAGATTCCATTGACTAAAGAAGACTACAAGACTGAGTGAAAAGAAAAGCCAGTGGAAGTCAGAAGTCAACATTTGCTAGATATTCTCTAACTTGCACAAAACCTGTGCCATGTAAGTCCATGAACATTATCCTGCAAAACAGTTTTCTCCTCGTACATATACTGCTCTACAAATATGTGACCCTAATTTGCTCTCAGTTAATGGAAACTATTATATGTGGGCAAGTAGAAAGGAAAACTGTAGTAAAATATTGGATAATAACAAAAGTAATTTTATGGGAATATGGGACATTATTATAGTATTATTAAAAACCGATCTGGACAGCGATGTTACCCTCAGTGTAGTATTGACAAAATTAAAAAAGAAAACGTGGGTGAGGTAGATAATAGTTTTGATAGAGAGGATTTGATAGAGGAATCCCAACTCAATCTACCTTACAGCAGTGGAAGAAAATGAATTAATATTGTAAATGGTGTTACTACAAAACATCTACTGAATGAAATAGATATGAACATTTTAAAACCACTAACATACAGCTATAATATACCTCACTTCACAAATTAAAGGTCTGTCTGTTCAATAACAGAAAAACTAAAATTACAAGCGCAATAGTTGAACAAGTATGCAGTATGAGTCATTATAAACAACAAATGATGGATACATGTATTGAGGTTGTTAAGCTCTTCCTGTTCTATACATCAAAGGTTGTAGAGCCTCCATGCAATCATGTTATTTAAAATACATCTCTATAATTTTCCTTGATTTTGGCCTTTATCTAATTTTCTTGTCACAATCCCACATTTTACCTTCAAATTCATACCAGCAGAAGCAACACGGTGTTGCCAATAACACAGGTGACAATGTCTTTATTATACGACTCATTCAGACTTCCATTAATATTCGTAGTGCAGCAGATGTTCGATTGCCTGGATGATAAAAGTAAATTCAGGAATGTCTCGTGGGGATCTCTCTTCTCAAAGTGTGACATAACTTTTTCAGACATCCAGCAATGTAACCACCAGGCAAGTCAGTTTGAAATATGAAGGAGAGCTGTTAATGCATTCTGGAGGCATGACTCAAAAAAGCTGGTCCATTCGTGCGTCTCTGACATGCTTCATGGGCAACGTTAAGGCTCATCTGGTAATGCGAACTTTGCAGATCAATAAAGAAGAAATAATAAATAAAAACTCCAATGTGGAGTGCTGTAGTTCTTGAGAAATCAATGAATCCATTGTCTTGTTGCCTTGGCTTCATCGCTCATGTGCCCTTTGCCCACTGGGTAAGAGGGAAACCTGTTGAAAATCAGGAAGAGTACACACAGACTCCAGATGGTAGGCTCAGCTGAAGCTTTATTTAGTCTTTATTTGTATGTTTTGTGAGGAACATTATAGCAAACACAGCCAGGCTTGGTTTTGTCCACAGTCCTGCAATAAACTGACAGCATATTTAGTTTTATGAAATATGTTTTTTTTTTTATTCTCACAATGCACGTAATTGCAGACAAAAAAAACAAAAGTCCCGCTGAAACAGTAATAATGCAATCAGCAATCGTGTAAATCATGGCAGTAAGTGCAATCACAGCAATACAGTAATGTAAGCACATGAGCCAGCAGTACTTAATGTCTATTGTCAACAAGTGCACAGTCTTTTGTCTTACTTTTGATTATGGGGCCGTGATACTGTGTGGTACTTTATGGTCTGACAGCTTGGGAAAGATTCTGTTAAGGGCTTTGATATCTTAGATGGGAAAGCGATAAACAAACTGTGTGTGAGGTGAAAGGAGACCTTTATCACAGTGGAAGCTCTCATGTCTGGGAGCTGTCCTGGATGGGAGCAGCAAGACCAGAGACAAGTGATCAGCTGTCCTCACATTATCAGGGACTACATTCCAACTCTTCACAGTCATGCCGAATATTATCATCGCCCTGAATAAGGATGCATTGAAAATATTTCCAAATCTCTTAAGGAATAATTCTAATGAATTTTTGAAATTCAAGAAATGATCCATTTGCCCTGATGCACTTTGACAGTGAGCTGACTTTCTTCTCAAAAACAAAAAGTATCTCGGAATTACTTGAAATTTACCATCATAATAGTCGGCATCGCCCTGAACAAGGATGCGTTGAAAATATTTGCAGACCTCTAAAGGAATAATTTAAATAAATTTTTGAAATTCAGGAAATGATCCATTTTCCGAAGAAATCCGAAGAAAGTCGTGAGCTGACTTTCTTCTCAAAAACAAAAAGTATCTCGGAATGACTTGAAATGTACTGTCATAATAGTCGGCATCGCCCTGAACAAGGATACATTGGAAATATTTGCAAACCTCTTAAGGAATAATTTTAATGAATTTTTGAAATTCAGGAAATGATCCATTTGCCCTGATGCACGTTGGCAGTGAGCTGACTTTATTCTCAAAAACAAAAAGTATCTCAGAAGGACTAGAAATTTACCATATTAATAGTCGGCATCTCCCTGAACAAGGACGCGTTGGAAATATATGAAAACCTCTTAAGGAATAATTTTAATGAAACTTTGAAATTCAGGAAATTATCCATTTACCCTGATGCACTTTGACAGTGAGCTGACTTTAGTCTCAAACACAATAAGTATCTCGGAATGACTTGAAATTTACCGTCATAATAGTCGGCATTGCCCTGAACAAGGATCCGTTGAAGATATTTGAAAACCTCTTAAGGAATAATTCTAATGAATTTTTGAAATTCAGGAAATGATCCATTTGCCCTGATGCACTTTGATCGTGAGCTGACTTTAGTCTCAAAAACACTCTTCTGTTTCTGCAAGGAGTGAAGAGTTGTTGGCACCTTCTTTACTGTAGAGCTGCTGGTGGTGGACAAGGTATGGTCATCAAACACTTGCACGCCCAATAAACATGCGTCTGTCTCCCTCAATCTCATGGCCACTGATGACTAAAAATCCACAAAAAAACACCCACTCTTTGTAGTGACATTGTAGTCTATCAGCTTACTTTGCCCTGCCTCATGTATCTGGGGTTATTAACACCACACAAGGGGTTGTGGACCTTCTGTGCATACATGTTTTTTGTTTTCCTTGAGGCGTTGGAAAGTTGAGGGTCTCTTGTCCTGAGAATGGCATGGATGTCAGCTGTCAGCCATGACATCTGGTTGGTGCTTATGAATACAGTTTTCTGCATGTTCTTCATGTACCCTGTCAAATACTCTGTATATTGTTCCAGGCATGTGGTACAGTAGCTGCTTCTCTCAACACACTCCATTCTGTGCACTTGAAGCAGTCCTGCAGGGCTGAAGTGGCTCGTTCTGGCCACATAGACATTTTTTTTACCCAAATTTACAAACAACATGATATTTGACATTCTCCGACCTAGAGGGAATTAATTATCTAATTGTGCCAAATATGTTTTGCCATTCACACATCTGCCACTTTCCTCAGTACGGTATACTATGCAAAGTAACTGTCGTCAAAATTCTAGTCACGGCTGCAGTTGCATATGAGTTAAGAGGCTCATGTGCATCAAAGTTGAAAGTCGCTTCTTAGAGTCACTGCAGAAAGAGACTTATAAATGACACGCTATATCCCCTTACAGAAAGTTGTGGTAAGAATTTCAGTATGCATGGGAAAGATTTAATCTTACACTCTGATTATCATATTTATCGACAATATGTTTCACTTATAACTTGTCAAAGCAAAATTCACAAGCTTGTAAATCTTGTTAAAGAAACTATGTGTGGATGCAATTTAAAATTCGAGCACCAGGAGCTGGTGACGAATAGTAGTTGGAATTTTATGTCAGCTTAGTGGTGTGCCCAAAGACAGCAGACCTGCAATAATTGTAATAAATGTGACAGACTCTGGATGTGTACATTGAATGCGCAGATAGCCATGACCACAGAATGATTATGACGGAGTGTCAAACGCTCAGGATACAAAGTGAGATGCAATCTTGAACCGACCAGCAGACAATTAACATGCAAATCGGTGTGCAGCAGGGGATTGTTAACAAAATCTAATATTCATTCATGACATTAAAGGCAGTGAAACTTGTGTATTTGGTTTTCCTGCCATGTACTTTTCCCTAACTCTGTATTTGTATATTAGACGTTGGTTATGCAACAGTATCTCCATTGTCAGTCATTGAAATATTTATCATTCAATCTCCCCGTGGTGGCTATGACACATAGAGAAGTGTGTATGATACAATCAAAATGTAGACTGCAAAATGTTTTAGTACCTAGCCTTAGATAAAGTATTATATTTGGTTTTCTTATCAATGTGGGAAAAACATGATTATCTGTGCTGGATTTGGATGAATTTAGAGTTAAAAACATTTTCCTCTTCCTGTGTAATTGTCTCTAATGCTTCATTGTTTTATTATGTATTAATATTATTTTCAATAATCTCACGCTTTTTAATTTTTGGTAAATGTTTCGTTGACAGAATGTGGATTGTGGATATTCTGAAAAAAAATAAGTTTTTAGAATTTTAGTAAAAAACTAATTAATTAACAATTAAATTGTCATGCAAATAAAAGTGTAAAACCTTCACACTCCACAAAATAACTTTGTATTGAAGACTTTAACAAATCCCCCACACGCACATATTCAGTTTTATGCCAGAAAATTGTTGCTTAGTTTCCTGTCATTAAATCCACTGGTGATTGTGTTGTTCTACAAGTACAATCTGCCATACAAATTACATTATATACAAAAACCATAGAGACACATAGGAACAGCTGTAATCATGCTCTAGTGTAGGTCATCCATTCTCTTCCCTATGAGTTTGTCCTTGCAATTTTCTCTGTTTATAAAAAAAAATTTGATTCTGAAGTGTAACCCTTGTCAGTCATGTAAGCTTCTTGAGTGTTTCTTTCACCCTGACCATCACATTTTCTTTGAGTACATGAAAAAGCAATTACTTTTATGATTTATTTTTCTTCCTTTTTCTTTTTCTCCCTTCTTTATATCTCAAATATCTAGCCAACTTCTGCTAGAATGTCACAATCTGCTGTTACAGCAGAATAATTCACAAAAGAGATTTTCTTAAGCATGTGTCTAAATCTTTTTATGTGAATAACACAAGTCATTTATTGAGAAAAAAATGTTTTATATGCAGAAAGAAGTATGGCAGATATGTGGGAGCCAAAGAAAGTATGAACAAATATAGGGTTTACTGAGGGAAAATTAAGTGTGGTTGGGCCTAATGCTAAACAAAACCTAAATCAGAATATATTTACAGAAGTCCAGTACTCAGTTCATTACTGGTGTGGTGCACTACCACCCACTATGCCAGTTTGTGTGGGGGACTGCAGAGAGGAAAGCACTGCCAAATAACACGATGTGAGAGTCTGAACTGCCAACAGATATATTAGGTAACTGACCTTATATTTAAGTAGCACAACTGCAGTGGCCATCAGCCATCAACTGCACTTAGTAAGATGACAACGACTGTGTCTCTGCATCTCCAACTCCTCTTTATCACAAGGTGTATTTGATTATCAGCAACTAAGGGGCAAATAAGGTAACTTAAAACTACACTTCTGGGAAACGTGTTATCACTGGATATTACTTAGGATTTCATAAGATCTAATATAATGTCATAATGGAAGAAAGGGCTGATATTATATAACAAACAAGTTGTGGCACATGATTTTAGTCATTGTTGTTTAATTTAATTTATGGTATACATATTTTCCATTTCTGTGGATATTATGAAGATAATAGAGCATTTGTAGTTTTTTTATTGCCACTCTTTGAATAAGTTCACAAAACAAGCAGATTCAAATACTCACATGCACATGCAATTACAAATGACTTTGTGATCGACTTTGTGATTTTCACGTTTTAATTTGTGATTGGGGTTCATTCTTTCAAGTGGAAATCGATCAAGAAACGGAAGTGTCACGTATGGAACCGTGTTACGCTGGGATTTGTTCCCATACGGGAGTCTATGAAGAGACACAATTTCACTTCCTGTTAGAGTTCACAACAGAGCCGAGAAGCTAGTTAATTTTAGCAGCCTTTTTATCAACAAACGTGAATGTAGCATACATACTTACAAGCAACAATGATTCCGTACACCGTCAACATCAAACTCGCGGCTCGAACGTTGACTGGCACTCTCAATTTGCAGAATAAAACCGCGGTGGATTGGTGAGTAGTGCACTGTTGCCGCTAGCAAAATATAGCAAGATAATTCAGATGCCAGACTAGATAATAGAGATAGATAATGTAAATGAATTCTTTCGCATTGTTTGCGTTTCAGTTTGTGCTTTCCGTTTGTTGTTTCCTAAAACGATGACGGTGTTAATTTGAGCAGGTACTGTGAAATTTTTCCCGAACAATTCAGAGACCTGCAGGATATCTTGTGTCATGTGATGTGATGTAATGTAATGTGACATTTCTGGGCCTGATGCATTTCACAAGGCTAATCTTTCAGCGGCAATCCGGCAGAGATTGTGGCTTCATCATCAAGATGTTAAAGAGAGTTTAAAATCGACTAACGATGGTTGCACACACAGCTTTATCCCACACATGATTCTGGCATTTTTATGATGGTAAACACATAAATATTAACTAGTTTGACCACCTGCTTGAATACTTTTTAAAGAGGAAAATAACCCTCTATCTTCCAGTGGGATTTAATTTTTTTTTATGTGGATTTGAATTGTAATTAATGTGAAGTTGGGATGTACTGAAGGCACAACTTTTATTTAATACAATATAAATAGGGGGTTGTAAATAAACTAGTACAATTATTGTAAAAGGGAGTTTTTTCTCTCCACTGATGCCTAGTGCTCATTGTGTGAATTGTTGAGTTTTTCTGCTCTCCATGATGTTATCTATGTACAGTGCCTTGAGATAATGTATGTTATGATTTGGCGCTGTATAAATAACATTGAATTGAATTGAATTGAATTGAGTTGAAATGAATTGAATGATTGCTTTATTTGATGTTGTCCCATTATATCTATAAACTGATCTTTATGTGTTTTATTTGGCTCATCATGTGGTGAGATCTTCTGCTTGGCTCCTCCACGTACCTTATTCAGATTGTTGACTGTGGTACTCCTCTTCCTTCCCTGTGACCCCCATTCACTGTTTTAGGGGTTGGCAGGGACTGATAGCTCAGGGATGTCACTCAAGTATTCTCATCATTGATCCGAAAACAGCTCAGACCATCCAGGTTCTGGAAAGGCACAAAGCCAACGTGGTCAAGGTGAGTTTTCGAAACTAACTATAGTAGCGTGATTGTTTAGCTCTGTTGTAGGTTGCAACTAACGGAAATTTCATTTTTAAAAATATTTGTTGCTTATCTTACTTTCTTTATTTAGTGAACAATTCTTTAGTCCACCAATAAAGAAAATAAATCCCCATTCCAATTTCCCACAGCCTATAGCAATTTAATTAACTCAAATATTTATAATTTATAAAACAATATAAAAACACACAAAAAAATCATCCAATTTAAAAAGGAACTAATAAAAATGTGGCACACATGGTGTACAAAAGAATGGATTAATTATAAAAGTTTTGACTGGTAGCAACTCTGCTTTTTTGGCTGCAAAATATAATTTAAAAATGTCAATAAGTTAAAAAGTTAGATGAAAAAAACCTATAAAGGTCACAGAAAACAACCCACAGAACACACACCGTATAAATACTGTGTATAAAATAATTGATAATTAATTTGATATCGTAGTGATATTTCCACTCAAATCAGTATGTTTTAGTGTTTTGTTATGTAGGCTTTTGTTTGTATTCTTAAGCCTTTTTGCCTATATACATTATTATTGATGCTTTTGAAATTTCCAGATGAAATTCAAACACGGTTGTTGATGGAGAATTATTCCACAAATTAATGTTGTGTCACCTTGAGATAAGTTATTTATGTAGATTTAGCTCTGCTTTAACTCTAGTATCATGTATAATGCTTGTTGTCCTGATAGAGAATCCTTTTGTTTGAATGTTTTTTTTTGTGTGAGTGTGTATGCCCACATATGCGTGTGTTTTTGTAGAAGGGTAAATAATGGGCAATCCATTCCACAGTGATTATCAGTGCCTGTGTTCAATCCAAGGCTCCCATTCCTCACTCCAAAGCACACTTTAATCTTGTAAAGCACCACTGCCACAGCATCAGGCTATTCCTCACCCACCCCCCCCAGCCTGACACAATAAAGCTCACTTAAAAAAAAGAAGTAACGACAGTAAAGGACACGTCTGTTCAGGAACAGTTTCGCAAGGATAATTCATTATATAAACCAAAGCTTGTTTGCAGAGTTGTAGTGCACTTTAGACATGGAAATTATCTGTTGCCACTTGGAGAGTTAGCAAGAAGACTACTGCAAAATGCATCACCTTCTGCAAAAAAAAGCTACATTATGCCACATAGTTATAATTTGTTTTGTGTTTGGTAGGTGAAATGGTCTAGAGAAAACTACTATCACAACTTGAGCTCACCGTACTGTCTGCGGCTTGCCTCTGGAGATGCCTCAGGGAAGATCATAGTGTGGGATGTGGTCAGTGGCACTGCCCATTGTGAGATCCAGGAGCACTCCAAACCTATCCAAGGTAAACCAGGCTTGAATTTATTTATTTTTTTCATACCCAGCTCTGCACAAGAATGGGGCAAATGGGACTTGCCACTGCTGCCAAGATCTTCGAGTTGTTGCTCTGCTGTTAGCCATTTATTTTCATTAGGATGCTCTTACTGTCACTCGCTGTCCTTCCTTCTGCTGCATTGCACAATCATTTTCTATCCTCTTCATTACCTCTTTCTCTTCTCTGTTTTCCCCCTGTCAGATTTGGAGTGGTTGTGGAATCAGGATGCGTCTCGTGATCTGCTGTTGGCCGTTCACCCTCCCAACTACATTGTCCTGTGGAATGGAGACACTGGAACAAAGCTGTGGAAGAAGAGCTATGCTGAAAACATCCTCTCCTTTTCTTTTGACCCATTTGACCCATCCAACATGGCATGTAGGTGAAAGACATACTGTCCAAAAACATGGATGGATATGAATTTGGCTGAATCTATTTAAGCCTAAAGCCTAGAATTCATCAAACTCACATCCTGTGTATACAAATATGTATGACATTCCATTATTCCAACCACTGAACCTTTTGTTAATAATGTTGTTTTCTATATTTAAGAAAAAACATTTAAATATTTTTTCAAGTGACAGATGCAAAGTTGTTTGTAGAATACTGAGTGGCTACCTAAGATCTTTGAAAAGTCTTTATGATATTTTATCTTCTGCAGTGCTGACCAGTGAAGGAATAGTCTTCATCACAGACTTTTCTTTCTCCAAACCCCCGGGAAGCACTGGCAAAAAGGTCTACATTGCCAGCCCCCATGCGAGCCCCGCTCACACCAAACCTGCTCCTGCCACTGCCCCAGCTCCCACTGGTGCCAAGAAGGCCCTCAACAAGGTCAAAGTGCTCATCACCAATGAAAAGCCCACGTAAGAGCAACTAAGTTATACTCTATTTCACTTGCTGCATTCATAATATTTTTACCAGGGCAAACTGAGATGCTCTTTATTCATGCATACCCATAAGACATGTTGCAAATATCTCTGTTGGACCAGATGTTTTTGTCACTGACACTAAAATGAGTAAATCTGACTAATGGCGACGATAGAATGTCACATCACATTATATTCATGTACAATGTTTACATCAAATAATATATGATTTCCTGTTTCTATTTCCTAAATTCTTAAATATAGTACATGTTAGACTAACCATTAGGGGTGGGTGTTTAATTATCTCTATCTCTATGAGATAGCCCAGAAACTATGTTTCTATTGTTGGATAAAATGACCGGCTCACATTCTGTGTGTGAGTTGTGACTGTCAAACAGGTTTATTTATAGCAGCAAGACTCCGGCCTCTCTGTCCACCCACCCAACTATCTCTAATAACACACACTCCAATAATCTTAACTTTATTTATTTCTCTTATCATGTGCATCCAGTCTGTGGCTTCTAGTAATAGTATGTGAAACCTTTTAACCTTACCTTGCTTTTTCTATGCTTTAGATATCAAGTTTGGTTTTTAAGTGTTTATCGTGTATCGCTCTTCTCCTGCTCTGTCTGGCTCAGGTTGATCGTTGTGCCCTCCCAGACTGTTGTCAGAAACTCATTGAATGCACTAATTAATAGCTGCCCAATCAGGCACTAATGTATATGATATATTATATCATATACATTAGTGTCTGATTGGGCAGCTATTAATCTGGTTGTTAGCCAGTACATATTTAGTCCCTTGTTCAAGATGACAGAAAGACATTGGGGGCTGTTAATACTTCTTGAGCGGGTGCTTTGTTAGGAATGATTTATAGTTGTTTAAATAATAATGTTCGAAAGCTTTGGAATTATCACTTGATTATGTCCACTTGATTGGACCAACATAGTGTAATGACACATGAGATAAATGGCATGCCCTACCTACCTTTAAACTTGGATAATAATTTAATAATTTACATAAGTGATAATGTTGTTGATGAAATGAGAATGTCGTTTTAAGTAGAGCTGCCCACGACCTAAGGACATTCTTGGTCGAACATTAGTCGTCATTTTAATATAATATATATATATATATATATATATATATATACATATATATTTTGGAAACACAAAAGTTTGTTCCAGGTCTGAGAATGGATCTTATCAGTAAAATTTTTAACAAAACCTTAAAATCAACCCTTAATTAATTAATAGCCAACATTAAATGGATGCACCATGCAGAGCGTGAGCAGCATATATCAGCAGCACAGTAATGAATGTGAATGGATTGGAACAATTAGCAAAGAGGATCTGAACATTTAGTTGAATTTAAATACATTAGAACATCATACTAACTTTTAACAAGAGCACAATTTATAATAATGAGCTTTTGAATTATTCATTTTACGAGCGAGCAGAGTAGCGCACACCCATGACGCATACCGCAGCAGATGTCAGATCGACCAGCTAGTAGACTGAATATTTACTTGATTTTCAACACAGTACTTAATCAACCTGTAACACCACCACACACAATAAATTATGAATAGTTTCTTAATGATGAATTTTACAGTGCGGCACGAAGCCTGCTGCTCGTTAACATAGAAGAAGAAATTCAAGAAGTTACTTATTCTGATTCTGAAAGTGTCGGGGAAACACTGTATGTATGCAACATTTTAGGAATGTGTTAAACTTCAACTGAATAACATTATCATCAGTCATCAAACAACTTAGAACTTGCAGAAATGTTATTCCAATTGTCCGCTTGCAGAACTTGCACGCCACCTTCTTCCTTCACTCTCTCAAAATGTCCCCAAACTGCAGACTTTACTCAATATACTATTTGATAAACTTTGTAGTTGGCAGCACATCAGTCGTAAACACTAAAGTAACTAGTACGCAGTGTGACCACACTTCCTGTGTCTGTCCCGTCTCCTAATTTTGACCAAACAGCTTCTTTTTGTTTGTTTTTTGACTGAATGACAAATGGAATATTGTCGACTAATTATTATTCTGGTCGACCATATGAAGACACAACTACATTAGTGAAAAGTATTAGTGTTTGTTTACTTAACATGATTGAACAAGAGAGGCTGGGTGATTCATTGACACATCAGTCCACTGATGTTGTTTTCGGTGCTGTCCAACTGTTTGCACATGTATGCATTGGCATATAGCTGTGTATGATCTATCCTTCAGCAGAGTGAAAGATGGGAGTCTGTGATGTTTTGAAAAAATCGAAATTAGACAGCTGCATGTTTTGGAAGGGTGTGGGGTTGTTTAAATATTTTTTTTTGTCCTTTTTCTCTCTGAAGATCCTTTGCTTTCTTTTTTTCTTTGACAGTTCCATATTGCCACTAACACTTAGGCTTTGCTGGCTCAGTCATCACAGCCTCTCTCTCTTTCTCTCTCCCTTGCCTGACTTCAGTGAGCTGGTGACTGTGTGATTTAGCTCAGCAATTCCTAAAGGTTTCCCTACTGAGTCCATTTTTCTGCTACCCCCCTTAGATGATAATGATCTCCATAGTGATTTAAAGTTAGTTTTCTCCTTTACTGTATTTGATCTCACTGTGACCTAGTGGAATGAATGTGTAGGAATGAGCTATGGCAATGAACCTTGCTCATGGATTCTAAGAGAATCAGTCACTTTTTGACTGCTGCTATGTTTTGAGACTGCTTTGATGTCATACAGAGATCAAATCACACAGCTGCCATGGATAATAGTATTTATTTAATTCAATATACATCAGTGAAGCAGCTAACAGGCTTGGCTAAACTGTTTTTTGGTCTCTGATTTTCTTTTCAATCTACTGCCTGCTACTGGCCTCCTTAATTAATCAGCTTCCCACTGTTAGCCCAAACTCACTTCTCCCCTTATCAACCCCTTATCATTTGCTTATGACACACAGAGATCACAACAATAATACTTAAATGTATTCAGTCTTATGTATGGAAAGGCACAAGTAAAGATTTTGATAATCTTTTAGAGACACTTTTTTAAAATTACACTTCTAATCCATCTTTATACCGATATGAATATTTTTTGCAAATTTTATTTTCATGTTGTCTTGTATTGTTTTTTAGATGATGTGTCCATAAAATAAGATCATAGAATAAGCAAAATATCCCCTTAACTTAATTTATGCTTCTTTTGGACTAAATTGATTTATAACAAAAGTCAAAGAACCACTAATGTTAGGAATTCGGGATATATTTTTGTACTTAACCAAAGCTTTAACAGACTTATTTACAATGCTAAATCTCTGTCATTTACCTTTCACATACAAGTTAAACTGCCTACTGATTACTTTTAGAGATGCAACTGATGCCCTAGCAACGGTACTTAATTTCAAAACCTGAGATGAATTAATGTGTTTAAAGTTTGGTTTACCCTCTCTGTTTCACAATCCAATTATTTTTCACTAACACTGACATCAATTTCCTTTTCTTTTTGTGTACACTTCCCATCTCTGTTTTTCTTTGGTGAACTGTAGTGCAGAAGCGGTGACACTGAATGACTGTCTGCAGCTGTCGTACCTGCCCTCTAAGAGGAACCACATGCTGCTGCTCTATCCCAGAGAGATCCTCATCCTGGACCTGGAGCTCAGCCAGACAGTGGGTGTGGTGGCCATTGAGCGCTCTGGGGTCCCTTTCATTCAGGTAAGACAAAGTAATGTGTACATTAACTAACTCTGCATTGTAACAACCACAGCAAACCTTAAAACAACGTGTTCCTTCGAATTGAAAGAGGGGGAACCAAGTGCTTGATTTACCACTTTTACCGAAGTCAGACTTCTGTCAGCACGACACCATTTTCTTATGGCTTGGAATGTGAAGGATGAATGCAAAAGTTAGTTGATCTACAGTCGGTGAGATGAGAATAATGAAAAGACGGCTGTGCTGTCTCACTGTCATGCTTTCTATATCACTGTCATGCCTTCCTCTCAATTGAGGTCTGTGCAAATTTTCTGAATTCATTGCAACGCCGGATTTATTTTTAATCTCCATCTACCATAGATCACAAAGTTCTCATTCCTGTTGATCACCTCATCAAGGTCTGATAAGTGCACAGCAAGGCCAAGAAATCTGTGGTTATGGCAAAAAATCTACATATTGCTTTACCTCTGCTCCTCTTTATAGTGTTATTCAGCAGCACTGGTGGCCTTTAGGTGTCACTCCCCCTCTTTTGAAGTCTGTATTTCTAATCAGAAATTGATAAATGGTGTGCAGGCATTACATACATAATTTGTCAAAGTTCCTGAGCCAGACACACATAAAGTGTAGGTAAAGGACACTTTGTTCACTTTGCTTTCATTCTTAACGCTCTGTGAAGGTCTATGTTGCTGGCTTGTTTGTACTAAGATAGTTTTCACTGTGGTTGATCGACTGTATTTGAGCCATGGTATTCTCCCCTAAATATAACATGTTTAAGTTTGTGTCTTTATGCTAGTATGCTGTTCCTCAGTATATCAAAAATTGGCATTTTCCTTTCTGTATGAAATGTCGATTTGTGCTATTTTCTATTGTATTTCCATAAATAATACTTTGCTTGGGTTGTCAGTGATCCTGTATATACACATGTATCCATTATTACATTGTAGAAATTAGGGATGCACCGATTGCCATTTTTGGGGCCGATTCCGATTACTGATTTTTCAAGAAGTTTGACCTGCCGATACCCATTTTAGCCGATTCCGATTAAAAATTTTTAAACCACTTTTCAGGATTAAAGATATATATTTTTGCATCTTTTCTCTATAATAGAACATTTTAACATAGAAATTCAATCAGTTAACATCCAATATCCAACTAAAAATACAAAAACTAATCACTATAATATTGAAGTATATATAAAAATACAAAAACAATTGTCATGATACATTTGAACATGCTACCATGGAACATAATAACTTAAAGTGTGACTTTTTGAACAGATTACCACTATAAAATAGAACTAAATAATGCTGTGGAATATTCACACACATCTTAAAAGTGCAGTGTTCTGGAACCATGTTGTTCACATCCAATATCCAACTAAAAATACAAAAACTAATCACTACCTGTATGTGTAGTTTATTTAAGTTTAAACATATTTCACAACATAGTACCTACACACAAATAAGTAAATGACCTCACTCTCTCTCTCACTCTCTCTCTCTCTCTCTCCCACCCCGTGCCAACAATGCCTCGCGCTCTCTGCGCACACAGGTTTAAATGACAAACAAACAAATGCTGATCAAAAGTTTGGTGCATGTGATTTAAGGTCCTGACTCTTGTCTTAAATATGACAGGCTTCGTTCATTGATTGAAACAAATATATAAACATGAATGAAACGTTAACATGCAGAGCGCGCGCTCACTCGCAAAGCAGACGGCGGCGCGGCCGCGCGGATGTTGTGTAATCAAATACACCGGTATGGCCATATATTAAAAATTCATATCATAACGGAAAAAAAACGTATTCAGTGTGAACCGGTATACCGCCCAGCCCTACACTACTACTACTACATGTGCGTGTAGCCGCGTGCACGTGTGTTGCTGATGCTGCGCGATACGGGTGCATTTTGATCGGCTTATTAAAATCGGAATATTCTGTCTAATCGGCTGGTCAACGATTTCGGCCGAACACGTGAAAATCGGCCGGTTCCGATCACTGGCCGATTAATCGGTGCATCCCTAGTAGAAATGTGAGAACAAGACTTTGTGAGTGAGGAGAAGGTTAGCAGGAGAACAGGAGTATTGCCTCCCAGGGTCTGTTCGCCCATTCCCTGTCTTCCGTAAGTGTTATGAAGTGCTTGTCGCACAGGCAATTTGCATGACTGATGACACAGGTTTAACAAAAATCCAAGCTGCAGTCTAGAAGCTCCAGTAGCCAAGGAAAGATAGGGGAACTATATAGACAGATGCACATCTGCACTACACACTTTCCAAAAGAGAGTAACTACTGTACATTGAGTCGCAAGTTTTGCACCTCAAGGTTATGTAGTCTGCGTGTGCCTGAAAACCATCGAACACTGCTCTTAAATTAGCAAGGACACTTGCGCTGTGCTTTCTGTTACTTTAGGGCACTGTCACTGATAGGGCCTGTCAAAAACACAGCTGGCAAACTTGACTACAAAGACGTGTCATCACTTGTTTCCCTGACTCTCCTTGCGTTAAGGTTATTCCTTGCGCTCAGCGGGATGCTCTCTACTGTCTCCATGAGAACGGTTGTATTACCCTCAGAGTTTGTCGCTCGACTACCACTACAGAGGAAGCAGCAGGTATGAAACACACACACACACACAGCACATACCAGAATGTACTGTACTCATTCACAAACCACTGTTACCGCTGTCAACATTTATTCAGTCAAATTATAGGATTGTCAGAGCTTGTATTTTCCACGCTCCACTGGCCAATTGCTCTTTTATAGTCTCCTTTATCTTATGTATAGTGTTATAGTCCAATGGGAGTCCATTGTCTCACCAAATCTCTTTCTCTATCTCACATAATCTTTTTATCATCTTGCTTGTCTTCTTTTTATGCATTATCCTTTTGTGAGTCTGTAGTACTCTCATTCGTTCTTGTATGGCCTATCTTCTTCTCTTATCTCTTTAAATCCTTTCTTGTATCTCTTGACTCTCCTCCTGTAGCTTGTACTCACAAATTGTCTACACTGGTCTCACAGTTGCACTTTCTCCAAGTCTTATCATCTGCCCTTTCTCTTTCTTATCCTCTTCCCTTTTAATGTTAACATCTACCCAATGTTCTCTTCCATATATTCTCTTTTTCTCCTTTTTGTCTCACGTCTTGACCTATTTGCTCCGATTTCATCTCACCCATTTTTATCTCTCACTGTTCTGTTTTCCCACCCTCCCTCAATGTCGGCCAACCAACCTCTCTATAACTTTTATCTCAGTTCCTCAGGTTATTTCTCCATCTCCCCTTTTTTCCCTCAGACCCAGAACAGAGTGTACAGGAGCTCATGTATGACCTTCGCTCTCAGTGCGATGCAATCCGAGTCACCAAGACAGTCCGGCCATACCGAATGGTTATCTGCCCTGTTAATGAAAACAGCGCTGGGCTGATGGTCAGCGATGGCAGAGTCATGATGTGGGAGCTCAAAGCCCACACTGTCAAAGCTGCTGCCAATCCTAGGTACACACAAACACACATATGCAACTGTTTCTGTCAAGCTACAATGCAATTATGTAGGAGTTCACTAATGGTGAACCACTTGTCTACTTTGTAAGGTGACTTTAAACTACATAATCCTCTGATCTTAATTTGGTCCTGTTATGGACAAGTCCAGGTCGGGGTTCAGAGAGTTCATTAGGTTTACGAACCCTGCTTTGCTTTGACCGGACACT
This sequence comes from Microchirus variegatus, assembly GCF_963457635.1. Lineage (NCBI taxonomy): Eukaryota > Metazoa > Chordata > Actinopteri > Pleuronectiformes > Soleidae > Microchirus > Microchirus variegatus. The sequence goes on from NC_139812.1 coordinate 14,063,437, forward strand.
CCTTTGTAGCTCTGGAGGAGACAATTTTGTGTAAGGCTAAGTGAGCACTTTCTGCCTAGGAGCAAATAAGTTTGATTTGGGGAAACAGGTCTTACTAGAATTTATTTGTTTGACGTTTCAGACAGGTGGGGTTTCTCTGTCTGAACTGCTCAGATGACAGCAGTTGTTTTTCACCCTACATTACACTGATATTCGAAAGCTTCCTTGCACTCTGGTGCACAGTGTTCCTACCCAAGTTATTGTACCCGTTTGATTTTAAGTCAAACTGCCAGCATGCCAGGCTGTGTCAGTGGCCAAGACAATATTTCTTTTTGGAATCCTCTCTTTTCTTTTTTTAAATAAATTATATCTATTCAATACAGAAAATCAGTTCTCAACTTATTTTCTGCAATTGCCGCTGTTTCCCTTTTGGGTCAGTAAAATTGATTGAAAAAGCACATCACATTCATCATTTGCATAAGCAATACCAATATATCACTCCCCATAACGCTTGCTATCAATAATGCATGTTTTGCCATTTCATTTGATTAAAAAACAACAACAAAAAAGCATTTTTTTTATTAATATTCCCTCTCCCTCTCTCTGTCAGTGCGGGTCTATCACCACTCTACTCTCCTGTGTCATTCTGTGGAGCTCGACTGGGTCCAAACCAAAAAAGTATTCAGGATCTCTCCCTGAACAGCATGATCGGTACGACTATACGCATCTCACTCAACACCATCAACAAGTAAATGATAATATCACAAAATATACATGTCTCACTCACATCGTGTGTTTCTTAAAGAAAAGTGAAGAAATACCCCATTTTATGACTGAAGAACAGGATTGCTTATTCAGGATGTAGCCAGACTTGTTCAGAGATCAAGAGAAAACTTCATGGTGGCAGTGTTGGAGGATTTAACACAAGATGCAAACTTCTGATAAACATCAGAAACATCAGCCTGTAGCTCAAAAAAACACAAGACACTGACTGAGGTCTAGACCAAAGTTTTATAGAAGGATGAAACAAAACTCACCCTGAATTAAAAGTATATTTGTGACTTAAAAAGGCTTGGCAGTGGGACTGTAATGGCTCCATGGTTGCCATTTTAACTAGCACATTGGAACTCATTGATGATGTCATTGCTGATTGAAGCACCATGCTGAATGCAGATCTACACTATCATTGTGTGTTTGTATTCAGCCAAATGAAGAACATGGATATTAAAGCATTGCACATAGGAGTGGACACTAGTGAGATTGACAGCTGGTCCAATAGGAGCCTGGTTGCAGGTCTGTCAATTTCTGCTTTCGAAAGCTGATATTACAATGGTCAACTTGCGAATTTTGGGCTTCGCAGCTTGAAGACAATGTCCAGTTTTATATACAGTCTATGGTCTAAGATCAAATGTGGACATAGCTAAGTACATATGAATGTACACAGTCGCACCTGAATGTGTCCTCCATATGGTTTTGGGAGATCACGATTATTTAACAAGGTAACTGAGGATAAGGTAAGTGAGTGAAAATAAGCTGAAGGTTGATGGACATCTATCCGTCTTAGGATAAAAAGTCTCTGACCATGTACTACTTCAGGTATTCGTTTTTCTTTTCATTACACAGTCTTAAGAATGATGATCTTGTTTGGATTCATTCTTATCTCTGTTGCATGAAACACTAAACTAAAGTGTGAAGAACTCTATCTCCCTTATTGTTATTTCTTTACTGATGACAAGCTCATCAAGCTAAAGCTGACACTTGTAATCTGTGAGTGAGTGAGTGAGTGTATGATACACAATGTATACATTTGTAGTGTTTGTATTCACCTAGCCTTATTATATATTTAATTGTATCTCTGTGTTGTTTGTTAGTGTGGGGCTTGGGCTTATGTTTGAATCTATGACTGCTGGTATCTTATGCACGACACAGTCCTGCATTATTCCCCAAACTAAAATGAGTCCTATGGGTGGTTGGTCATTCTGGTTTTCACTTGTATCTCTTTACCATCTCATCCCTTATGGAATTAGATTTGTGTTGTAATGGTAAATAAAATTTCTTTGTCTCAGAGCTACAGCTGCCCAACACCCTTTCCTAACACAAGATACCAGGTCCTTTTGTGTGTTCAAATTAGGATGTCTGGATTCAACTTGCATCTAAATACAACATCCTGCAGGGGAGTCGATCGACTCCAATACCTGCAGTAGACAAAGAGGTGTGAAAGCACAGCCTGGAGGGGCAGACCCCTTCCCCGACAAAGAGATCTGAAAGGGATGTTTCCCAGGTATAAAATGTTAGGGCTCGCTATGCTCCGGGTCTTTCTCCAGCTACAACCACTAGTGTGTAGATTAACCTTTTCTTTGCAAAGAAAATTAAACCTTGCCAGCTGGCAGAAGTCTCTATTTCATTCTTCACCAGCAGCAGAGAATTTCCACAACACTGTCAATTTTTTTAAACAACACTTTTCACGAAGTAAACAACACTTTTTAAGAAGCAAATAAAATATCCATTTAATCATTCAAAAATATTATATTTTAATATTTGAAAATACACTTGTTCTTTGCGCTCCCTCACTTGTTCTTTGAGCTGTTTTTTTGTTTGCGGGTGGGCCTTAGGAAGCTGCCTGCTGATTGGCTACTAAGTTTTGGAGCAACAGCTCAATGGACCGGAAGTCGTCACAGACTTTGAGTCGCTTTTTTTTTTTTTACACTTTTTCATTGACGAATCAGGCGCAGAACAAATTAGAGAGCACAAAGAGCAAGTGTATTTTCAAACAATACAAAACAATATTTTTGAATTATTAAATTGCTATTTTATTTGCTTCTTAATAAGTGTTATTTGCTTCTTAATAAGTGTTATTTGCGTCGTGGAAAGTGTTGTTTGAAAATATTGACACAAATCTAATTCCATAATCCCTTTGCTTTCTCTCTCTCTCTCACTCACTCTCACTCTCTATTTCGCTCACATTTTCTCCCTCCCTCCTGCGAATCGAAAGATCAATGTGGGTGTGTAATACTAATGGCTTTCTAGAAATGTATGTTCTCCAGTCGTTTTCAGGTCGAGTAAAGCTCCCAGTGATTGGAATGCCTTGGAGAGGTGGAGCACTAGTACTTATCCTGGCACTCGAGTGGGGTTTAGCTGTTTTACATACAGCCTGCAGCAATATGTCTGTCTGACAGTTGGCAACTTCAGTTCCATGTCACTGACCTACAGAATGTTTAAATGGAAAAAAACAAACAAACCTTGTTGTTATGACCTGTTTGCTGACTGGATGACATAAAGAGAGCATCCGCTTGGCTAAGACAGACTGATTGTTGCCACCTCCTTTCCACTTAATTTCATATTTCCATTTGCTCCACATGGTCTATTGTATCTGTGGTTTGTTTTGTAGTAATACTGCATGATGGCTATTTTTGTAATTATGTCCTCATCTTATTCCGTTATTTTTTCAAGCTGTAATGAAGCTCATTTAAAAAGACAATACATATGAATGTTATGCTATTACGAGGCGTGAAATTACAACAAAATTACTGCTACTAATAATGTCAAGGATTTTGCACCCTCGGAGAAGAACGTTCCACACTTCTGCAGCAAATATGCAAAAGCAAAAAAGTGTTGACAACCACAAATGGGTAAATGTCAAACAGTCTAATTATGAAAAGCATCGATACCAAACCCTAGCTTCACTAAACAATAGTGTGGTGTCACTTATTTCAAACATTTCAGGACCTATGGGGGTATTTTTAGGTTCATGCTGCTGTTGTGACTGCCTTATTAGAAATGTAATCAAATTATGAAAGTACATTTAACTGAATGAAAACTGTAGATACTCTTGTGTAAAACCTGGTCTCTGGCATAGTTGTCTCATCACACTACATCATTGAGGAGTATAATTAAAGCTGGGAAACCTGATAAGAGGCTGCAGCTTAATGAAACAAACAACTGGTTGTTTTCTGCTTGCTTCAGGCTGCAGTAAAAATCACTAAGTTGCTGTGCTGAAAGTTTCATTAATTAATGAGCCCTGCAACAAACATCTAAAATTGAAATAAATAACTGCACACTTAGCTCTGTGCTGAAAGTTATAAGATATATTCCTCAGCTTATGTCACAGCTACATTAAGGTACCATTAACACTCATTATTATACAAATTTTAAGATGTGTATCATAAAATAAATCACTCATATCGAGCCATATTTTTTTATTTAAAAACTCTTATTTTCAAAGTCGGATGCCGCTGCGGCATCAACGAAGAGGAAAAAAAAGACAGCTTGCGCACTCACAGTATGGCTCCATTGCTATGTGCAATGAATGTGGAATACTTTTTCATTTTAATGATATGTCTTTTGTATATTTTGTGAGAGCACATGGAGTATGTGTATATATATATATATACACATATATCAAATTAATCAAATTTCAATTAACTACAGTCGACAATATAATACATATATTATATTGTCGACTGTAGTTAATTGAAATTTTATTACAAATTTAAAATTAATTACAAATGCGAGTAAAAACAAAGCACGTCAATATCAGAGGCTGTGTTTTTAATCAAAGGGTTTGGTCGCAGGGCTTTAATTAACAAGTGTGGGTGGGTGTGGTATTGCATTAGACATAATGACAGTTAGCGGGTCGGTTACGTATACGGTGCTTTAGTGGATTGTGTACTGATGTGGTCAACTAATAACATTATTCATGTATGGTGGTATAATGAATATAACGTTAAATGACTCATAAATACACTCTATACATTGTTAATGTGGTAAACGACTATTCTAGCTGCAAACGTCTGGTTTTTAATGGAATATGTACATAGGTGTATAGAGGCCCATTTCCAGCAACCATCTCTCCAGTGTTCTAATAGTACATTGTGTTTGCTAATCGCGTTCGAAGGCTATTGGATGATTAGAAAACCCTTGAAAACCCTTATGCAATTACGTTAGCACAGCAGCTGAAAACAGTTTTGCTGGTTCTTTGACGAAAGCAAGGGCAAAATTATTATTTCGAATAGAAATCATTATTTCTAATCTTTTCAATGTCTTGACTATATTTTCCATTCATTTTGCAACTCTTTTGATGATTTGATGACTTTGATGAATGAAAGTGTGAGTTTTATTGGAAAACACAAAACAATTCTATAGGTGACCCCAAACTTTTGAACGGCAGTGTGTATATATACACAGAATGTATAATATGCACCTAAAATGTTATGATTTCACCTCTAGGCCAGACCATGATAGCTGGAGAGGCTCTTCTTCCATCATCCAACCAGCACGAGGTCCAGTTGAAGTTCCTTCTGACTGGCCTGCTGTCTGGTCTGCCGTTGCCACCATTTGCCCTTCGTATGTGCCCACCACTTACTACCAAAAACATCAACCACTACCAACCCCTGCTGGCTGTAGGTAGGTAACGACACACACACACACACACATACAACTACTAAACCCACTAATGAGCGAGGCATTGCAACTATGGGTTTAGGTAGGAATCCGTTCCGAAATTAAAGCCGTGGTCTGTTTGACAAGACACTTGATATTGTGAAATATGACAAACTGTGTGCATCCCATAATGTGTCAGCATTCTTATCAGACATTGAAGCTTTTCAATGTGTGGAACAAGGGATGGTTTTAAATGAAGTTTCTGTTTTGTCACTTAAATCTGGTAGAGATGTTTGCACTTATCTTAAATATGTTGCTTTTTGTGTTTGTTTTACTTAGAAAACGTGAATGAAATGGTTTCATTTTTTATTTTTATGTCTCTACCACTGTCAGGTCAACAAATACAAAAGTTAGACAAATTCTGTCTTTACGTCTTAAACACTGGACGTAACACACTGCTAATCATGCTCCTCACAGCCCAGTCTATGCAAACTTTTTGTTTGCAGTTAAAAAAGTGTTTACAAACCTGCTGATATGTTTGGCAAAACCCGTTGATATATTCCAAATTGTCCTCTTCTACATTATCTTTGAAAATGGAATTGATTCTTACTGTGTGGTCTCAACAAATGATGCAAAATGCATTGACTTAATCTGAAATATCACCCTCTGTTATTACTCCCCCTAGACAGCTGCTAGGCAACAGCAAGAGGCAGTGAAAGTTTGGATTTATTTGATTCAGATCAGCCAAGCAATTTTCCTCAGAAGCTGTTCCCTTATCTTCACACAGTAATGATGCATAACATTATGAAGGTCTGAATTGTATAAAGAGTGTGTGTGTGAGAGAGAGAGAGAGAGAGAGAGAGAGAGAGGAGAGAGAGAGAGAGAGAGAGAGTGAGAATTCCATTTAAAGCCCAGTCATACTGCTGTTCTCTCCCCAATGTAGCAAACCAGTTTAGATGTCAGGCTGAAAAATAGGGTGCACTCACTCCCCCTGACATGGACCACATAAATTAATCATACCTTGAAGATTCATTGCCTCCTTTAGACTCACATAAAAGCAGTTGAATAATTACTCCATCATCAGACGCATCTTGCAACCATTTTCTCGATTAACAGAGATCTCTTAAATTATCTTCACAGTATTCTTTCATAACTGCAAAAGCCTTCACAAGTCCTTAAGGGATGACCACCACTGTTATTCATCAGTTGTTTCAAATTAGCCCTGTCAAAAATTGAGGAACATCTAAGAGCTGTGGTTGTGAGGATGAAAAGGGTGAAAAGATAATAAGTTATCCTATTTATTATGTTAATTCTTTTGTTAAGGACCAGTGAGATTTGTTGTGATAGTTTTGGTTCCAAAATGTAACCAAACTAAATAAAATAAAGGTTTTGAACTACAGTCTCTGGAGCTGGTAGGTAGTAGGAGCGCATAATGCTGCAGATGGTGTGGGGATCACTTGGCACTGCTGGTTCCCAGTGGCCCTTTGAATCTAAGTAAGTAGAACATGACATCCCTTCAGTAGTCTTGCAGAGTCAAGTAGTTTAGCAGTCTCTAGCAGCTTTATTGAAATGTACCCTTTGTTGAATGTTCTCTATGCCTTCCTGTGTGTTTTTGGTTTGGGGAACTGTCTTAAGATAAAGGGTGCCATTTATGTTGAAAAGGGAAGAATTGTATGTTTCAAAAGGTGTGCTTAACTAAGCTGGCATCATAAGGGTAGTGTATTTCTTTAAAAGTCAATTTCTTACTCTTGTTAGTTATGAGTAATGCCTTTATCACAGTAAGACAGTGGAATTACAATAACACGCAGTTTAAAACTGCCATATTTGGAACTGGTATTTTGGTGACAGGTGCAATTGTTGGCATCTGCCGTCTTCTCTATCATAACCTCTCCTGCATATCAAGACCCAGATCATACACATTTCCAGTAAATCCAGAGCAATCCATGTACTCATCCCTCACAGTTGCAGCTCAGTCACTTCATTGGCCTCTGAAACGCACCACATCAGGTTTTTACCTAATCCTTAGGATTCTACTTAATGCAGGTTGAAAGTGTCTGCACCAGGAAGAAACTTAGTTATAAAGGGGTCTATTGAGTCTCGGTGATGCAATACCAGACAGAGGAACAGCCATGGGAAACCAAGCTTTAACACCTTCTACTAGGTGCAAATAAAGCAAGACATGAGCTCAATGCTGAAAGTGTAAAATCACTGAGGGTTGAAATTGCTATCCACAGTTTCATTACAATTAGAGCGAGAGGGCTGGGATTCTTGTCTCAGTTGTCTCTGTTTCTGTTTTCCACACTTCCCGTTCCTTGTCTCTAGCAGGGAGGTTACAGAAACTGAGAAACCTTCCCCATTGCCCTACTAACACTGCTCGGGCCTCCTCTCTGAATATCTGCATGAGATCATCTGTAATCTGTATGAGACCTGACAGCTCTATTACAGATCTGCACAGGACCCGGTGCTTTCTTATTCAGTGCCCTGCACATTTTCACTGATTAACCAACATGCATTTCTAATATTCTGATGGTAACATGCTTAATTCTTTCATTCATGCTTGCTTGACAGCTATTCCTTGCTCCATTGATCTGTGGGGAATAAATTACAGCAAAACATATATATACATACATACATGTGTGTGTGTAAAATATCTAATTTGCAAAATGTGGGAAATAAACACAAGTGTTGAATCTGATTTTATGACAGCCAGCTAAAGTATACACTGCAATAAACAAAACAACAAACAAACGGACTGATTGTAACAGCTTTGTGACAGATCCAGTGGGCTGTCAGTGGAAACATTAATTATATTTATAGACCACAAAGGAATCTATTCAAAGCCTCCGGTTTAAGACGCAATTTATGATGTGCCAACTCACACTTACTTGTGGAGCTGGGTTCAACTGATTGTTTTGTTATCAGCTGTGGTTGTCTGCATCAGCTTGGTTATTTTAACATATCAGTTTCTTGACCAGGTTCAGATTAAAATGTAATTCAGTAAATGATGCAATTGAATGTTTCTTATACTTTTTAGTGATTTCTGACTGAACACTTGTTCGGTAGGGGTGGGGTGATAAAGCAAAATCACCATATGTCGCAGTTATGGCATTTGTCATATTATATAACTTTTCTTTCATCCTGCCAGAATGAAAGAAAAGGTATACAAGACAGTGGTAAGACCAGCGATGCGGAGGTAGCAGAGATGAAGATGTTGAGGTTCTCTTTGGGAGTGACGAATATGGATAGGATCAGGAATGAGTTAATCAGAGGCACACGTTAGATGTTTTGGAGATAAGGTCAGAGCAGCCAGAATGAGATGGTTTGGTCATGTACAGAGGAGGGATAGTGAATATATTGGTAGAAGGATGCTGGGGTTGGAACTGCCAGGCAGGGGGTCTAGAGGAAGACCAAAGAAAACATTTATGTCTATAGTGAGGACATGAAGTTAGTTGGTGTGAGAGAGGAGGATATAGACAACAGGGTTAGATGGAGGAGGTTGATTCACTGCGGTGACCCCTGAAGGGAGCAGCCGAAAGGAAACGAAGAAGAAGTAGTCTGTATAAGTTGGATGAATACATCAGTATCACTCTGAAGTATTTTCATTAAATGTGATGCCAGCATAAAATGGGTTAAACCTGGGGCATATGAAAAAGGAAAAAATACATATGACTAAATATTACTGTTAATATTTAGCTTTAAGGCCACATGAAGGGACATCTTCTTGATCATCTTCACAACATGTTTAGGGAGAGGATTATGTGCTCAATTATCTATCTTTCTGTTTGTCTAAATCCTGCAGAAACATTCACACTGCATGCCATCCATTGGTTACACAGGGTGCAGGAGAACACGCACGCACACACATACACCGACATGCACACACATAAATAATCCATGCCCATGTGGCACTGCCTGTGGGCATTGGCTATCACCACCTCCAGATGTGGTGTCAGCATGTGGTTGTCATGCTTTAGCCAAGAGCAGACTGAGCAATGTGTTGCAAAGAGTAATATTGCTGCACCTGCTCTTAATCATCACAGAAATAAAAGAGAATCCCCCAAAAATTGTGAAACCTTAGGAACATTATGAAAATTAACATACAAGTTGCTTTCACAGCTGTGCAGAATTTATTTGCAATAATTATTATCACTGTCATTTTTGCGTTTTTCAGCTTCCATTATTAAGTTCAGCTGTTGTATTTACACCTGCTTTCTTTTTCCCATTAATGGAAATAAAATGCTTGTGGCATTCTACAGAATCATAAATAATAAGATCCTTTCTAATCATTTAAGGGATTTATTCAGGGAGCTTTCTGTGGTTAAGTGCCGGAAGGGAGAGTAAGCAAGGTTTTTTTTTTTTGTTGCATATACTTCGAAAGTGGACCTCATTTAATCAAATCCCCTGGATATGCAGGATCATTAAAGCATTCATTTTATTTTGTCAGATGAGCCATTCCCAGCAAATTAGCCTGTTTTTTTTTTTTTGTTTTTTTTTAGTTCCAGAATGTTATAAAGATTCTAGATATATACAAATTAAAAAAATAGGCTTTGCCTACATTTTCTCTGCTACAGTATGAGAAAATCTGTATAAACATCCCTGAAAGACAGTATGAGATTCTGATCTGTGTCATATGTTGCCTGCATTATTAAATATTGTTTTGCTGTTTCCTCAGCATGATATGAAATGTTGTTATATTCTGTGGCTGTCCATTGTGGCATGATGTGCTGTCAATCCACCTACTGTGGTGATCTGTAGTGCAGGATCTAAATGTGGTGCAAGTGCATAAGGGTATGTCCACCTCCAATTTAGCTAGTTACATTTAATCTCGACGATAAGTGTGGCACAAGGAACAAAGGGGTTGCATTGAGTGTTTGAATTAGTCGTTGTTGTGTTTTGGGTGGAACATCAATTAAGCCAATCAGAATTTGTGCTTGTCATTCACTTTAAAAGCTTGTTGCACCTGTGTCTGGCACATGCAAGAGTGAACCATTCTCAGATGAGGAGACTGCTCGTGCACCTTCCTTGTGGAGGAGGCTGGTTGGACAGCAAGCTTATTTGGGCAGACGTGGGTGAAAGACAGGACAGACAAGATAGAGAATAAAGAAATGCAGAATAAAAAAAATCTGCTGATTAAGTGGTGTAAACTTTAAAGAAATGTGCTAAAGTCAGGTTTGAAGATAACAACAAGGGCCAGAAGTTAATGATACAGGTGATGATACAGGAGTGCACAGAGCATCCCTTGTGTGTTTAGTGCATGCATTGCATTGCGAACCCGCTTACGTTGGCACATCTAACGCACCGTTTGATTAAGCATGAAAACACAGCACTGTTGACTGTAGACCATGTTTTTGTTGGTCAGTGGCTTTCTGCTGTCTCAAGATAGCAATCCTCAGTCTGCTGTGCACTGCTTTGTGCCAAGTGTAAGATAGAGCCAGTTTTCTATCTGATGCTGCTGCAGGTGAGATGCTACAAGGAGAAGTGAACATTTATGGCTTGTGCCCTCTTCTCTCTTTCTCTCCCTTTCAGGCACCAGTAATGGGTCTGTACTGGTCTATAACCTGACCAGTGGTCTCCTCCACAAGGAACTCAGCGTCCACTCTTGTGAAGTCAGGTAAGCATCTGTTAGTGTATTTGCCCGTGTTCAATAATGCAGTACATTTTCATTCTTCCCATTTCACTTCTTACCAGGTGAAATATTTATCAAGTGACATGTTAGATTAAACAGGTCAGTCAGCTCAAGGCAAATTAGTGTTTGGTGGAGGCAAGTGGCACTTACATAATTAGAGTTGCCATCACATCAGCCCTTGTGTGTTCAAGTGCAATACTTCCCTGGCTTGATTTATAGGGGTTTTATCTGAATATTTTAGTGCTACAGCTGAGTAAGCTGCCTTGACTTGAATAATTATAGAAGAATCACAAGAGCAAATGAAAACAAAAATCTAGACCAGGATCATTTATTCTGTGTTTACATATATGGAGAACAGTAATATAAACATCAATGAGGATGTGTCCAGATGCATGGAGACAATGTAAAAAAAAAAAAAAAACAGTATATGCAAATACGTTAATGATGATGATATATTATGTTGGCAAGGGTCACAGAAAAATCCCAACACCATTTTCAAATCGAATTCAGAGGGTGTTTTTTTTTTTTTTTTTTTAAATATAGTATGCATTCTGTAGGAGCTAAAGAAAATATTGCATAGTTGCCTTGAACTGTTTACCCCAACAAGAAACTGAATGGTGAGTGTGTGTGTCCTGATGTGTTGTAGATGCACTGAGAAATCATTGTGTGTGGGTGTTTTATGTACTTGGAGTAGAGAGAGGAAGACGGTGTCCTAGATTAGTGATATTCAGCCTAATAAGTGATATCTCACTTATAAGGTGCTGATGTAACACTGACGATGCAGTAAGTGGTGTAGTATTTTCCCAGTTTGCAGTCACAGACTTACCATTATTGCCAGATTTGCCAATTCACAAATAACTGTGAAGAAATCAACTGCAAACACAAATGCAGTTCATATTGTAGCATGCTTTCTCACAGTACACGTCACACATGTGACTAATGGGACATTGCATTAGTGTCATGCTCTGGTATTGAGCATGCTACTTCACTGTAACAGCATCAATGCTATTAGTTACGCTTGTGTACTTGTACTTGTTTCCTGCCATGACAAATCAAAATGTCTTGAGGGATGAAAGTCTATTTATTTCTCGGTGAAATGCGTGCTGTATATACATTTCATTACTATTTCCACTTGAAATAAATTACTTACTTTGTAGAAATGAAGCCAAATGTCTTGTTCGAATAACCTCTGATTACTCCACTATTCTCCCACGCCTAATTAGCTAAGTAATGAACCTGTCAGTCACAGATGAAATAGACCATTCGATGAAGAGCAATATACTATATTAGGAAGGGCTTTCCTTCTGTTTGAGCCAACAAAATCTAACAAGAGTATTATTGAACAGTTGTTGATGGCATTTCTAGGGATCAATGAGAAGACTGCCACTGCAATTAAAATCCGTTTAGTTTGGAAAGTCTGTCTGATGCTAAAAAATAATTTTGGAATTTGTGCTCAGTCCTGCATGTTAATGGATCATTAATAGATCAATGCCATGACCTATGAAAACTCCCCATGGTCCTTTGTCAAGTGTTTCTCATGCTGCCCTTGATGTCAGCTGGCAGCATTGACAGTGACTGTGATTTTTATGTACCACGATCACAACAGAAAGTTTTAGAACAAGGGATAACTCAGAAATTCAGGTGGGAAAAGACAATACATCTCTAATTCCATTAGTCTACATGTGTACATGTGTACATGTGTAAGTTTTATGTAATTTTTGTTAGTTGGCATTCAGTAATTTATAGTATTCTGTTATGTTTAGAGGTTACAGGCTGACACAATTAATGTCAAGAATATCGCTGTCTTTCCTAATGAAACAGGTCCCCAAAAATGGATTGAACTGGTGTGCTCGACTTAACTGAAGGTTTGTTTCAGGGCTGTTTTGTTATTAGATTTCTTCGTCCCACTTGGCCTCTGCTCAATGTACTGGTAAATGATGGTGGGAAAGGTGGATCACACAGAAAGGGCATGAAGTTAGAGTGCTGTCTCCCACAATGCAACAACAAAACAGCAGGCTGTGCTTCATTAGTTAGTGTTCTCTAATGAGCAGCAAAACTATTTCACCGTGATTAATTAGGCACGAGATTGAATCAATTAATGTTCTTCAGAGATTGATTGGAAGCAAGCATCATCTGTTCGAGCAGAGTTATGCTTTTTTAATGAGTGAAGTTGGTATGGTGAAGCTGCAACAAACTTAAATGAGCTGCGCAACATAAGATACTTGAAATGTGTGTGTAAGTCACTGCATACAGTTTTTCTGTATGTGTGGACTAAAGTGAGTGATTAAGCCTGGTTTCTGGGGTCACTAGATTTGTTCCGCAGTCATGATGCGGAACAGCTGCATCTTCCTCAGCTTGTCATCTTTCACTCGATACAACAGAACGGCGGAACCTTGTGCTCACACTTGTTACCATGTGCAAGCATTTACACGTGGCGTAATTGCTTGGTGTCGCAAGCTGCTTTTGTTTACTTGACCCTTCATGTTTAAGTATATGCAATCGTTCAAAGTGGAGCACTGGGACAACATTTTACAATAGATGAATAACACATTATCATTAGTCCTGTAATATCAGAAATGTCTCTGTAGAGTGTGCTGTTATTTCCAGTGTTGTGTGAAATGGTTCAAACTCTGTGTTGGGAAGAGCAGAGGTGCTTATGGAAATTAGCCCAGCAGACCTTGCCCATGCACAGTCATGCCAAAAAGAACTGGCTTTTAGCATCTCATTTACTTTTAGTGGTGAAATTGACTAATTAATCATGTGGCTATTTACCCTCTCATTACAGTCGAGTGTGTGTGTGTGTGTGCTCCCTGAGCTGTACCCACTTTAAAATAATATTAATATCTCATTCTCATACTTGCTGACTTGGTTTTCTATGTATTAATATACCATTGAAAATAAGTAGTCTCAGATTTACTTTGCTTGGATGTAGATTATTTATTGAAGTAATACATCTCTCTCTCTCTCTTATTCCTTAGGGGGATCGAATGGGTGAGTCTCACCAGTTTCCTGTCCTTTGCGACTTCTGCCCCCAATAACATGGGCTTGGTACGAAATGAACTGCAGCATGTCGACCTGCCCACTGGTGAGATGCTCTCGCTCTCTCTCTCTCTCTCTCACACACACACTCACACATGCCCACACGCCTTTAATCGTTTAGAGGGGAAAACTTCAGCTACAGAGGAATTAAATAAACAATAATGCACACAGCACTGCAGCTACTTTTAATCCCCAACGTCCTCCTCTTCACTGTCTTCCTGTGTCTATGTGGTTCACTGAAGTACTGGTGGCATTGTTGTTCCACCTTCTTGCCAGCACTGGGGCAGTCGTAGAGCTGAATGGATGTCTGTGTGTGACGGACATCTCTATAGCTCACACTGGCATAGCAATATGCCATCTTATTTGGTTCACTGTAAATAAACAAAGGCGGCATAATGAGAGGGTCTTCTTAACAACGGTATAGTTAGATTGCTGGTTAAGAAAAGGGCTTAAGAACCTCTTTTTGTTTTCCCCAAGGGCATACTTACACACACCTCCAAATTAGGTTCAAACTAAATAGTGTTTGGGTACCACCAAGGGACAGCAAGCTCTGCAAATGAGATTCTATGCAGAGTTCCTGCAGAGTGACTTATACCTTGCCAGAGCCTCTTGATGGGTCTATAGAATAACTACACCAACATGAAAGTGTCTCTGCCTCCTCCAGGGATTGGAAATATACAGTGTTGAATTTTATGTGCTATACAGGGGTCTAGAGTTGGAGAGTAACTTTAATGTAATCAGGCAGAGTTGGTTAAAGGATTTCCTTGGAACCATGTTTTTGTATACAAATAATTGATGAGCACTTGGATCAAAGCTATGTAGTATGAAGAACGCGTTCTACTAGCACAGTGAAATTGTCATTGTAATAACTGGTCACAAAGCCTTTATCCCCAGTTCTTTCAAGACAGTTGTGAGGTTAAGTCACTTCTTCAAAGAGTCTCTATAAACCCAGCAGTCGTCAAAATTAACAGCCCACAGTAATAGCCTTGGTTACAGACACACATTCCCTCAAACACATATCTTCCTAATTGTTTTTTCTTTGTCGGTTGAAGTAATTGAGATCCTCTCAGGCAGTGATTTTCAACCTGGGGTTAATAATAATTTCTGGGGTTGCAAAGAACACAATCCAACCAAGTATTAAATTATACAGGGGGATGGCACTTATTAAGATAGATAAAAACACATTTCATTGCATGGTTTCTGGGTGAGTTTCTGGTCAGAAATGAAACTGTTGGGACTTTTGTGCATCTTGTTTAAAGCTACATCGTGTAATTGCTGATGATTTTTTCATATGTTGTTAATATAATGCCACTGTTTAATATAAAACTAACATTATTTGTATGCTGTGTCCCTCATCAGTAAAACAGGCTCTGGCAAACAATGCTGTCATATTATGACTGGGGAAATGTTTGTGTATGCATCAACAGTGCAGGGGCCAACGGGGGCAACAAGCTTTTACCCCTCAAATGGCTGAACAACCGGGTTTTTTGTGCAATAATACTCGGTGCTGAAACTTCTGTGTTTCCAGCTATACTTCAACTTGTTTGCAGCTGTCTGGTTTCATTGCCCATTGTTTCTGGTCCCTCTCGCTGTCTTGACATTAAACAAATCAGTTCCAGTGTGCAGTGCAGGAATGTTGAGACACCGCTCTACTTAGAGTGTTGTGTGAAGCTGATAGGCTTAATCAGCATTGTGTGAACTCATTTTACAATGGTACGAATCTCATGGACTTTTGTTTATATTTTAAACTTACACACAGTAGTATTTATCACAATAATATGTAATATGCAAACCAGGGGGTCTTAAAACGTAGTGTGTTGTTCTGGTGGGTCAGTTGTCTCTCTCCAACACCCCGAGTCCTCCCATCTCTCCTCTGTATCCCTTCATCTCCCTTTAGCCTGTGGTTCTACTTCAGAATAAGATTAAAAATGAGGTTCTATTATAATCTTGACAAGCAAACAGGCTGAAACACCTGACATGTTCTGTCTATCGATCTTCTCTCCTTTCTTTCAGCACTTGGAACAGTCCCACACTCACATGTGCAATCTCTTCTCGTTTTGTGCCATCAGAAAAAATCAAACATTTTCTGAAAGCTGAGAAGTTGCAAGTCATAGTCAACATGTGGTTATTAGAGTAATTTCACTGCACTGTTGCAGGAAACCGGCGAATTAGCGTTGTATGCAGTTCATTTGTGCTGTTAGATATTGAAAGTTATTCAGGAAAATGGGCAAAAGCACTTACTCACAGGAGATTTTCTGGCCATTGTATAGTTGAAATAAGCAAACAAGACCAGACTGACATTTTGAGGGTTAATATATATTTACTCTGTACACTAATGCTGAAACTCTACAATGTCTTTAGTTTAATAGAGGACCAAGATGACAAGAAAAGCAGAGGGAGAGTCGGCTTTCGAAGTTCCACTCAACACCGAAATACATAATGAATAAATGTCTTTCATCAAATCTCATCATGTCCTATTAATAGGTGACTATTAACACCACATGGAGAAATAAAAACAAGATTGATTTCTGATTGAACAAGCTACATGAGTAATTGAGACCTTTCATAGTTGAAATCAGCTTGACACATGTACAGAGCCTGAGCTGATCAAGAGTCTGAAGAGTTAAATGCCATAATTAGCACTTTGTAATCAAGGCATATAAGCCCTTCCACTGTGTATGACTGTGAAAACACAGGAGGGTTGTAAAGAATTAGCCTCTTATGAGCCACAGGTCTCCAAAGTTTTTACCACACCATATGCTACTTTATGCCCCACTGGTAGACAAACACCAACTGTCATCTCAACTCAACTGTTGGAGGTCACCCCCCATTTCCCAACTCATGACAGACTGGTCTTTTACTTGGACATTTAAACCAGGCCACCTTCCTGAATGTGCAACACAAAATCAGATCAGCATTTTCCTTGGCAAACATGATACAATACACCTGCTGAAGGGCGTTCTTGTTTTGTTAAAAAGGGGCACCTTGACACTCTGCATATATTGTGCTTCAGTGGGTGAAAAGTTACGAATGAAAGGTAGGGAGTAAAGCTCTCTCCCTCTGGAGAAAAAAGGGGAAATCATGATGCACCATGAACTTCAAGGAGATGAGAAGAGTCTGTCTTTTCACAGGTGTAAAGAAAGATAGTGTCATCTGCTTTCCATCACCACCTCCTCCTGTCACATTCTCTCTCTCTCTCCCTCTCTCTCTCCATGTCTGTTGTGTTTTCCAGGCAGATGCTTTGCATTCAGAGGTGAGAGAGGAAACGATGAGCCACCCATTGAGATGATTAAAGTGTCCCATCTCAAGTGAGTAGTGCCCCCCACCACCACCGGAAAAAACAAAACATATATGAACATCACAAACCTGTCTGAAGCTTTCTGCTCTTACCTTAGAAAGTATTTGCACCCACATATATGTCTTACCTCCCTCGAGCCACCCCATTGCTTACCTTCATTCATCTTTCTACATTTAATTCAGTACCTTTTAAAGGTTAAAGATTCCCCCTTTTTCACCTTTTTTTTTCCTGAAATATGGTTATACCCTGATCTGAAGTTTTATTAGTATACTGCTAAAAGACTTAAAGCACGCACACATCCACTATTACAGTTGGGTTGTTTATTCATGATTATCCCTAAAAACCTTTATATATTAATTCATGGTGTGCAGTGTTCCTGCTCATTATTTCTCTATTAATATTGTATATCTTAATCAGTTTGTGATATTCATGAGAATAAAATAGCATTTTCTAGAAATGCAATACATATACAATTCCCTGTCTGCTAATATTCACTTGTTATTGAAATTACAATATATTTGTTTTATGTTGAAGGACAACATATTCTAACAACAATCGATCTGTCTCTCTCTTTCTCTCACCACACCCTACACTGTGTTGTACAGGAGGCTGTTACTCGGCCTGAAATTCAACCATATCTTTTAGTTCTGGTAGTTGCCAGTTTTTTATTTCAGCTAACTTCAAGTCACAAGACTGAATAAATGATTCAGATGTGCAAGAAAATGCCTGTGTTTACTTAAGTACAACAAAAACAAATTGTTGCAGATATACATTCTTAGTGCATTTAGGTTCTTGTGAAAACATATTGTACTATATGAACACATGGTTGCCAGGTAATGATGACAGACATGTACATGTTTGTGGTGTCCATCCTCAGACAGTATTTGGTGGTGGTCTTCAGAGACAAACCCCTGGAGCTATGGGACACCAGGACAGGGACACTTCTCCGGGAAATGGCCAAGAACTTCCCCACTGTTACTGCACTGGTAATGACAAATTTACCTACCGATAACCTTCACTTGTCCTTAAACCAAAGGTGCTGTGCAATGTATTAAATAAGGCAAACATAAATTGCTTTTTCCAGCAGGTGTTTTTATGTGATTCCACAGCTGGATATCTACATATCTCCAATTTACATTATTATTCGACAAAACACAATGTTGGTGTTGCTGACTTTTCCCATTTGGTTATAGTCCCTTATAATTGTTGACTCTCTCCCCTATCTTGTGTTTGTGTGGACCATTTGAAAGACTAGTCAGATTTTTTTTCTCCTAAGCGCAGCAAAGAACAGTGGCTTCATTAGACCAGAGGAATACTCATAAAAAGAGAGTTATGCTAGGCAAACCTACCATTGGGCTGTAAAACCCTGCACAGTATGAATAAAAATGCCAGGAACCTTAATAATACATGCCATCTCCCCCAGCCCCATGTTGCTGTTCATTTCCATATTGATTACAACCTTGAGTTAACTAGACCACAGCCACAGTGCTCCAGCAGTTAGTAAGGCTTATGGAAAATAGCTATTTTACATGCTAAAGTTTAACTTATGTAAGCATCTACTGCAAATGCTGTACATTTCTTGCTCTCTCTAACTCTCTGTATAGGTGTGTTCTTATGTCAGCAAATGAAAATGTGTTCGCTACCTCATGGGCGTTTATCACTTGAACCTCAACCTTGTGTGTGTTTTTCTGCGTAAACAGGAGTGGTCTCCGTCGCACAACCTGAAGAGCCTAAAGAAAAAGCAAATGGCAGCAAGAGAAGCCATGGCTCGGCAGACTGTGTCAGATGCCGAGCAGTGTATCGTTGAATCGTCAGTCATCAGGTCAGCATCATAACCAATAAGAATTTAGCTTCACATAATACTCATCATACTATCTTTCAATCTTTTTTTTCATATTTTTCAAGTGTAAGACGTCCATATTATAGGGGTATATTAAAGGAACGATGTGGCTATAATCATTGTTACACTGTTGGACAATCATAATTTAGACGTGTATCCAAGTTTGCATTTGTACTGTTGGCTCCCCACTTATAATGACACACATTGCTGTTTCTACTATTTATCTACTGTAAGCTTTTTTTTGACATGTCTTTCCATCTTTTTTCAAATGATGCCTTTCTGTCATCTATCCGTCATACAACTTTTTTTTCACAAACTGATTTTTTAACACAGAGTTACAATACGACAACCAACTCTATATGTGGATATATTGTTTTGTTTGAAGTCAGCATTGACATTTTCCAAATTAATCGAGCTTCTTTATAATCTGTACATATTCTACTCTCCAACTGCAGATACCACCAATTTAGCTGGAAGAAAATCATTAGTGTATAGCAGAAGACAAATATATCTAGCCAAAATATATCACTCTGAAAAGTGTGGAACAAATGTCTGTTTGTTCGGTCTCTTTGCAACAGTCTCCTGCAGGATGCCGAGAGCAAGTCAGAGACCAGCCAAGCCATCTCAGCCAGGGAGCATTTTGTATTCACTGACACAGACGGACAAGTCTACCATATCACTGTAGAGGGCAACACAGTCAAGGATGGTGCTCGAATTCCCCCCGATGTGAGTCGAGAGACTATGTATCTTTTTTATGCCTCTCTCTCTCTCTCTCTCTCTGATTCTTGCATAGGGCTATTCCTTCCTGCATCTCTCTCCTTTCAGTTTACTGTTGGGCATTTCCTCTCTGTACAGTAGCTCTAAACTGCTTCTTTTTTCCCCCTGTTCACCTTCTACAGTATATATCAATACTTTGACCTTTTATCCTCTTGCCTCTCTGTACATGTTATCAGTCAAATCTGTGAATCAATACTTTATCTCAGAATTGTGACGTTCACTATCACCTTTACACACCACATCATCAATCTTGTTGCCGTTTTTCATCCTTTTTTCTGCTTTCCTTTTTTTTATTCCCATTTTGTTCTTGCATCTTTCCACCACTGTCATCTTTTATTTATATATATATATAGTATTTACTATTCTTTTTTATCCTCAAAGAAGATGCTGAAACACTGCTTCCTGTTTGCCAGACACACTTTCCTCCTCTATATAATAAACATTTTTGTGTGTGGCTATGGCTTCCGAACAAAATGTGGTAAAGTTTTCTGCAGTAGTAAAGTGCGCTGAATCAAGGTGACGTTTCATCTAAATCTTGCTGCTTTATTGTTTTTTTATGAGAGTCAAGATGTGGGAGTGCTTCTTTGGCCATCAGTTTGTCACAGATAGTGTTTTTCAAGTGTTTTCTGTACAAGTTCAGAGCATGACTCTGGCTCAGCGGAAGAGAAACAGGTACTGCATCTTAAGATTATCCTGCTTTAATTTGCCTTGGAAGCAGATTCAAGCAGGATGTTTGCATTAGATTGTTTGTGTTACACTTGATTACATTTAGTGTTTTGTTGCCTAAGCCTCTGTTGTCCTTAGAATAACATGGAATCAAAGCTGTTATTTGGTCATTTAGTAGTCTTGCAGTCATTATGTATGTATGAATTATTGCGCCTGAAGGTATTTGTTTTGAAAATGTGATAGGGCCCAGTGGTGAGCACAAAGTTTTGACCGTGTATGAGAGGCAGATGTTTCATTTATATACAGTAAGTGTTAAATAAACGTGTTAAAAGCTACAGCTGAGTGCATACGTCTAAACATCTTTACTGATCGTATCAGTAGCTTTGAATAACAATAGAAGATTTTGTCTCATTGTGACTTATTATGTTTAGATTAGTTATTTGTTCACTATTTCTTCCAAATGTATATTTTTTTCCATACAGAAATAATAAATAAATAAATAAAAATAAAGCCACTCTCAATTTCTTAAGTCAATTTTTGAGAGGTGGATAGGAATGTAAAGCAGTGCGTGGTTTCCGTGCTCACTACCTTCAGCTATTCACACCACAAAGACACACATTGGAGGCTTGCCTTGGGATTTCAAAGCTTTATCTTTGTGACAGCTGCAGATTCATTGCTCAAAGACCTGCATATCCCAAAGCTTCAAATATTCTTTTAGGAAGATAGATGATCTTCATATTTTTTTGCTTAAAAAGTGCACAGCGAAGGGGATCTGACACATAATATGTTCATTTCAGTGCTCCATCTGCTGGTTTGTGCAGGCTGCTTTGTTACTTTTTCTTATTTTTATTTTGTTGTTGTACTGCGATCTTGAGTGTCTTGAAAGGCGCCTTCAAATATAATGCACTATTATTATTATTATTATTATGTCTTGTTTGTTTCATATAATAAGCACACTTGACCTGATTAGAAATTAGTGTCTCTCTCTTTCCTCCTTTGTCCTTTAGCAGCTTAAATCAGTAAAACGTATCCCTCTTCCTGTGTTGTAGGGAAGTATGGGCAGTATTGCCTGCATCGCCTGGAAAGGTGACACCCTGGTGCTCGGAGATGTGGATGGCAATCTCAACTTCTGGGACCTCAAGGCTCGTTTGTCCAGGTGAGAATTTAAATTTAGGATTTTTATTTTAATTTCTGGCAGAGTGCAATGATATATTATGTGCAATGAATATTAAACCTCAGCAGAATGTCTGTGGGTTGATGCTTGGCCTATGGTTGGGAATGTTTAACCTCAGTGAAAGGATCGAAACAAATAACTGGATGGTAGAATAAAATTTGTTGTAAAACTGCAAACCAAAACAACCATATTCATACAATAATGAACAAATATGCTGTGCAATTAGTTAGGGCTGAACGATTATGGAAAATAATCTAATTGCGATTTTTCGTTCCAATATTGCGATTGCGATGCGATTATTTTTTAAAGGTCTTAATCTTCTGTATTATTAAACAAAGACAAGCAATACATCATAAGTATGGCAATACTATATTACATTAAAAATAAACAGTTCTTCCCTGGAAGACAGACCTCTGTTCTGATGACATGAGGTGATGCATGAATAGATGAACATCTGAACATAAAGTGCTGAGAAGGAACCCTGGTGTTAAAAAATGAAAGTCAGTCACAAGTCACACAAAGTGCAGATTGCAGATATATATACACACAAATTTATAAAAATATGTGGCTTTACCACACTCAGTTTTTTGACATCTGTGAACTGCTAGACAGTCATTAAATATAATAATAATATTAATAATAAATAAATAAAATATACACACAACCCGTTTTGAAGTGCGATCATATGGCGTAACTAGGGATGGGAATTTCAGACATTTTTTTTTTTTTTTTTTTAACAGCAGCAGCAACAGCAGCAATGCGGGGGTGGAAACTAACTATTCTACAGTGTACTACGTCGTTTTAGGCTCAAAAACGGTCCATTATTGAACATCAAAACAGCGATAATAAAAATGAGGGTAAAAAAAAAAAGCGGAGCAGAGAGTTTTCTCTCCGCTGGCACAGGTGTGTCTCACAGGTGTGTCTCCAGACGACTCAGGTTTTTGAACCTGCGCTTGTTGTGTCCACCAGAGTGCAGGATCTTGACTGGGTGAGATGCCGTCTTCAATCGTGTAGACGGCTTATTGTTGTGTCCACCCCCGTTCTTAACATTAGCGCAAGCTCGTTCGCAACACACGCGCACACACACGCTTGGACACGCACAGTCACTGAACAGCTGTTCGGACAGCGGCCGAAGCTCCATAGTCACCTTACAGACCCGCCCTCACCTATTCCATTCACAAAAACGGGCCGTGACTCGTCCTCCGCAACGCGCGCATGTGAGCGCGCAGGGAGCCTGCATGTGACCAGAGTGCAGCGTCTGTGGTTAGACGATCTCGTTCGATTATATCACATGTTTTACACACGCATGTCACGTGAACAGCGTATAATCGCAGCCTTTGCGGTTAGAAAATTGCACTTAATCATATCGCGATATTATCGCAAATGCGATATATCGTTCAGCCCTACAATTAGTTGTTTAAATTGTTTTTTTGTTTTTTTTATCAATGCTTTGGATATTTTCAGGGGAATACCGACACATCGTGGCTGGGTGAAGAAGATTCGCTTTGCACCAGGGAAAGGTAACCAAAAGCTGTTGGTGATGTACACGGATGGAGCAGAGGTCTGGGACACCAAAGAGGTGAGGATCCACGCACCAGCTCTTGCAAGTTGATATATGTTGGTCTTATCAAAAGGCAGCAACATAACAAGAATTCAATGCACTGTTAATTTTCAGCATACTTACATACACACACCCAGCACACTGCATAACTCAAGGAAAGATACAAAAGCTGCAATGTTATGCATTTACCGTGAGAGAAATAATTTGTTCCTCTAGCCCTCTTAATTACTGAAGCGTTATAATATTGTAGTGTGTATGTCTCACTAATATTCTCTCAAACCATTTCCAATAGTAACAATTGTCTTGGTGAGTTGAACAATCATGTTGCTCTGTGTAAGTACACATGCACAGAATGCTTTTTGATGGCATATGTAATCCACAGCAGGACGGATGATTGTGATTTCTGTTAGCTCTGTGTTCCCTCGCTCTCTCTTTAACTTTGTTTACTGATGTTACCCAGAAGGTCCTGTCTCTGCACACGCTTCATTACACTTCATCTGAGAATCCCTCTGGCTACTTTGCACTTCAGTACATAATTCCATCTCATGTCAAAGGCTAGAGTGTTTTTATCCCCCGCTGAAATATTTATTAGCTTACACAGCAACAATGAATGTTAAAAACTGAAGAACAGATGAATGTGGACATGCTCTGGTGTGTTAAGCAACATAGGGTGGAGGGAGATGGTCCCAGTGGAGCATTATTGTCTGGATGGAGGGATGTACTTTCTTGGGAGAAGCTGAGATAAGGCAGTTTTCAGTACCCAGTTGTTAAACCCAGACAACAGATGGATGAAGCTGCAGAGGGAAAGGAGCAACAACAGCAGCAGAGCAGGAGAGGGGGAAGGAGAGGAAATGCAGGAGAGATTTGCGAAATGCTTCAGTGCCCTGCTGACAGCTGGGTTGTGTTGACTTGACTTCCATACAGCTGCATTAAGTGCCAGAGAGGGGGTTTTTGGTAACACCTTGTAAAAAGGTTGAAGGTTGAAACAACGGTTTGTCCACTGTCTTCCAATGTGTATCGTTTTATACGTAACATAAATTAGTTTACAGTACCACAGCATGGTGGCCATGCTTTTGTATTTAATCCAAAAATCATCCAATGTTCCTTCTTTTATTTGAATAATGGTTTAGTCCCCAATCTTTTTTCAGACTCCTTGCAGATGCTGTTGAAGAAGCTAATAGGTGACGGAGTTGAACCACTTTGACCCTTCTGTATTACAGGTCCAAATGGTCAGCAGCACACGAGTCGGTCGCAACGTGAACTACCGTATCCTTGACATTGACTGGTGCACGTCAGACAAAGTCGTCCTAGCATCCGACGATGGTTGTATCCGGGTGCTGGAGATGGCCATGAAGTCTGCCAGCTACCGTATGGATGAACAAGACCTGACTGGTGAGCCAGGGGTGAAGTGAAAACTTTAAAATAAAATAAAAATTATAGGAAAGAGAAATTGTGACTGGAGTTGGTAGATTCCCATGTCATAGTTGTAAAAGTTTTAAATTACATAATACATAATGTTATTTACAGCTTTTTACAACTAACTGTTCTATTTGTCAATTCATGGGGAACATGTCCAGACCCAGTATGGTGTCCCTACCTGCTCGTGCCCAGAGCTGCTCTAACCCTCAAGGCATTCCTGCTACTGCAGCCCTGGTCAGGAACCTTCACCATGGACATAACTCAAGTGTAAGGCCCAACTTTTGGATAAATTGCCATAAATGAGTCCAGCCTAGTTAATTGTCTGACATCAACTGTTTCTGAAAGGTGGTGTTCTTTCATCAGTGTATGTTCTACAAGCTTTGCTCCTCGCTATTTACACAACAACACAACTCCTTGCTCTATGACTGTCAGATTGAGTAACTACAAGATAATCAATACAAAAGCCAAGGCAAGCATTATTTATCTAATGCTCATGGTGAAAAAAAACAATATCAAGCAAATTAAAAAAGTATTAAAAAGCGAAGGGGCGTTAACATCCTACAGTGGCACTGGCGATATGTTAGATGTCAAGATATGTGTTGTCATAGAAACCCATGTGCAGTGTTTTTTTTCTGTTGGAGAAAAGCTGACTTTGTACACCCTCAGGAAGCTCAGTGAAGAACTAAACATCAGGATGTAAATAGACTTTTTAGTGCTGGAGTTGCCCCGTGCCAGTTTGCAAGATGAGTATCGGCTTACCAGTGCCTACTTGAATTAATTTCTTGGCCGTGTAAATTCTAATCAAGCCCAATCCTTAGTTGTGTACACTGCCTGTTAAATAGAAACATAAATATTGGTGCGTATCCCTACAGCTAAATCTCGGATGCTGAGAAACACATTAGTAGAGGCCTGTACTTTCAATTATTCATGTCTACACAGTTTGCATTAGTGAGCAGGCAGAACTGCTATGGTTTTGAGTGCATTTAAACTTGAATAATGTGCATTGACAGCCTGGAGACTAAGAAGTACTATGGACACTTTTAGTACAGTGTCATTTTAGATTAGAGGCTATTTTTGTAACAAAGTTTAGCTGTGGGTACACAAGTTGTGTAAAGATGTTATGCACTAATGATAATGCAGTAATACAATTATAATATACTGTATGAAATAGAGATGTATTGGAAAATAAACCAATTTCTACTAGATATAGATATAGAACATTTGTTGTAGTTCACTGTTTGTTTCTAGTTTCGAGCATACAGTAGATGCAATTGGGGTGGAGCAGCTCAGTGGTTAAGACCGCTACCCCTGTGTGCAGAGACATCATGGTCACAAGTTCAGCTCCACCCCTGGTTTGTTGTTCTCAATTCCCTTGTAAGTTGCTTTGGATAAAAGTGTCTGCTAAATGACTTGTAATGTAATGTGACAGTGCTTGGTGCACAGATGCAGCACAGTAAAAATTATTTACAAATCAAGTTTATTTACATGATAGGGAGTTGGGATTTAAATGACTCCCATAAAGAACAGCATTTGGAAATTGGAAGGCATTATACTGCACAGTACTAAGTTGTGTTGCTCATCTCTTTTCTTCTCTTTTCATCAATCAGTAACAAGCTACTTCTGCTTAAGACTTGTGTTATCTCATGCAGCAGCTCACTCGACGTATTTTCCATCACAACATGCCATAACATAGCATAAGAGCATTCAAGTTAATTTGCCTTTATTAAAAACATAGCTGTAGTACATTATTGTTGTTCTGAATGCTTCACTTAACTGGGCGCTGTTTCCCACTGCTTTCAGTCATTAACCACACATGGCTGCCTTATCACGAGTCAGGCTGCTATATTAGCAGCACTCGTAAGGTGCTACCTGACTTCAGCATAAATGCTGTAATAGAGCCATCTATTTCTGCCTGACTCCGTACATTCTCTGAACAAGCAGGTTTTCTGCCTCCAATTTAATTTCAGGTCAGGTTTATTTTAGGTAGGCATTCTTGACTGAGTGTGATCCTTGTGTTTCAGAGACTACAATGAGAAAGAGGAGATAAAAGGCCTCATCCAGGAGCAGCTCAACTCCTTGTCTAAGTGAGTTGTTACTCTATTGCTGTTTTGCAATTGTAATTATACTCTGTAGTTTAAACTGCAATATTTGATGTTGTCATTATGCTGACACCAATAATGAAAAGTTGGTGCATATACTGTGTATTCATGTTTGTGTGTGTGTTTGCCATTGTAATCTGAGGGCTCTTTGTATTTAGACAGTGGGCCCAAAGAGCATGTAGTCAGTCATTTATTGTAACAGCCACATTGTGCTTGCTGTGTTTGAGAAGTGTATTTGGCTATCGCTATATTCTGATAGTAAGTCTGTAAATCCGCAGTGATACGAAGAGTGTGCTACTGGATCCAGAATTGAGTCTGTTACAGCGATGCCTCCTGGTCTCACGGTGAGTCACAACTCAGCATGAATGCAGGACAGTTTGTTTGCTATGTAGACAGCAAACAGATCTGTGTCTCATTCACGTCTGTTTAAGACTTGAGGACTTGACTGTGGCAATTTGTCATATGTGCCATTCTTTATTGGCTATTTTCCTCTAAATGGTAAAATGATTTACAAAATCATCATCGTTTGTAGAAGAGAAACAATTGATTTAGGCCATTTACTCCTGAGGAAAATAATTTACTAATGTAAATCAAGTGAAAAGTAGACTCGGGTCCATTCAAATGAATTTCTTTTTCAACTAGTGGAGTTGGCCTTATGTTCATTCATTATGCCCTGGTTGGTCTCAACCAACAACAAACTACAGGACTACATATACCTGTACTCAATCATCATCTTTAAAAACTAAAATGCATCACTTTGATTTAGTCACTTGAGACACATATTAATTCTTATGCCAGCCAGGTATGAACAGAGGTCCAAATAAAACTTGTGTTTTGGTGTTGACATAATATGTGTCAAATAACATCTTCCAGTGTGTTTGAATATGAAGCTTAATCAGATTGAGTTTCTTTATTACAGTCTGATCTGTAGCTGAAATGGATTCATTGTAAGGATAGACATTGGCCTCACCATGGTCCTCTGAATGATTGCAATATAATTCAGCCAAACAGGACATAATTAGATAATTTTAGCTTCATCTGCTGTATGTATTAATAGTGAAAGATAAGCATACTGATGCAAAAATGTTAAATAATTTAAGTCTTAAACTGTTCTGTTATTTGCCACATGACAGGCCTTGCTGTGCTTTCACTGTACACCTTCTTCTAAAGTTCCACTAAAAAAAACAATGTGAGCGCTTGTGTCAGCAACACTGATGTCATCTCTGTTCCAGTTTTCCTTTCCCTCAAGCAAGTGACAAATCTAGAACAGCCAGTCTGAGCAGAAATGCAGAACACTTCCTCTTCTGTTTGCATTATATTACCAAAGGCTCAATTTACCTAAGTCCAAGGCAACCTTTTGTACCATTAATACTTTGGTAAGCTCATAATTATGTCTATGGATTTGGCTTTCCAAGTTTCCCTGCTGTTGTTAATGTGGCAAAGAAGTAACCTAGCAACAGCTGTGTCTTTGCAGATATGGTATAAGAAGAAGAGTAACATAAGAAAAGGCAGAGGGATGTGAAGACTGGAAGACAAAGGAACTATGGTTATTAGAACACACATTAGTTAGAAAACCAAGTGCCATTTTGATTCAAGCTGTGCCATTTGCATAACTACTCCAGAGGCAGCATTATCCACTCTGAGCCCAACTGATGTGTTGTGGTAAATCACAGGTTGTTTGGGGATGAGTCAGACCTGCACTTCTGGACAGTGGCATCCCACTACCTCCAATCATTTGCCCAAGCTCGTCAGCTCAGTGTGTCCAATGCAGACCGGCAAGTCCAAAGTGAAGGAACCCTGCTGTCAACTCATAACCACCTCGACATCTGCAACGACCTCCTGTGTGAAAGCTCTTACTTCCAGGTGAGTAAATTGGGTGTCTCCTGATACTGTAAAACTTTTAGATTTAATTGCCCTCAATCAAGACTAAAAAAGTGTTTTGTATTTGCACATCACGGATATGAGAATGAGCATTGAGTTGTCTTTAATATTAGATTGCACACAGATTTTAGACAAGCTCCGAGACAGGAACTGACAGCCTAAAATTTGAAATGGGTAAAATAATTTTGTGAAGATTAAAGCTGTTATAACTGTATAATATTTAGTACAGATATCAAGGTTTCTTTGATGTCTCGCTCTGCTCACTTTCATTTTAGTTTTACCATTTTACCGTTTCTTGTCTCTTTGGAAATCCTCTTCGCTCTAGATTTATATGTTTTTTAATTAGGAACACATCATGGATTAAGGCTAGACAAGATAATTGCCTTGTATATTGATTATATGGATTATATTTTGAGAATTTGATCAAATTGGGGTCTTTTCCTCCTTTTTTTTTGTCTGTTTTGCTTTTTTCTCTTTGATGAACAGATAACATGATTGTGTCCACTACTCAGTCGTTCTCAAACACCAAAAACCTGTCCCTTGTTATCCACATTGTCAGCAACATGGCCCTTCTCGCACAGTATATCATTAATGTCACTGTGCATCACCGCTGTTGTTTGTCTAAGCCCTGGTCTTGAATTGAGGCACCTCACTTTTTAAGCCCTAGAGGTCAAACCCATCTTTCACTTCAACCCCCCCTCAATGATTTTAGTCCACACCAGGTTATTGTCAAATAAATAAAAATGTTCTCTCTTGTTTGATCGCTCAGATCAATGTGTCTCGCTGGTGACGTTGCTGAAACAGCAGTCAGAGACTTGATAAACAATAACCCAAATCCTGTGTTTTTTTCTCACTTTAATTATCAACCTGTCTGGCTCTGTGTTACAAAAGTTTCCTCACAAGATACTTATTGATTTGCCTTTGTCTGCCCACATCACTCTGCTGGTTGGCATGGCAGCTATATTGAATAAAGACATCCACCTTAATTCTGCCGCACTGAATGGAAAGGACCTTCTTTTCTTGTAGATGTCCGTAGTGTTTTTTCTGTCTAGGCTGCAGAATAGTTTACTTTGGACTTTACTTTATAAACTTGTCTTTTGCAAGAAAAAAGCAGTATAGTAATTAAAAAGATGCCTCAATATGCAAGTAAAGACAGGCATTCACTAGTTTGTAGTTGGTCTGTTTTCCCCCCCAGAAGGATATTATATCGAGGGCACAGAGTTTGGAAATAATTATCCCCCTTTTTTTTAGTGTAAGCTTGTCTTTTTTCTTATTTATTTTTCAGGATATTTATGTATTATGCATAATTTTTTTGCAGGGAATTTATCCTCCCTAATTAATTGGGGACCACACAGTGATCAAAATGTTGGAAGTTTCAAAGAGTTACCCAGACAGTCCACAGCTACATTCAGCTCCTGTTGTCATGAAACGGCTTCAATGGCAGCAAAATGACTGCGAAGACTAATATCCAAGACTCTTAATACAGAACACACAGCTCTGCAGCTTCTAAATGAATGTTGTATCTCTGCAAGGATTTATGCCCACGGCTGATACACAGAGGAATTAATCATTATAAAATGTAAAGACTCTGTGCTTCATATAGATAGGCAAGTATTCACACTTGCATACACACACAAGCTGAACCCGAAGGTGCCATTATGAGGTTTTTTTTCATTCTATACTTTTTGCCTCTTTATTGTTCTTCAAACCTGATAAGCGCTCGTATTTACTGTCATTATCTATTGCGGTTTGTGTATTTCCTTCACTCTTGTATACATACTGCTCATTGACTCACAGACTCAACTCATGGACTGATCTCCCACCAGGGAAGAGAAGCAGCGAAATAATGAGTGAAAACTATTGAATAACTTAAATATTTTCTTATTATATCCATCTGCGAGATCTGCATTCCTCTTATTGTGTTTTATCCTAGCTCATCAATACTTTTTTTAATGTCCTTATATTATCTTTGTAGAAGATGTTAATAATCTAGTATCAAGTCATTCCGTTCTCACTCACAAACTTCCACATGCAGCTGAGAGGGGAAAGAGTCAAACATAAGCTATGACTATGTATGTTGACAGTGTTGTAGTAAAAAAAAAAAAAAAAAAACTAACATCATATTCACTGCCACTCAACAGAAGTTCCAGCTGGATCGAGTTCACCTGCAGGAGGTGAAGCGCTCCAGTTATGAACACACTAAAAAGTGTGCTGACCAGCTCCTCCTGCTGGGTCAGGTAGGTACTACACTTTGCTGACACATAAGAAAACGTGCTTATGATGGCATGTGTATTCATTGAATAGTCCTGCAGAGCATCACCACATAGAACATTCCTTATGATGTGACCTAAACATCTGTCCTTAGTTACTACATGTAGCACCTGGGCCTCCTTTAAGAATAAGGAGAAGAATGCATTTAACTTGTGATCCTTACTGTTTTTTACAGTAATGATATGAGTCTTATTTTGTAGACAGATTTAGTTTCATACTGTTCAAACCATAACTTAAATAGCTGCTATTAACCTGCACTGTAAGGAGACTGCCCACAATATATGTAAAGAGTATATATAGGTAAAACATGAACCCATATACAGTATGTACACTGTTTTTTACAAAACAAAAGATCATTTTTTGTCATATTTTTGTTGACAATGTGACACAAATTTTGCAATTTTTCTCTCCCGACAAAATTACCCTTTTAACTCATGCTTACACCTCGCACTCCTTAGCTGTTTAAATAGCTCAAACTAGTGCTGCACAGCCTAATGACGCAAGGTGGACAGTAAGTGCTGCCTCTGTCATCCTTGGTGTCTCAACCTCTTTCCCTCGCTCAATGTCATCACCCCTTTCTGTAATCACAGGCAGCAATCAGCAGCCTGTTGTTTGGAGGTACAGTCCTCCATTAGGCAGACGGTTAGAGGCCAGCCTGTGCTGACCGCGGTGTGATTTTAAGTCATTATCACCACCAGATGAAAACAACTATAATGCATTTTTTTCTGAAAAAAATAGTCAACAAATAGTCTTGTTTAGGTCATACAGTGGTCATCTGTCTGAGCTGCTAATGCCTTGTTTCTCTTTCTTGTTGCTCTCAGACGGACAGGGCTGTGCAATTACTACTGGAGACAAGCGCAGACAACTCCAGCTACTACTGTGACTCACTCAAGGCTTGCTTAGTGACCACCATCACCTCCTCAGGCCCCTCACAGTCCACCATCAAACTCGTGGCCACCAACATGATCGCTAATGGCAAGCTAGCAGGTGTGGCTACTTTATGGCTCGGTACAAGTTGGCATTCGTATGATTGATTGATTGATTCTTTTTACTTCGCCCCACGGAGTATTGTTTTTGGATGCTCTGTTTGTGTTTCCACACTTGCACTTCCCACTATGACTAGCAGAGGGCGCCAGAGGCTTGTTGATGAATGTGGTGGTCTGCCATCTCTTTATTTATTATTGTCTCATGTCATAAAGAATACGCCCAGCCCAAAATGAGCTTACAAGACACCATCATTTAAACAAACAGACCAGCAAGCCAGAGTAGAACACAAATCACAGCACACAACGCTAAACAAATAAATCTTTCTTTCATTTGTATGGGCTTTAAAAACGGAGTTCACCAACTTGTATACATTAAGCTTAAATATCCCATTCTGTTGTCATCAGTGCACCAGAATATTTCAGGGTTTTGAGAATACGTATCATTCAGTAAAGATGTTCTTAGATCATCATAGTGAGGATAACGCCGAAGAAAGTGTGACTCAGTTTCACCTCTGCTGCATAATTCCCTCTGCATCTGTTTTCTTCATGGACATTTTTAAATCTGCCAACTTCAAGGGAGAGGGAAATGATTGCTGTTGTTACCAGACAGACAGAGAACGACTGCTGACTTCTTCATAAATTTACTTCAACACTATTATAATGTTTGATTTGAATATATGGTCTTAATTTGGGTTTTAACAAAATACCTTTTTGCAGTTTTTCATATATATATATTCATGTAATTGCTTTGTTATTTGGACCTGCGAAATTAGTTTCCTTCCGTGTCAAAAAAAGATGACAGCAATTTTTCAGCTGAAATTTAAAATGCAGTCTCACTAATCTGCAATTTTACAATGTACAGAGAATCCATCACAGCTAGGCAAGAGTTGGCTCTACATGTAATGACAGGCTCTCGTTTCTTCACGTCACATCAATGCACACATTCTACCCTTGTCCTATTCAACAGAGGGAGTACAGCTGCTGTGTTTGATTGACAAGGCAGCCGACGCTTGCCGCTACTTGCAGACCTACGGGGAGTGGAACCGAGCCGCCTGGCTGGCAAAGGTAACTCAGCATGACGGCTTCCATCAGCGGGAAACATTAGATACTGTGTAATGTTTTTGGACACTGAGGGAGTGTGTGAGCTTTTGAGGGGTACGATGGCTGCTGGTGAATTAAATACAATGACATTGATTAAGTGTATGCTTTTCAAATACATGTGGGAAACATAGCCAAACATGCAGCTGCTGTATAAAGACCTTGCGTTGTTGTTTCTAGGTGCGTCTGAACCCAGCGGAGAGCTCAGATGTACTGAAGCGCTGGGCAGAGCATCTGTGCTCTCCGCAGGTCAACCAGAAGTCCAAAGCCATCCTGGTGCTGCTTTCATTGGGCTGTTTTTACAAAGTGGGAGAGATGCTCCACAGGTAAGAACCAGCCGATGCTATTGTTAGCCTACAGACTATAAAGTGTGCAGAGCAGATATTTGGCTTTGTCTGTTACTACTTAAACATTAAATGAAAATACAAACCCTGTCATTTTCTGTCTTCTATGAATTCTATTCATAGGACTAAGTTCAGAACTTTGCCTTTTTCTTTCTGCCTGACCTTACTCTTCCTTTGCTCCCCTCCCTTTCCATCCATAATCATAAACATCTCAATTGGAAGGGCACTTCGGTTTATAGCATGACCCCATTTCTTTTACTTCGGCATAGATCTGCTGTTAGTCTGCCTCTCTCCTCCTTTCTGACAGCTCTTGTTCCCCAGTTTTGTCTTGCAGCAACAAAGCTCTCACAGAGAATTTAAGAGGTGTCATGATAACAGTTTGATGTCTGCTTTAAGATCTCAGACTTTAAGGAATGATTTAGGTTTCTGACAGTCACGCTCTCCTCCCTCTCCTCATGTCTGTCTTTCTCTTCCTCCTCCCATCTCCTGGGCAGTATGAGGTACTTTGATCGTGCTGCCCTTTTTGTTGAAGCCTGTCTGAAGTATGGAGTGATGGAGGCCAATGACTCTTCCAATATCCTTTTTGTAAACCCATGAATGTACTTCGAGAGCAATTTAGCTCTGCTGCTAACACTGTCTATCTCTGCTACAGACGTACATTTGATTGCCGAGAGCCTCTGTCACAATAAAGGTCAATTCGGATGCACCACAGATCACATTTAGCTAAATTTCACATGTTCCCAATAGGCAATATAACATTATTGTCACAAATCTAAGTTGCAACACAGACATATCACACATGCAATAGATGACACCAGAAGTCATGGCATCTGTTGATCGGTTTGTTTGGTCACACTTGATGAGACTGTTTCTGTTTGTCTCAGCTGTGAATGTGTTTCCACTTATAAGAAAATTACAGAGTGGGTCACACTCTTGCTGTGACATAATGAAGATTATCTTGTTTACTTCTCAACAAAAGCTTTATGGCTCCCCTTCTATTGAAAGGTTAAAATATATAAATTATTTGGAAACCATTGTGGATTCACTTAAATTAGCACAGACACTTTGGCTTGTTCACTGGTCAGAACTGGCTCGTGGCCATTATGTCAATACTGATATACGGAGAGCCGACTACGGCCTCAGAGTGAACAAAAGAGTGTGAAGCTCTGCGGAACACATGCTTTAAACACTTTGCACATTTCATATAATTGTCATTTTCCTCCTATAATGGGTGTACTCGCGACTATTCCTTTAATGTATCGCCCATTTTCATGTGAATACTTGAAAAAACTAGAAAAGAGCGCAGACCTCCTCCAAGGCAGCTCAGCCCCCCCTCCCAAAATTAACTTGTTCCTGGTCCCATTGCAGACATTTCCTGAAAATTTCATCCAAATCTGTCTGTGACTTTTCGAGTTATTTTGCCAACAGACAGACAGGCAAACAAACTCCGGCAAAAACATACTGTATACCTCCTTGGCGTAGGTCAAAAATGTCCCCGATCAATAGCTGTGATGTAATAACAAAGTGTGCACAAGTCACGCTGATGACAAACTGGCGACCTATAACGCATGCATACTCATTAGTATGTAATTCATAAACACAGTTAGAAATATTTTACTCAGTGTTCAAATAGCTGCTGTACTCAAGCAGCCAATCAGCCAATCAGCATCCACCTCCAACAAACGACTTACAAGGCACTGCTCTCTCACCTCTGTCTGTGTCCAGTAGTCGCTAAGAACATGCCAACACTTCAGCACATGAGTAAAACATTTATAACCGTGTTTATAAACTACATACTAACGAGTATTCATGCGTTATAAATGATGAATGCACTATTTATTCATGCTTATCTAATGCTAATAGTGTGTACTTATTTTGAAGTGTTACCCCACGTTAAATGTTCCAACTGCTCCTTGACCTGCGTTTGCACATAAACTTATCGAGGCAGCGTTCTTGGACTATGCGCGGCTGCTGCGCTCGCTGGGCCTGCGCGAGGGTGCTGCCCTGTGGGCATCACGGGCCGGCAGTGCTGGGGAGCTGCTGATGGAGGAGCTGTTCCAGGGAGAGGGAGGTGTTCCAGAAGCCATTATTGGCGAGGAAGTGAAGTCGGGCAAGGAGAACACTGAGTGACCTCAAGGGGGAAGGTGGTTTGAAACAGATGGTGGACTATTTTGGTGCAAATCAAGCATCAGCCAGTCAATCTAAATAAGTCAAGTAAATTAGCATGTGTAAATGACCTTTGTGTCGGCATCCTTGGGAACCTTGGTCAACATCTCCACATCAAAAGAAGGAGCTACTGTGTGTGGAGTTTCCTCTATGTGAAGTTATTAGTCGGTGACTAATGTCCGTCTGTCTGTGACTATACTGAGTTTATCATTGTTTGGTATGAACAGCGTGAGTATGTGTATGCATACAACAGCCCTAAAAGAAACATACATGTATCCTGGTTCCCCTAAAACATGAAGTAATACACATTGTTGTCCTTCACTTTGCTGTTGATGTGCGATTTCTGCCGGTTAAGGAATTTAACGACATTCATTTTTTTTTAACGGTTGCTTGTTAACATTTATTTTGTGTGCCTATATTAATAATTGCAAATTTACAGTTGCAGCTCTACGGGGTTTTATTTGCCTTTTCGCTGCTGAGATTTAATGTAGCACATTTTATTTTAAACCAAATTAATATGTTCACTGTTTGATTTTGCACTGCTATTATAAAGGGCCTCCATCACCACTCCGTGCTTATTCTGGATTCCATAATTAGATTTTGTCGTAACTTGAATTTAACCAAAACCTTCTCAATATGAACGATAATCCAAGAGACTAACACCAGACTTGGATGTTTCCACCAACAGCAGCTGATGCTTTAAAAGAAAGCCTCTCCAGATGCCACTATGGGATGGAAGTAAAGTTACTTAGCCAGGCCCATGTTAGCCAGCTCATCTATATACAAACAACATTATGGAAAACAAGTGGAAGCAAGGTTGTTCATCACATATCCAAAATCTGACACACAGTTTAAAAAGCAGTTAAGACTTCCCCGTTATGATTTTACACAGTAAAAATCTGTCGACTACTGATAGTGCATATCATCTGTACAACAATGCAACAGCTTTAGTGAATTTTTTGTTGTTTTTTGTTCAGTTGTCCTGAATGAAATGAGACACCAACTCCATCCACAGGACTTTAAGTGTGTTATTGTGTTTCATAAACACGTCAGTGCTGTTTTTCTTCTTGTGTCGCATTTTAATCCGGATATTTTCGCCATATGGCAAACAGGCCTATTTTTTCGGGACTACGTGTCGATCCTGTAGATCCATTTCACAATGTTCCATCTGCTGACATAGTGTGTCATAGGATCACGTAGAGCCAGCAAAGGTATTCCGGCAGATAATCAAATATAGTTGATCTGGTGCTGTGTATTTTTCTCTAATGTTGTGATGCAGTAGTAGTGTGGACTGTGCTGCCTGTTTGATTAACACGTGCTGGTTTTCTTTGTACAACATGACAAGAGTATTGATGTTTAAAATACGGGCATGTTAGACGAGTGAGAAGACATTCCATACACATTATGTTTTGTAAGAAGACGACAAATTATTGTAATGGTGTCAGAGCTTAGTCTCCTTTCATTGTTTTTTTTGTTTGTTACACAGTGATTTTGATGTCTTAAGATATACAAATATTTCAAGAGAAGAAAATATATGTATATATGGAATGCAATAAAGTCAATATAATTATACAGGTGTTTTCAGTCTGTTTCTCTACAGATGCTAACACAAGGGGGAGCTCTTACACCTCTACTTGATCAAGTTGGCTGCTGCTCTTTGCTGTTTAACTGCAGCCACTATGAAAAGACCTGTTATATCAAGTGTTCTTTGCAATTATCCTCTTTCGGTTTCAGTGTCGGTAGATTGAATTTGAATGTTCACTCGTTTATCAAACTCTCTTAAATGTGAATTAGCTCCTGCATGAGCTGCTTCCGCAATTAATTAGTCCCCCTTTCTGCTCAGAAGGAGGGCCAACAGCTGGCTTCAGCTCGCTGCCCACATCCAACCGTTTCCCCCGCTTTCTTTGCCTCCCGATGTATTCATTGTCGTGTATTCCATTTCTCCTCTCGCTCTCTCTCCGGCGAGAAGCACAGAGCACAGTGAAGAAGAAAAATGGCCCGAAACAGAAGGCCACACAAATGACTCGGTTGTGTTCCTTTAATGGCTTAATGAATAACCGCCGGAGAGATTCAGCCGTTACAGCCGGGGTCATCAGTATGCAGGGCCCCACAACAAGATTTCTCTTCTGTCACACTGCTTATACAAGCTACCACCCAGCTAGCCAAATGGCTCTGATAACAACTCCCATCCAGACATCCACACTTGTCACCTAAATGTGCTTTATCCCTCCCTTTTCTGTTAGCCCCTGCTTTTCTTCCACTTAAAGAAAAACGGGGCCGACACCATGCCAACTCATGTTCTTGCTGCACCCCAACCTTCACTAATTTCCTGGAAGACTTGTTTCCATCTGCTGCTTGGCTTTCACCTCTCAGTAGCCCTTCTTTCAGGAAGACTCAAGGCTGCATTAAAAACACAAGATTAAGTGTGTTTGGTTTCAGAGCAGTGAGAAATATTTACGTTCGGTTAACAGATGGGAATCGCTGGCCTTCGCTGCATACGGCGAGAATGAAAAGCCGGCTCAGATAAATCGAGTTGTGCATTTTCTCTTTATGCCGTCTCAATCAAATGTGTAAGTAGCCATTGATGTGTGTTTTGGGGGCAGATCCACCACTTGGCAGTGTGTGTGTGTGGTATAGACTGTGACGTACATTAGGTCATCCGATTCCCATGAGCATGTTCTGCAGCGCTGCTGACAGATAGCTTTATCCAGCAGAGGAGGCAGGTCCAAACCTGCTCTCTCAACTTCGCTGGAAACCCACTGTCTGTTTTGCAGTTTGTATTCCCAGTTCTAGCTGAAGGTTACCACTGAGTTCATACCTCATTTTCTCTGTAATTATCTCATCTTCTTTTGTTTTCTCAACACCTGCCCAAGACGCTTTAGGGCATTTTCTTTTTTTTTACACGGCTCACAACTCGTGTAGAAGAGTTATTTGGCTTTAGTGATGCTGTGTTTGTTAGAATAATTATGAGCCTGTGTGTGTTGTACACGCTTGTCCTTTTGACCTGTGCTGAAAAGCACATTACGCTGACATGCTTTTCTCTGTATTGGCCTGCAGTTTCTCATTCTTAGATCCGCACAGTCTGTGTTCTCTGTAAGTCTCTTCTCACCTCTCTTTGCCGGCAGTTCCTTATTTCTAGTGAATGTGGTCTACATTTGTAAAAGTAGTTTCAGTCACTGTCACCCCTGCATCACCTCCCCTCGCGTACATGGTGGGGGTATTGCGAGGGAACCCACAGGTCTGATACCATCTTTCAGTCGCTCCTTAGAGATGATTTCCCTCCCTCTTTTCAGCTCAAGCTGTTTGTCGAGCTCCCTGTTCCTCCCCCCTGACGTTTTTCAGACTCTGCTGAGCGGCGCAAGGGGGCCCCTGCTTAGGGGCTCGAGGTGATGTTTATGTTGAAGGTATTCAGGCTCCCACCTTTATCAGATTCCTTGCAGATGAATGTCACAGTGTTCAGCAGACCATGGCCTCACCTCACCACAACAACACCCTGCGTTTTTAAGAGAGAGACATGAGCGAGGGGAAAGTATAGTGGGGACAATGGGCTGGAGAGGGACGTCATACATGGAGGAACAACAGGATCTATGGATAATAACCATGTGATGACAAACTCTTTATCAAGTTCCGGTAATGACTTGTGGACAGGAAAATATTTTAAAAAGCTCCTGGTATCTCGAGAACAGCTCTATTGTGGTTTGTACGTGTGCATGTAGCGGGTAAGGGCCATTATTTACAAAACCAGAGAGGAATCAATGAGCATATTGTGTCAGGAGTGCGACGCTGCGTCTTTGTCATTCACAGCAGCGTGGTGTGCAGTTCCCGCACACAGCTTCTACACAACTAATCCCCAGAGAATGATCACTGTTGTGTTGAAGAAAGAGACAAATGATCTGCAAACAAGGTTACAACTTGCACAGACAGTGGGGCACCGGGGGAAACATTTTTTTTTCAAACTGGGAGTATGAGGTTTATCTCGGCGTATTATTAATAGGAAATCCTCGCTGCTTTGTCAACAAGCAGAAGAATACAAGGCTGAAAGATCTCTTCCCAAACTGTTGTTGACGAAGCTTAAACCACATCCAAACCCTTTTGTGGTTGCATGTGTGTGGGTTTTTATGTGCAAACAACAGCTAGACACAGCAGAGATCCCATTAAGGGCTGCGACGTGAACTAGTAACTACTGAACAATGGCACCGCTTAAAAAAAACAGGAGGGGTAGTAAATACCTAATGAAATATTAGACATAGCAAGGATGAGGGAAAAGTTGCTCTGGACCATATGCACACACAAGAGGAACCGTGGGATTCAGAATCCAAATGATGGCTCTTGTTAATCCCAAGATGTGTGTGGGGGGTTTTTGTTGTTGTTCTTGTGTGTGTCAGTCAGGCAGCCGGTGACTGGTCGTAAGGTCATATCGATGCCACAGATGCCCCTGCTACAGTGAAGCACTCCTTGGGCTAATTGCCACTATCCTTTGGGAGATTAGAGCAGGGGAAGGCAGGGATGATTATGAAGGAAATGGCCTCTTATAAGCTGAGGTAAGCTCGGCCAGGCCGGCCCAGGGCTGCAGAGACGACGGTATTCCCTTTCACTGGAGGACAGTGGGAGACGATGTAAAGGATACCTGTTCTGCAGCTGACCCATTTCCTGTGTTGTTGCTTGAGTTATGCGCTCACGTGTGTGTGTGTTTGTCTGGAGCCGTACGCATGTCTGTGCATCAGTGAATGTGTGCTCGGTGTAGTGCGATCACAGTTTAACCGCCTCGGCCTCTTTCCTGTGAGCACAGAGAGACTCTCCTGCTGTGTCGCTCTCTCTCACTGAGCGGCGTGTGTTTTTGTCTCTAGTCAAGCAGAGTGTGTGTATTTCCTCTCCTCTGTGTAGTGTGACCGGACACACTGGACCTGTGTGTGTGTGTGTGTGTGTGTGTGTGAGAGAGCAGGTCTGTGGGGGGGCCACTGGAGGCTCAGGAGCACTGGGCTGTTTTTTGCTGTGGCCCGTGCAAGCTTACACCCCTGGGGATAAGCACGTGCTACATGAACCATGAACCAGGTCCAGGCCCATAGTCTTTCTCCTGTGATTTTAAAAGGAAAACATCCGCTGCACCGTTAAGTCGAGACGGCAATTCATCATAGAATAGTGATATGTTACAGTATGGGGTATAAAGCTGCATATGCTGTGTTTTATGGCTATATTTC
Source organism: Microchirus variegatus (assembly GCF_963457635.1). Taxonomy (NCBI): domain Eukaryota; kingdom Metazoa; phylum Chordata; class Actinopteri; order Pleuronectiformes; family Soleidae; genus Microchirus; species Microchirus variegatus. The sequence goes on from NC_139812.1 coordinate 14,104,238, forward strand.
CTGATTGTGTTCACTGGAGACGAGCACTGTATCCGATTTGTGTTTCTACAAGCTCTAACCATATGAGGATTAGTGTAGTGAGCTTCATTTGGAGTGAAGCAGGGGCCTTAATTTAAAATGATATCTTGATAATTAATCATGATACTGCAAATTTAAAAATATCCAGGATGATATTGCTCACCCATTCAAAGTAAAAGTGTTTGTTTTGATATATTGTTCACCAAAAAAAAAAACACATTTATGATGTAAAATTAATCAAAACTGTTCAAAAACATAAATACAATAGAATTATTTATAATAACATGTAGGCAATTGCATTTAAAACACTAGACAACTATTCCTTACACAAAATAATAAATGCTTTGAAAGTTATGTTTACTTGGTCATTTTATTGAAGATTAATTGTGAAATTGGCAGTTGATTGTTCAAAGTAATCATGTTATTAATCATCATAATGATGGCAGTCATTATAATAATAATGATAATAGTAGTAGTAGTAGTAATTATAATAATAGTCGTCAGTACACAACTGACAACATCTTCAACATAGTTTAATGTACATGCATGTTGTGTACTTTTCTGAACAGAGAATATTTGAGTCCACTAGAGGGCGGCAGAGGTCTGGGTAAAGTTTCTGGTGGTGAGGCCTCCACTTGCAGCCACTCTGAATGGCACTAAAATTCACCACACCAGCCTCCTGATATGTATGTAGATATATGAAGGTAGCTTGTGCTGCAAATGTAACTAATACAGATGACAAAGTCGAAAATAATGAATGTTCCTATCAAAACACATTCTCAATAATACGTTATCCCCCGTGTCAAAAAAATAAGCTGTATGCACTTTCTTAAATTATTGTTTGGTTCTTTTTCATTGATTCAATCAGCCTCTCAAAATATGATTTTATTTCCCTGGGACTCAGAGCGCTGAAATCTGTCTGTATCACATTTGAAAAGAGTCACATTCCACTGTGTCTGCTGTGTGTTTTTCGAGTTGGCTGAGGTGAGAGTTGGAGGGTCATGCAGTGAGCGAGCTAACCAGAATTTGAAGGTCCATTTCATAACAGCTCACTGTGTTTTGTGCATGACGGCGCCATGTTCCCCTCTATCGCCGAGACGATCTGACACCAGCAGCACTGCTGCATGTTGCCTTATCTGGAAATCAGCGTTTGCATCTTGCTCCTTATAGCCATTGCTCACGTAGCTGTGTGTGTGTGGGTGCAGGGACAAGCTTCTCTTATGCGAAGTTCACACCTGTGATTAGGATTTGGAGGTCACTAAACCCCCCTGCTGATCTTACTGAGGACTATTAGCGATATTTAATGCAACGCAGCTGGAAGAATGGCTGGCACGCTGGAGATGTGCAGTCAAACAACATAGGAATACACCAGACAGGGATGAAGTGAGGAAGGGGCAGGGTGTTTAAAGTGTGTTGTTGGAGTTATGTAGATGTAATACATATGTTGAGATGTTGAGGCTCTGCAGCCGGGAGAGCATGCATGCAGACGCGATACACCCATGCATGCATGAGCAAGAGGCATACCGTGTGTGTTTGTGCAGGTCTGTGTTCATGCATGTCAGCTGAGCCCCTTGTTGCAGTCTGACAGGGCCCGTGAAAAGGGGGAACAAAGGGTAGATTTTCTTTTTTATTAAAGCAACGAGGAACCAGCCCACAGAGGAAAGAGAGATGGATCTTCTCCAAATGCCACCGTGGGTGCACTAATGCCTGCTTTGTTCACCACAGTAATTCTATTATGGTAATGGAGGAGGAATCCAAGCTTTCCTTCTTGCTGTATCACAGAGCACCCCCCCCCCCACCTTCCGGCACAAGAAGACAACAGTAAAAACGCCCCTAGAGGCCCTGGAGAAAGTACTGTTGCATATAAAGTGAGTGGTCTCCCCAAAGCAGTTTAAAATTTCATTAGAAATGTGTCCATTTGTCACGTTTATTAATTGGTTGTTATGTGCAAATCACCAGCAAATAAAATAATAATGATGTTCTGCCCCGGTGAGGAAAATATTGAGGTGGAAATGGATCCATGACACTAATTTAATAATAAATGTCCAGGACTTGGTCTGCCATCCACTGTGCCATGTTGGCGAGAGGGTGTGTGGGTGAGTGTTTGGCGGGACCTTTAGGCCATGCTGTGACTCAGTGCATATTGTTCACTCCAGTGGGGTTGTATTCTCTCTCTCCTTCAGTCAACACTCCACCACTTTACCCAGCAGCCCCTAGAGCCCCTAATCTTTCCAGCCTGGGAACAAACCCAACTTACAGTCCCTTAAAATGTCTTGGCTCATACACTAATAGATGCTATGAATTACACTTTGGGACGTATGGAAGGAAAACATGGCAACTGGCAAACATGGCAGTGATAAATCTGAAATAATGAAACAGGGCTCTAAGTAGAACCAGGAGGCCTTTGCTGACCCAAAATTGTGGTAACGTGATAGGCCTGTAGAGCTGCTGGAGGCAGGAGTGCTAGTAAAGCCCAGATGGACCTGTGGGTACCTAACCTCAGCACAATGTGGAGCTCATTGGAACTCGGTGAGATCTGCAGCAGGTCACATTCCACGGCCCACAGAGTGACCCTGAATAAATGGAGCTATGTGGTCATTCTACGTGTTTGGCTACATTTTCCCTACAAATGCAAGTCTTTTGAGTGGCTCCTGACCGCCATGTGATCTCTTTATTTTTTATTTTTCTGACTTAGCAACTATTTCTCCAGGTTGGAGGAATGAATTACTTAACTAAAACAAACCCTGTTGTCTTTATGTTCTGAAACCTCCTTTTCTCTCCAAAGTTGAATAGAGCAGTCTTTTTTTTTTTCCATGTGTCCAGATAAGGACACATTACTGCTGTAATTCCCTGAGTCTCACAGCCATGAGTCTGGTGGTGTTGTGTATGAAGGGGCCTCACTACTGTGCAGCTGTAAAGAGCAGCCTGTGCACATGAACGATGGTGCTTTGTTTCCAGACTGAGATGTAGTTGTTTTTTCACTCTGAAGGCGATATAAATTCCCAGCCAGTAATATAACATGTTGGGTTGGTTGCTGTGTGTGTGAGCAGGAAAGGGAGCATGTGCATAGTGTGTGTCAGAGAGAGAGAGAGAGAGAGAGAGAGTGAGAGAGAGAGAGGGTAAAGCAGGGCAGAGAATGAATAGCCCTGTCACAGAGAGGCCAGCTAATAAAGTATAGTTGAAGTGGAGGGGTGAAGAGAATGCTTCTCGTCTTTCACTGTGGGTTGTCATCGAGGGTGAATTAGTTTTATGCCAAAGTGAAATGCAACCAATAAAGCTTCGTCCACTGGTCAGGTCCCTCCCCCAACCCTCATTGCTGGTGGAAATTGCATCGGCTATGGTTTAGGAGACGCATGTGTCTCAAGTTTCAATGCTTTTGATGTTTTCATTGTCAATAAATTGCTAGATCAAGCAGATTTGTTAAGTGTATTTTGGCTTCTTTACACAGATGGGAGGCCGTTTTCTGTGTGTGTGTGTATGTGGGGGTTGGGGGGGAGTGTGTGTGTGTGTGTGGGTGGGTGTGTGTACTAAGACACAAAGATGTGGTTGTTCTTGGACTTCACTTTTGCTTTTCCAGAGTAGTTCAATGTGTTGAGTGACTCAACAAAGAGAAAAGCTAATTGCTCAGAAATGAAAGTTCAGAAACACATGGAGACGTTGCTCTGTTGTATCACACTGGCTGACATTTTTATGTTCTCCTTCACTCTTTCTCTGAGGTTTCTATGCATTCCATTCCTTACGAAGAGTGTTGCAACAGGATGTAAGTGATTTTTTTTTAATATATATATCTTGTAGTGCAATAATGCCAACATTTGTCAGAGCAGGTTTGAGAGATGTAAACATGATCAGATGGAGGATTGTGCATTTAAAAGTGCACATCTCTTACCACCCCCCCAGCTTCACTCTTCCTCAGACTGTTTTAGTTTGAAAAGGGGGGAGAAAAGGGAGGTGTTTGGGCTGATAACC